>NC_087064.1:8069292-8393169 GCF_963678635.1 Symsagittifera roscoffensis
AAACAATCTTCTGATGATTTTGGCTGCCTATTTGTTTTTTAAGCGAGCCGATTTGCTCACTTATATTGACTAAACTCGGCATTATAGAATGTAGGATATTGAAACAGGGCGGTTTTTTTCCGATTAGAAAGTTGGAGTTGGACAAAATGACTTTACTTTTTTTAAGAAAATGGATGAAATTTTTCATGTTGTTTTGTTAAAGAGGTTTTTCGGCAAATTGAACCTTTTATATTTTTCTGAATCTTTCATCTCATCATGTTCTTAAGCGAGTGGCTAATTAGGAAAAGGGATATTTTAATTAAAAATAGGACGGAAAAAATTATAGTTCGTTAAACATCTCATTAACTTCGCTTCTTTAGACCAATTGAAAAACTTTGAGCCATTTGTTTTGTAATATTTTTGACTACATCTTTCAGGTGTGTCATTTCGCGCTATTTTGTTGGAATTAATTCAAAAAAGAGATCTATTATTGCTACATAATGTCCATTTTTTTATTAGATGCTAATATCAATAGTTTTTTGTCTTGTTTGTATACCTTATGTATGATTGGGCGGAGATTAAAAAACAATTTCGGAAAAAGTATTTACAAGGCATCGCCAATTAAAGTATAATAGAAGCAATGAAAATGAGTTTTGATCGTCTTTGCTCCCAAATGACCCATTTTTAGGCATCTTCTTCAAATAAGTATCTTGTATTTTTATTGTCCATAATTATGCTTTTCAGTACATTATTAGAAGCGACCCATTTGTTCACAATTTGGGCGGACCTCGGATCACTGAATTGATCCATAAATACAATCGACTGCGCTTTAAATAGTCTGCTGCTCCAAAATTATTCTTTTTTTTGTGCGTCAACCGTGAAATTGTTCATATCAGTTTGTGGATTTATCGAAACAAAAAAAAGAAAAATTGTTGTCTTCAAATCACCGTGAGTATTATATTCATTCTGTTTCATTTCACTTTCTGAAAATGATCCATCATCTTTTTCAAAATCGGTTTTCATTCTTCAGCTAAAACTATACAAACAAACTTTAAATTAGATTATTCAATGGGCGTTAGAAGAGAACACGTTTGCGTAACAAAAAGAAGAATATTTGGAAGTTTTACTCCAGATTAACGACCTATGATTGAGCTCGATCGTAAATATTGACCAAGCCAAAACAACTTTGGACATCTAGCTGTCGTTTTTTCTTCAAAAAATGTCTCTAAAATATACATGAATTCTGCAAAAGTGCCTTTATTGTTGTTAATTTTTGTATTTATGGAAAGTCTCCCTGTTGCAAACTTGAAAAGCAAAAATTTCCCAGGAAATAAAGAAGGTTTTGGTGTTCAAGTAGAGCAGATAGTTCCGATCGCTTCAAACATTCATATAATTTTTAGAAATAATATATTTGATACTTTTAAACCTTGTTTTTAAATCATAAGAAAAAATGATGACTCAAAAAAGTCAACTAGATGAAGTGCTGCATAGGCAGTTAGAATAGTTGTAAGGTGTTCACTTTGAGAGCGACAGATCACATAATTGATCCTTTGTCATGACATTGAAAACGCCGCGTCAAGACGAGGCCTCACTTGAACTCTAGCTTCAAATCTACCACATCATGACCAAGTTCGACATCACTAGGGACACCAGGTGAAGTGCTAGACGCTTAAAAGACGTTATTTTTAGATAAGCTGGGTTTTTTCATAGATTCATTGCGAATTGCAAAAACCACAGTTTTTTGTGCAACTCAAGTCAATGAGATAGATTGATCTTCTCATGCATTCTCTTTTGTAAATCGCGGTAAATCAAAGTCTCAACAAAAATTAAAATATTAATTATTCTTTACATTGTTGGCAAGAGTGTCTGAGCTCTGAGTTAGCTTTGAATAAAAAAACTAAATCTTAGTTCCTTCTACAAAGCTCAGAACAGCACTTTTTGATTTTTTTAGGGTGGGGGTTGCTTACTAGCATGATTTTGTATAATATTAAATTAAACCTTCGACAGCATTGATTGTTTCGTTCAAGCAACTAAGTGATGAGAAACAAATCAATTGCATTAATTTTTCTGCTTTCTATCGGATGTCAAAAAAATTTAATACAGATTTCAACCACTGAAAATTGACTCGAAACTGTTCAAAAACCATGATGTTTTGGTAGTGTTGACCAAAGTTTTTTTTATTAGGTTTATAAACTGAGAAATTGGGAACAAGTTTGTCAAAGCAAATTTTAAATCGTTGCAAATAGTTTTTTGACAGAGAGAGAGTCAAGTTAGTAGCGTGGTGTGCGTAACCTCGCTGAAACACGAAGATCCAAAAATTGATCTCCCACTCAGAAGATGGCCTTTTGGAAATCAATCTGAATAAAAAACGGCTCTTTTTCTTTTCCTTCCACCATCAATAAGTATCAAGTTTGTGGTGTATCGAGAGATTGTAGAAGAGTACTAAGACCAAATATGTTTGTCGTCGCCAAATTAGTGGAAATGTTGACAAGGTTGATATTTGTAAAAATAGGATATTGTGGACAATAAAGTATTCAGAAAACTTTGCAGGCGTAAAGAGACCCGAAAAACTACTAAAGACATATACATCCCTCACTTCTAGTAAAAGTCGTAACAAAAACAACCTCAAACAAAATTCTCGTCCTTACTTTGAAGTTGGAACAACTAGCGTTAACGAATCAAGTTTGAACAAATTATACCATCTTTTTTCTAGAAAAGACATCCGGTGTGAGGGGCTACAATTTTGGATGTCAATCAATTCACTTGATACCTATAATCATTTATATTCTTGTTTCTCATATCACTGCTAAGTGTGAGCAGGTACCTGCCTTCAACCAATCTAGGTCTGTCTAGTTGTTGACCTCTAGTTCAGTGTCTGAATTATACGTGGTGGAATCAAGTTGAATTTACGCTTAACTAAAAGTATCGTTTTACTAACCCTTTTTATGGCGCAGTCCCTAGGGCTTTTTTATTTTGGCCTCCGAATCAGGCGGAGCCACAACTACTCTGGGAACATTGGAAGCAACGATTCCATTGGGCGATGTTGGCGAACCATGGTTTTGTTTCATCAGATTATTATCTCGCGGCCACTTTAACACAAAAGCAAATCACTGCACTGGGAGATCTTGGAAGAAAATCAAGGGAAGAGGGTGAAAGGACATTCATTTTCAACATGTACTCATGTCTTGGACACGAGGGACAGCGAGCACTGCATAATCCGCACTCACACTTGGAAATGGAAACGATACGATAACTGCAATTTCTAGACCTGTGTGTAGCGCTATCTTTAAGAAGGTGCGTAATGAGACATACGAGATGTATCAAAAGTCAAATGTTGTCCCGGAAACAAAAGGAAGAGAAGAGTTTAAAGTTTTGCTACATGGACGGGGTTTTTTCTTGCAAATCAAGGCAGAATCTATAAGTAACATTCGTGGACCAAGGGGACGAGGAATCCAAAGGGGACGCAGAACATACCAGAATTGAAGGGAGCCCGAACGCCGGATCGGAAATGCAATAACTCCGATCAGCCAAACTTCACTCCAGAACACCGACAACAATGCCCTGCAAAATCCATTAAATGCAATTTCTGGTAGAAAATGCGCCATCACGAGAGAACATGCTGGTGAAAAGATTTTTACAGTTTAACGTCGATGTCGGCCGAATTCCAGCGAGTGATGGACCCAATATTGAACGCTTTTATCGATGATTTATTAGTCACAACCCTAGGAACCGAGATAGAGCACATCTTCTTGGTTGACAAGATTCTTCGAAAATTGAACCGGGAGAACATATCATTAAAACTCCCCAAATTTGAGTTGCCAAAGCGGGAATGCGAATGGCTCGGACACCGCATAACGGAACCGGAGGTAAAACATCTCAAACGGAAAATGGCCCCAAACGACTCACTGACGGCCGCAAAAACCGTGACACAATTTAAATCAATTATGTATTCAACTCATAGCCTCCACAAAACCTTCCGGCAATAGCAGAGCTGTCAGCGCCTCTAAGGCCGCTTCCTAGCAACGGTTGTAAATGGACTGATGAATGTGAAAATGCGTTTCAAAACTTCAAATTAGGGGCAACAAACATCGTCGAATTAAAACATTTTGATAATCATAAAGATATTAGAATTGTCTGAGCGCTAGTTAAAATGGTATAGGAGCGGTGCTCAAACAATTAGGAACCGAAGAATGGCACACAATCTCATTCGCATCACGATTTTTGAACGCAGCAGAAAAAAAATTCAACTAACGAGATTGAAATGTTGGCAGTTGTGTGGGGGGCCGAATGTTTCAGAAAATATATCCTTGAAAGACCACTTACTGTAATCACAGATCATAAAGCTTTAGTTTTACTGCTCAACGGGAATAACAAAAAGAACAAAATCCTTTTTTCGAAATTAACACGATGGAAAAACAGAATTTTTCCGTTCGATTTTGTCATAGAGCATAAACAAGGGGCAAAAGTTGGATTGGCAATTTACTTGTCAAGACACCCAAGCGAACCCCCCAAAGTCCATTAGTCGATACGATAAACTAATCACGGTAGCTAAACTTAACGCTGTAAAAAAATCCCTTGGTTTCGATTTCAAATTTCAACCCCTTGATAAACGAAACAATACTAGTATTCAAGAAACTGGTTCTAATCGACTTAAACGGACTCGTCCAATCAGAATCAAGAAAGGAAAACATGCGTGCGCACATCAACGGTTGAGAGCGAAATATCGTGCATAAAATAAGAATCGTTGTATATGCATAACGCATACGTCAACTAAATCCAAGGGACATTCAGTGTTCGCTATATATCGTTCCCCTGGAAGACGGTCGTTTAAATCTAACTTAAGACAAGTCAAAAAATTGGATGAGAGTTCAAATTTTCATCAAAATTGACTCAAAAAAATCACCAATCACCCTAATCTTGAAAGTAGCGATGAAATAACTGTTGTAAATTCAAGAATTGAGGACACCACTAAGAAACACGAGATTCGAAAAAAACAAAACTGTAATATCAATTCCTTCCAAACTTCCGGTTGAACTTTTTTCAGCAAAAAAATCCTAATCAACAAGTCATGTCAATTATATCAAGCGATTTTAAAATTATTAAGAAATCTACATCCTTACCAGAACTCTTCAATTTGGAATTTACCGCGTCTAACATACCAGCAGACATTAGTTTTCTTAAAGTTGAAGAAGCCTTACGGAGAAAGGCCAACTTGAAGGAGGGGAAATAGAACTGACGAAGGTGGGGAAACACTGGGCCCAATATGCCAATGATCTCTCGCCAAAGGACGACTGTGTCTGGCGGGAAGGACGACTAGTAATCCTTTTAACACTTCAAGTACCGGTCGAAGCACGGATCCACTGCTATCATCTTGGGAAGTAAAATATGTTCGAGGCAGGTCGGGATGTTTCGTACCCCTTAAAGTACCGTAGTCTAGCGGCGAAAGCGACGTAGTGTCAACAGTGCATGGATGCTGCGAGTAAGAACCTAAAAAAAGTTGCTACCCAAGGGATATATTAGGAAAGTCTCCGAACCAAGGGAACCGAATGATTGTTTACAGTTGGATTTCTGGGGTCCCATAAGCTATTCTAGAGAACAGAAAAAATATGGTTTGGTGGCGTCGACCGCTTTTCAAGGTGGCCATCGGCTATGGTTACCACCACCAAAACGTCGGATAAAGTGATAAAATTTTTGGAGAAATACATCTACCACCACTGTGTACCTCGCAAAATCCGTTTAGACCAAGGGTCTTGTTTCAAGTCCAAGAAAATTAAGAGCTTCTGTATTAGCTTAGGAATTGAGCTAATCTACTCCCCAGTAAACGATAGAACTACTCCTCAGGGTCGGCGGAGAGAACAATTTGGAGTGTCAAAAAACTCGTGGTCATCTGAGCGACCGAAAAGAAGAACAAATCTCTAGAGTTTATGATTGTCAACACGTTAGGCGAGCTACGTTTCTCAAAAATTGCAATCACTAAACTAACCTCCTTTAAACGGTGGGAAAGCGAACACCTCACGAACAAACCAAGTCTAAAATATTTGAGTTGGACTAACGTCCTAAAACAAAAACATTTGAGTTTAGACGATAACGAGTCGGAGCTAAACGCCATCGCCCAACCACAGCATTTAAACTTGGAGGAAAGATCCGACCTAGTTTACGAGCCAACATCGAAGAAGTAAGCTCTGATTCTCTACAGTGATCAGCAGATCCAGATAGACCAACGGAAGGGACCGCAGGACAGGCTGTTCCACCAAGGAAATACGGAGGCCGCCGACATCTACCAGCGAATTACTAGCAGATGGCTAAACCGGTACAAACCATTAAAATCTAACATCGTTTCTGAATCTAAACATACCATCAAATTAAAAAACAAGTCTATGCTTAGGAAAAGGGTCGTGGCGACAAGACCGAAACAATCTGCTCTAAAGAAACGTAAGACAGCGACGTTAACGGAGAGTTTAACCAGCGCGAAGCGGGGAGCTCAACAAAGCCCTAGTTTGAAGCGGCCGAAAGCTGTAAATTTTGAGCAAGTTATTAACGACCCATCCGCGACTTGGATCCTGGCGACTATCAGCTATTGCGACTTCCAGTCGAAGTTGCGGCGCGGGAAGAGGCAATCGAAACGGACCAAGCGACAAACGGGACGACAATGCAAGAACGTGGAAGGGCAGCTCAAGGGCGAAGGGCAAAAAATGACAAGCGGTTGAAAGGCGATCAGATTAGACCGGCATTAGTCGCAGGAGAATGCAAAAAGATACGGAATCGCAGAACGAGAGTTCGGGAACCCAAAAAAGTACGAGGCGATAAAAACCGGTGGTAAAAATGAGAGGGGTGATGGTTGACTCCATCACTAAGTAAAATACAGGGGGCGGCGAAAAGTTGAAGGATCCAATGGAAGAGGAAAACTGATTTAAAAACTTGTTTTAACTCGTGACCCAGGGAGAGAGGGAGAGGGATGGCCATAAGTTTAAAACTCAAAGCTGTTTCAGTGTTGCTACTTAGTATATTGAATTTAAGTTAATATGTATTTAAATTTAACATCCGTAGGGAAATGGGAGGGGCTACACATTTGGATAGCAATCATTTCAGTTGATACCTATAATTATTTATATTCTTGAGAGTTTCTCATATCACTGCTACGTGTGAGCAAGTACCTGCCTGTCAATCAATCTAGGTCTGTCTAGTTGTTGACCTCTAATTCAGTGTCTGAATTATACAAGGTAGAATCAAGTTGAATTTACGCTTAACCAAAAGTATCGTTTTATTAACCCTTGTTACCGGCGAAAAACCGATAATTGCAATTTTATCAATTAATCAATAAAAAAACACGAGATTGATGAAATAAGAATTCTAGTTCTAATTAGGCCGTTGTAATAAAGCAAAAACTCAATGATGAGCAAACAAAAATAGCAACATGATTCGATGATTTGGAACCACTTAACATTTTGAACTAATTCTCGTATAAAAAAGAGCAAAAATGCAAAAACGGGTTAATAACAAAAAACCGGAAGAAATGCCGACCCTTGTTTATAGCCCGCAATAGACGCTGTTTGTGTTTATTTTACTCGTAAAACGTGGTTGCGCCAACACCAAATTAACTTCAGTTGAGTCTCGTTTTAATGTCAAAGCATGCTGCCATTTAAAACCTGCTAAAAATTTTGACTCTGCACTAGGAAAGGAAAGCTGTATATCTACAACATTTTTGTTGAAAACTTTCCGGTTTTCCCAACTGTTTAGCCTCAACAAATCATCCAACAACATATTTTTTTTCGGATATTTCGAAACGTTCTTTTTATAACAGATTAATTGTTAATTCTGAGATGATCATATGTAACTCCCAAGTTTTATGCTAGGTTTCTCAAAATTTGCTTCATTATTTCTCCAGAATAACAAAATATTCAATTCCTAACGAGACGATTGAGGGGCCTGTAATAGTTTCCATTTCATTATCACTCCCAAATGGTCTTTGCTCTTTGTCTCATTCTCATCTTCATTCTTTATATCTGGTTCAAATTTTCAAACTATATCTGAAAATTTCATTCTATATTTCTGTTCTATATTTTCAAACTCAGTCGAAAATTCTAGTATTTTACTTTCGAACACAGGCGCGCATGCAACAAAAGTTTTTGTATGATGATTGAGGAATCGTCCAGTTTCTGTATTGAGCAAATCGAGAATTCAGCCTGGCCCCAAAAGCGATAGTTTTTACTACACACACCTTTTAATTCGGTAAAGGACCTTTATAAAATAGAAGTTTTATAAATTTTATCTAGCCAAGGTTTCTCCTATTTCCTGTGAAGAAATGATCCATTTCTTTTCAAGGTGGTTGGTGTTTTTAGTCCACAAGGAGATGGTGAGCCGCTCGCGACACGAGCACGAGCACATATAACATTCTCCGAGCAACAAGCGAGGAAGGTCTTTAACACCAACAAGGACTTTAACTTCTCGGGGTAGAGCTAATTTTTACACTGACCATAGACTTTGGATGCGGTTTTTTCCAATGCTGCCTGTGTGCCCAAGCTAGGGAAAAGTCATAAGAGGAAGTGGTCTGTGGAAACGATCTTCTGGAGATAATCCACTTTTTTCCGGAAAAAGTGGGAACTAAAGGGAAAACCGGATGATTTTTAAATTATTTTTCTGAACTTAGTTTATCTTCTGCTATAGCCGAGTGTATATATTTTGACCCTACGAAAAATTGACCAGGTTCAAACCCCGATCGGAGACCGAAAATCTTTTTCTTTTTCTTTTCTTGTTTGCCCAAACTGCTCGCTTACACAGTAGATTTTTGGTTTTTCGAGATATTCAATTTTTTTTCTTCAGAAAGGTAGCTGGTCAATTGTATCTGTGAAGCACTCTCAAACTTAGTAGACAGGTTGGAATATCCATCCGTGAGAAAAAATGTTTTTGTTTTTGTCAAAAGCCAAAACAAAGCTTTTGCTTTTTGCAAAAGCAAAGCTTTTGCTTTTTGCATATGTTCAGTTTGATCAGAATTTAAACATAAATATATCCTACATCAAAAAAGATAAACAACTGCGCTTTTCATTGGTATCACTTGTTTCATCAGTTGTTTCCAATAGGGCTGAATTGGAGGCTGCTCAGTTTTTTTTTCAATAAGATTTTTGTTACTCCTCTCTGTTATTTAAATGATTTTATATTATTTCAAAGTTTATCTTTGCTCTTGTCTTCATTGCCTTTAGCTGTGGTTATACCAGCGTATGCTAGTGGAAATTAAAAGCGATTTTCAAACTTACCAGAGGAGTGCGTTCGAGACTCAGATACGACAGTTTAGGTTTTATAATTTGTTTAAATTTTGATCAACTTGACTTCATTGAAATTTTGTTTTAAAAAATCCCATATGTATTTCAAGGGATTGGGTTCGCACTAATGTATCTAGCTGTTTTGCGTTCCAGTAGGGGCTTGAGCGGAACAGCTCCATAAACAACTTTTTTAAATAAGATTATATAGTCAATTGTTCATAAGGTTCGATATTTAAAAGTTTGCTATTCATTTAAATTATTGTAATGTGGCTGGCACAATTAAAATGGTGGACGAATGGTGAGCAGTGGTTGAATGATTGAATCCAGGTGGAATTCCAAAAGAGTGGTTGGAAAATAAAAAATACAATTATCAGGAGGTTAAGCAAAGCGTGCAAATAGCAAAAAAGCCAAGACCCCTGGCTGCGCCTCGCGCCGGCCTCACTTGGTGGTCTGCGTTTTCTCGTTACCCTTCCATACGAGCGCACACAAGCGCGCAAGTTTATTCCAATTTAAACGAGCAATCTCGAGATTTTAACTTAACGACTATGGCCCAGAAAGTCATTAACTCGCAAAGTAACCGCTTTTTTTTCTTGGTTTTTTCCGCTGTGAAGTGCTTCCCAATCTAGGGAAAATTCATAATTGTAAATTCTGTTTCCATTCAATTTCCTGGGAGAAATTTCAATTTTTTCCCGGCAAAAGTTGGAATTGAGAAGGAAAACGGAATAATTTTTGGACTGTTTTGCAAAAATTTTAAAGTTTTTTCTTATTTCAGCTCACACCATAGCTGAGCGTATATGTTTTGTCTCCACTCAGTTGACCAGGTTCAGATCCTTTTCATTTCTTTTTCTCGACAAGCTTTTTCATTAAAATTGAGACAGTTTAAAGTTTTTTTGTTAGAAAAGGGCGATGGTCGAGTGTATTTGTCGTGCAAACTGAGAAGTCAGGTTCAAACCTCTATGCCAAAGAAGCTGTTTTTGACTTTTTCTGTCATAATTACCAAACATAAAATGAGTTTGATCAGTATTGAAACATGCATATCTGCTAAACTAAAAAAACAGTAGAGTATTAAAGTGGAGGCTGCCCAGTTTGATTTAAAGAAATTGATTTGTTTTTCTGTTTTACTCTTTTTTGTTATTTAAATGATTTTATATCCTCTCATGGCAGTGAAGAGACAGGAAGAGATATATCTCTCCTTGTCGTCCCAGTGCTTTGAGAGGATATAAAATTATTTAAATAACAGAAAAGAGTGAAACAGAAAAAAAAATCATTTTCATTCAAGTCTCTCCTTGTCTCTTCACTGCCATGAGCCGTGTCTATACCAGTAACCGATACTAAAAATGTAACGCAATTGATAAAAATACCAGAAGAGCCAGTTCGACTCTATAGGAGCCGGTTCAAATTTTTTGTACATTTTTTTTCACTTTGATCGATTTGAAATTCTTGAAACTTTGCAATTGAAAATGTCTACTGTGTCTTTCAATTGATTGAAAAAATTTGCACTAAAATATCATGTTGTTTCGCGTTCCCTTAGGGGCTTGAGAAGAACAACCTTACAGATAAAATTTGAATTGAGATTCTGAGGTTTCATGCTCTTGTGCTTGTCCTGTAAATAAAAATTCGCTATTTGCTTAAAGCATTGTAGCGCGGTTGGTACAGTTAGTTTCATGGATGATTGGTGAGCAGTATGTCAGGGTTCTTACCCGGCTGGGAGCCTGAAGGAGAAGATCGTTGGAAGGAGACTGAACAAAAATTTTCATTGATCATTAGCAAACAGCAAAAAACGAAGAACCCCGATTGCACCTCGCGCCCTGACTAGGTGGATGGGTTTTCCTGCCATCTTTTCCTTCGAGCCAGCGTACGCGTTACATCCCCTTCAAACGAGCCGCTGCGAGTTCTTAACTTGATGTCAATGCATGGTATAAAACTGACCTCGCAAAGTTACCGATACTTTTTTCACGTTTTTTTTTCCAATGTGACCTGCTTCCCAAGCCAGGGAACACGCAAATTGAAAGTGCAATTTCATTCTCTTTCCTGGGAATTACCAAACCTATATTACCAAACCTATATTCAATGTAGTCCGAAAATTTTTTTTCATATCTGATAAACTAAAAAAGGTAAGCTCCGGCGGGTTTCATTTGAATCACTCATTTCCTCTGTTGGTTTGAATAGTAATATTTTGGAGGCTGCTCAACTTATTTTCCAGTTTTTTGCTCTTTAGTGTTTAATTGATTTTAGATCCTTTCATCATAAATATGTTCTAAATTCTTCACTGCCATCATCAGTGGATATTTTAGTACCTGATAACGAAAAGGCAACTCAGTTGACCAAAATACCTGAGAACTTAGTTCGAATCCCGGATACCACTGTTGATTTTGTTTTAATTTTTTTTGACTTTGATCGGTTTGAAGTTATTGAAATTTTGAAAACAAAGTTGTCTGCATTGTCTTTCAATTGATTGCAATGGTATAATGCACCATATTAAACGAGAGCTGAAAGCAACTGAGTTACTTACCGAGGGCAATTAGTATACAGCCAAGATCCCTGACTGGTTCCTCACGCCTGCCCCTATTTTAGAAATAACCAAATTTTTGAAAAAATTAACAGGAAATTATTTCACATCTCAGCCGCAACGAGATAAACATGCTTCATGTATACACAAGAACAGTAGCAATACAATGCAAATTCACGCCCACTCGTTATAACAAGAGTTACTTTAGATTAGATTGCTAAAACCATCAATGCTCTTGAAGGTATGTGGCCTACTTGTTAGCACAATAACCTAACCAATTGAAGGTCGGGGTTCGAGTCTCACCAGGATACTTTTTTCTTCTTAGAAATAACCGATATTTAGCTAAGTTCTGATCAGAAATAAGATCAGAAATAAAAAGAATTTTAGGAAAGTCCTTTCTTAATTTGAACAATTCATGAAGAACTTCCAACCAAAAATTTAGATTAGATATAAGGTATTTTTGGTCAGAATTAAAGAATTTTCTCGTTGCGGGTATCTTACACAATTCATGCTAGTAAGGCTTGTATACAAAAATATGATAAATATTAAGGACGTTTAATCACTTTTCTCATAATTTCCCTCTTCTACCAAGTAGCGAGATTACAGTCTTTAAAAGAGTCAGAAAAAAATAGACTTGTTCACGCCAAGAGAAAACGAAAATGCATAACGTGAATTATTACGTTATACTGACAAGTTAAGATGTCTTTTATCATTGAGAATAGCTTCCTAGTTATGGCTATTTGTCGAATCGTAACACAGTTATCGTCAATTGATCAGCTTAAACGTACTCAATTAGTACACCGATTTTTTCCTAGCTGAGTCATATGGTTATTTATATTATATAAACAAGCATCGTCATCTCACTGGATAAAATTAACCTTTGGTATGTATTTCTGCATATAGTTTACACACTGAAAAACATTAGACGAACGAGAATCATACTTTGGTGGAGGGGTGTAGCGATAAGCATGTGCGCACGTTAGCATGCGATATTTGATTTTAGCACTGGGTGTTTTTTCAGACAAAAAATATATTAGTCTAAACATTCAAATAATTTCGAAAACCAATGATTGGATAGGCGGGGAGTTAAGGTTTCGGTTTCGCCGTATTAAAAATTTAAGTACGCGCTGTTGAATCTTGCCAACTTGAATAAACAGACTGTTAAAAAGTGAATCTTCAAACTACATTCTTTTAAATGGGTATGCTAATCGACACACACATGCTGATAGGCCGGTCCCTGCTTTGTGGCACACCCTGCTGTATATGATTCAACCAATCAGTTGTTAACACCAATTAGCAGCTCGCTTGTATTTTCAATACCTGCGACAAAATAAGAGCTTTTAGCCGAATAAGCTTTTCAGCTCAAAACTCGTTGGATTTACCACGAAGTAAATCATGGTCCCGTTTTTTCAGTGTATATTTTCCAAGGGTTGGTTGGAGATTTGTACTTTCGAAGGTTCGCTGCTTTCCTAGTTTTTTAAACATTATTAAAAAGGATTTTCAATAAGTTCTTTCTCGTTGTAGTCTTTGGCGGATTCCATTTGCTGTTGGCGTATAAATTCATTTCTCTTCATCTGTACTTATGGTCTATAAAGTTTTAAAAGAGCGTTGGCTTGGTGTTGGTTTTAACTCTTTAAAAATTTCGTTCCAGTTTAAAACAAAAGTTTTGTCAATAAATTCTCATTTTGACCATAATAAGACGTTCCTATGAAAAAATTACCACACATTTCTTTCAAATTTTCCTAACTGCCATGCGATTTTTCTGCAATTTGCTTTTTGGATTTGCAGATTATAAAGAATCCATCATCTTAACAGTTTCACTGCTACACTTTTTATCTTTATTTCTCTTTGCCTTCCAATTTCATCAAAAAAATCAAAACTAAACGCAACGAAAAACAAAACTGCCCGTATCAGGGCGAAGCCCTGAATGTTCCAACTGCCTTTTCAGGTCTATGGAGCAGTATTAACATGAAAAATTTAAATGTAATTAAATAAGATTAAAAATTTTCTTGACACACGCCATATTAAATAAGATCTCCCCACACGCCATATTAAGTACAATGTAATGAGCTTCGCTCCTATTAACAAATCAATTATGGCGTATAAGCGTCCCTGAACCAATTTGGATCAATTTCTAAGATGGATTAAATCTCGTATACGCGTGAAAAGGGCAAAATTTTTCGCGCGTTTTTTGTCCCAAAACGGCCATAATGGCAATCTTTAAACCCCCAAAGCTTTACGAAAAATGATCACAGGTAAAATAGTTTTTTAAATTTAAGCTCAAGACAACAATACCATTTGAATGATATAAAACTTTTGTCAAAAATTATTCATTAAAAAGTCGAAATTTGTCTGAAGAAAAAAACCCACGCCGAGCACAAATATTCCGTTACTTTCGTATCGAAAATCGGAACAATAAAGATAAAAATAGTAGCAGTGAAACTGTTAGGATGATTGATTTTTTCTTCAAAGGTAGAGTTTATAATTTATAACTATCAATTAATTATCTTTTATCATTTTTTACGTTGAAGCAGTAACACAAATTGTGGAAGGGTAGGTTAATTTATCAGTTTCTTCAATTAATTAGAATTAACATTCGTTGTAGTTTATGTATCATTCATAATTTGATTTTTTTGGTAAATGGATTTTTCGGGGTTCTCAGGAAAAGAATCGAATACATAGCGGTCAAGAGTTGTTTTGATTCAGTATGATAGCTTCAGCTGTGTTGAGTTTTCTCTGAAACTAACTAATAAGTTTATCACAGCTATTAATCTAATGGAGATTAGGCTAATCATATGGACGTTCTGCTATGAGCACAATTAGTCGGAATGAATTTTTATTTCTTGAAGCTAGAGGTCGCCTTAATATTGCTCGAAAAAATGTATCCCCCCTATATAATTTTCTTACAAAGTTTGACTGATTTTCCTCAAACATGCAAGGCCGTTTTCCCGACCGTTAAATCAAGCTAAAAAAAGGCAAAAAATGCGAACTTATTTTTCCAAATTTAAGCTCAGAACAACAAGATCTTTTGAATGATATAAAAAAGTTTTGTCAAAAATTACTAATTAAAAAGTCGAAATTTGTCTGAAGAAAGAAAACCACGCTGAGCACAAATATTCCGTTACTTTCGTATCGAAAGCCGGAACAATATAAATAAAAATTGTAGCAGTAAATCTGTTAAGTTGATGGATTGTTTCTTCAAAGGTAGAGTTTTTAATTCATAACTATCAAGTCATTATCTTTTATCATTTTTTACTTTGAATCAGTAACACAAATTGTGAAAGAGCAGGTTAAATTATGAGTTTTTTCAAATAATTAGAAATATCATCCGTTGTAGTTTATTTATCATTCGTAAATCGATTTTTCTGTAAATGGATTTTTCGGGGTTCTCAAGAAAAGAATCATTACATAGCAGCAAAGAGTTGTTTTGATTCAGTACGATAGCTTCAGTTGTGTTGAATAATCTCTGAAACTAACTAATAAGTTTATCCCAGCTATTAATCTACTAGATGGGTTAAGAGATTAGGCTAATCATATGGATGTTCTGCTTTGAGCACGATTTCTCGGAATGGAGTTTTATTTCTTGAAGCTAGAGGTCGCCGTAACAGTGCTCGAAAAATGTACCCCCCCTTGATAATTTTCTTACAACATTTGACTGATTTTCCTTAAAACTGCAAGCTCGTTATCCCGACCGTTAAGTCAAGCTAGAAACTTGCAAAAAATGCGAATTTAGCGACAATTAAAAACGCATTTAGCATCCTTTTATTGAAATTTGTGCTCAGAAAATTGGCAAAAATTGGAGAAAAAAATCAGTTTCAGGCTCAATTAATGACTCAATTAAGAAAAAATGGTTAGTTTTCACCAGTCCCATAATAATATAGTGCATTTAGTATTATGAGTGTCCGAATTTTATAATAAAATTTTTCTTTTCTTTTTTTCATAATCTAGGGGAGGATATAACAGGAAAGACCTAAAAAATTTTCGTTATTACTGTTTTTCTCAAAATTGTTTAGCAAATCCGAAATTTGTGACTTTTTTGTAACTACAACAAAAATTCACCGGGCAAAATATTCTCTGATACTTGCACAGAATAGAATCCAAGAACTGCAGGGGCGGATCTAGGATTTTCTTGAGGGGGGGGGGGGGGGGGCGAATTTTCAAAAACATTCAAAAATTTTGTCGTCCTTTTTTTTAGGTCGACCGAATTGGTTTTTTGAGCTCTCCCTAAGCACGGTTTCTTCAGGCAAAACTCCGCAGGCAAAATTTTGAAAAAAAAACAGTCCAAAAAAAGCGTTTTAGGCACTTTTTGAAAAACTTTGACCAAAAAATCTTGTTTTTTCGGCGCGCGCTCCCCTCTCAAAATTAGTATATTGGCGCCTAAGGCGCCTTTAGAAAAATTTTAGGGTCGGTCGGCACAAAATGGATTTCTTAAAAAGTACCAAAGGGGGGACCCTTTGTGGTGGTCGCAAGGGGGTCGAATCCCTGAGATAGGAAGAAAAAAGCAACCGCCAACGCCCCGCCCCCCCCCCCTAAATCCGCCCCTGAAGTACTATGATTAAGGCCAAGACTTCCTTCGCGAAACCGCTCAGCACATTTTCACATTTTCATAATAGAATCCACTCAGGAAGATACTTTTGATTGCTCGAATAACAGCTGAAAAGAAGCACGGCAAAGCTTCAACTGGAGCTGCGATAACACAGAAAGGAGACTCTAATTTGGAATCCTCAGAAACGTATTTTTTCGCTGTTTTGAATTACCAGCTAAAATTGATAGAGCACGATGTAATATTTCGATAAAATCACGCCCTCTTCAAAGCAAGTACTTTACGACAAACGCTTATGTCAGAAATAGAATTGTTTCAGAAATTAAACTTTTTATCACAAAAACAAACTATGAAAAATCCCGATGAAAAAGTCGACTTATATTTTTGTTACCATTATGCTGAGAGATGAGAACGTGGTGGGCGTGGTCGCGTTCTCTTTTTGAATACCAGTCCTGGTCTGGTCGGTTGGGCAATGTTGATGATTTCACACACGACCTCTTTTGTTCTTTTTCCTGATTCGAGTAGTAAGGAAGAAGAAAAAAAGAAATTAATTCAAGAACCCTTGGGTCATTTTCACAGGTTTCCAATTAATTCCAACTAAACATCATGAAATAGCATACTTTTGCATCAGACATTTTTCACCTGCGTAAGTAACTTTTTCTTCCACTAAAATTCAAAAAACTTCATTTTTTTCTGATATATTTTTTTTTCATTCCTGATGCACCAATATGATTCCAAGTTGATAAAATGTAACACTTTGACTCTCATTTTCCAAAACTTGACGTTTGTTACAAACCCCCTGAAAATTTTTAATTGAGGCAGTGTAGCAAAACTTATTAATTTATCCTGATTTTCAAGTAAAAATAGAAGAAAAACACTTATTTCTAAAATGTTTAAAATACTATAAGCATTTGCATAATTGTAGCTTCAAAGTGCGGAAACATATGGGGTCGTTTCGATTACTGAATCATTAAAAAAGGTATTTTTGTTTATTATTATTCCCCATTAATTAATATTTTCAGAGTCAAAATTGTTTTTGTATACTTGAACTTTGTCCTGGAGATAAATCTTTCAATCTTTCCAAGCTCTTTTTCATTTTGGTTTTCCACTCTCTGAGTTTTATTCTCTCTAACTTATTTACAGGAAAATGCAGCTCAAAAATGGCATCAATCGAAGGAGGTTTTTCAGCAGTTATATTTTCAATGCCAACCTTTGCATCACGACTTCAATCCTGTGCTCGCTCGTTTTTTCCTTCTCGTCTCTCGTACAAATAGCCGACTGTAACCGAATGGCGTCTCCCGCAGCTAATATCATTTACGCTTTCAAACGAGACGCTAACTTTCAAAACAGCAACAACAACAATAACAGTCCGAACTACAGCAAAATTCCGAACTTCAACAACATTCCGAATTACGACAACCTTGCGGAGTTCGAGGACAAGCCTACAACGCCGATAGATTTCGAGCCACTACACCCCAAGCTATACAGTTTATTCTACAGGAACGCACAGCCAGTGTTTGAGATTCTAGAACCATTCCAAGTTAAACCAAAACTTTCGGAGCTCAGTTTCTGGGACCAAATGTCAAAAGGGTCAGAATAAAAACAGAGTTCAGAACGTGAACGATCAGAATGCGACGCTTCGAGAGTAGGTTACACACTCAATTACTGACTACCCCCTTTGAATGAAGTTAAAGAAGAAGTTGCCCGCAACGTTCAAATTATGTGTAATGATGCAGTTTCGGTTTGAACTTTGATTTGTAGATTCTTTGCCACCTGAATTACAAATCTTATTCAAATTAAAAAGTTCTGCTTTTGTGTTTCTGAGTTAGTGAAATGAGTTCCTCTATCACCTCTGGTTTTCATAAAACGGTTCAGGGGTTAGTGTACAATCCTTCACTCGTAGAAAATGTTTGTGCTAGATATCCATTCTCTCATTTTTTTCTTTGACTTTTGAGGAATTTAGAACGGCTAAAAGCCCTCATATTTTGTTTTAGGTTTTTTTACCGCCAAAAAAGGCGTGCATCAAACGGTAGCATATTTTGGTCGATCGAAACAAAACAAGGTTTTGTAAAATAGTAAGAGGAGAGGCTACAATCTTTAGAAAAAAAAACAATCCACCCCCCTCCCCCTAAATCTGCCCCTGCTTTAAGGTAATTCAATTCTTAGCAGTCAATAGCACAGCACTCCGTTCTCTTCATTCTTTCCAAATAATCCTAATTTCTAGATCGCACGTTTTCCCAAGCTGCGTTTAGTGCTACTTAATCGAAACGCAAGACTTTCCGACACATCGGGAACATATAAAATTCAATTCCAAGCATCTGAAAATGCTTGGAAATTTCACATTTGGGGCATGAAATAATCAAATTTGGGGCAAAAAGTCCATTTAAAAAACTTATTGGTGGCGGAGGTTTTAGCCGGTGGAATTTTGTCCAGGGATTCATCCTTTGTGAAATTTAGCCCTCTAAATTGTTCTAAAAAACTAAATGCTTAAGCCGATTTTTTTGAAGGAAATTTTAGGAAAATGATCGAATCCTGCTGTAAACTTACAAAGTACATGACCAGTTCTGACAATTATTTAAGGTACTTGTTGTCGTGAAAAAATACACAGGATTACGAGGTACCTTTTGAACTCATGCTCAGCCCATTAACTGCAAATATCTCCTACTGGTCCTAAAGCATCGCTTACTTGCACTGATTTGTTTGAATGGCGCAGTAAATACTCTTTTAGAGACTTTTCACGGGATTTGAAAGTGAGAGCTTTGAGCTTGAGGAGAGAAGGTAAAATAATCATTATATTGTTGATTTGTTATTCACCTTTTGAACATCAATTAAATTGTTAAATAATTCAAACTGGTAATGTTTTTACACGTTTTAAGGCTTGTGTTTCAATTTCACCGGCACAAATACACGCAGCACACACACACACACACTAAACTGTGCGTTTTTCAAACCTAGAGTCAAGCCTCGTAAGGAATTTGCGCTTTATGGTAACCCAAAGCCAATTTACAGCTATGTTGTCCTCACGAGCGTATAAACTTAGCAGCTGAAGCATTGTACTCAAAAACAACTACAGCAAAAAAGTCGTAAAAACTTACGACTAACAACAATGATACAGAGTCAAATCTGAAGTAGCTCTAAAAAGGTCGAAAAAGAAAACTAATGATTGATGAAAATTAAAAGACCTCTATAGGATTTAATCCTCGGTAATGAGATATTCATGTTTTACAGCTTGTCGCCCTGAACAATTATGCCACCGACGCTTATAAACATCTCTAGGTAGACCAGCGAAAAGCGACAAAAAGGCGCTTGATTTTTCACAAATCACAAATTTTTCATGTAATAGCTTTGAATCGTACCAAGCTAAAGGCAACCATACTAACTTTGCTTGAAGAAAAAAGATACGTTTAAAGCTAAACTGTGTGTAAATTCTGCATTTCATGAATTTCGCGGAGTTTCAATTCTGATGCTGTTATATGAAACAAAATTTCTGGTTTCCGCATATACACAGATCAATCGTACAAATGGCACAAGGATGTCGCCAGTGTACACAACAAGGTAAAAACTTAAAACCAGTATTTGGCAAACAACATTTATTCCAAATGGAACCGGTGGTTGAACCTAACGAAGAGGTCCAACTGGATTTCGCGGGACCGCTACCAGACAAGTTAAACAAAGACGCGTACATTTTAGTTGCAGTAGATAAGTGGTCAAAATTCCCATAGGCTACGGTAGTTTCAATGATCAAGCAAAAACCTTTTTTCTTAAATCGAACAACATAAAACTTCTGTTAGTCCCGGTCGATGATCATAGATCCATAGGCGTCGTAGAAAGACTGATACAAAGACTCAAACGGCGACTCAGAGTCACGAAAATTGATCCAAATAATATAACTTTCAAAATTGCTTCGAGCGTTGCAGAAATCATTAAAACACTACGAATATCTCCACACCGAGTGACAAAAACCACACCTTTCGAAGGAGATATGGGGAGGAAAGCAAACACACCACTTTCAAATATAACAACAAATAGTTCACCTAATAATTTGAATTGGGAAAACGCTAAGCACGCTTGTTTAGATCGGAAAAATCTGATTCATCCTCTAATTCCTGCGGCAATTAAGCACAACCTACAGAGGTGGTCCGAGGATGAAGCCAACATCAAACACAAGATACCTGAGCCCATCATCGCCAAGGATCCTGGAACAGCGGACAATCGTCCACAAACTACAAACTAGTAAAAGTGTGAAAACTAAAAGAGCATTAGCGTTAGAAAAAGAAAAGTTAAATCTGAAGTATAAAGGGATACATCAACAAACTGACGTAAATACAAAAAAAAATCGAAAAAGTAACAAGAAAGGCAGTTAGAATGGCCACGAAAGTGAAAGATCCAAAAACATTTGAACAAAAATACAAAACAACCGATGGGAGAAAACTAATTTACACAC
The DNA here is from genome assembly GCF_963678635.1 of Symsagittifera roscoffensis. Taxonomy (NCBI): domain Eukaryota; kingdom Metazoa; phylum Xenacoelomorpha; order Acoela; family Convolutidae; genus Symsagittifera; species Symsagittifera roscoffensis. The sequence continues at coordinate 8,090,025 of NC_087064.1, forward strand.
CACATACAGCGTGGGTTCAAAAAAAGGGGCAACAACCACGGTTATTAAGAAACAAGGGTTTTGCATTTGTACCTAACCTAACCCTCTAATATACGGTCCATGTCGTCCCTCAACACTCAGTGATTATGTGGCATATAAATCCGCCCGGAGAACAGGACCTTGTTTGAGTTTTTTAGATATAGAAAACCCAGGTGCACCAAGACACCCCATGTTCAAAGAGGACGCGTCAGGATTACCTGTGAAGCTGACATGCAAAGAACAACAAAACAGTCCATCCAAAATGAAGGCAAACGGGAAAAGAACTGGGGGAAGACCGGCACCAAGAACATCGACAAGAGGAATGGAATTCCAATTGGAAACGAGACGGGAAGATAGTGCCACATCATTGTCATCAAACGATTCGGGATCGTCTACGTCAGAAAAAATTGCGCCATCACCAAAAGATTAAACAAAAAGAAAACACCAGATAAGGTGAAACAAAAACAACAACCGACACGAAAATCAGGCCGGGCCAGATAGTCAGCTCTTTCCAGCGCATTGAGAAATTCCCATCAATTCCCATCAACAAACAATTTTTCGATAAAATCGCCCGCAGATAAAACAACAAGCGGTCACCTAACATCTACACCAGATCGAAAGCCAAGCTTTAAAAGCTTAATATTAGAAAAGGGGCTTCATGAAAAGTCGCCTGAATATCAGGCGTGCGTTAAATTCCTAGATGAGATACCACCCAAAGATAGGACAGATACTACTGAGATTGTCGACTTAGTATCCCCTGCAGACAGCCCGGCGAAATCTACGGATATAAATGTATTGTCCGTAACAAACTTACAAAATGTGGAGTAAAGAAGAGACGATTTAGAGGAACATCAGGATGAGCAGAACAAAGAAGACCAAATAACAGTAACAAAAAAATAGAAATAAAGACAAAAAACTCAGTTCCGTCCTAAGGGGACGTAAAAACTCCGGTCCTAAGGGGACCTAAAACTCTAATTTTTGTTTATTTATTGTTTTCACGAGGGGGAATGTCATCCGGCCGGATCGGCAAAGTCCTATATATACATTTTATATTGTTAAGCTCACTGTGTTGAGTTGGTCAATTGACCTTGAAGGTGATCCTAACGAAGAGTTTAGGTTGTATCGTTAGAACATGAATAAAGAGTTTACGAACCAGTTTTTCTATATAAGCTCTCAAACACACTCATTATTAGTTCACCAATCCGTTCGCATTCGATATTAACTTTGAGCATACCTCAGGGTATGACAACAGTTGGGAGGTCAACTGCACAACTCTACCTGCCTCCAAAGTGACCTACCACAAAATGTCAAACCCTAGCATGTAAAAATTCTCAAACTTATTTTTGTATTAAAATTTATTTCATACAAATGCGCAAAATGTAATTATTTTGATTAATTTCTTAATAAAATTTGTATTTTGATGGGCTACAAATTTAACTAATTTGATGTTTTTTCTTTGTTTTTTATTGAATCTGTTATGTAATTGATATAACATTCTATTGTACATTATCTTGTGAAATTATCGTTTTTTTTCTCCCCCATAATTTGGTTGAGGGAAATTGTACGGTTGATCCCAGCTGAGTTCATTTTGTCACATTATTTAAAAAGCCTTGAGTCCAAACTACTGAATTCAGTATTTTGTTTCATCGCTACCAGTTTGGCCTCGGCCACCAGTTTTTTTTGGGTCCAGACGACGCCGCCTTGAAGTGGTGGATCCGACATTCTGGCTTGCCTGGTTGCAAATGGCGTCAAGCTCCTCCTCCCATGGGTCGGGGAAAGCTCAGAAGTCTCCGGGTTTTTGGTTACGGAGCGTCTGAAGCCGACCAGGCTGCTCCGTCTGCCATACTCACCTTACTCCTAAGTTCCGGCATTAACCCTAACCTCGGTCCCTACAAATGTTCACCCTGTAACCTAAACATTAGTAGAAACCAAGCCAGTGTCTGGTGCCATATATGTGGCTGGATAGATTTTAAATGCAGTGGCCTCAATTTTTTAAATGAACATAACAGAGATTTTTACACCCCCCTTTGCACTTTATTTTACCTCCCCCCGGAACCAAAGCCACATCCACCACCTCTTACCAAGTAACAATTCCCACAAACCAATCCGTGCCCACAACCCCTTCTGCAACCAATTCCCAAACCAAACAATCAAAAGGCATCCTTAGAATCCTCCAGTTTAATTGTAAGGGAATATCTGGAAAAACTCCTGATATTGCAGCATTCCTAGCCCAGAATGAAAAACATGTAGCCCTATTTCAAGAAACCAAGCTCATGAAACAAAGCTGCAACCCCTAACTAGGTCCCTTATTCACTATTATTCGAAAAAACAGGCCCAAAGAGGGTGGAGGCCTCTTCATTGCAATACATGATTCCATACAATACGAAGATGTAAGTTTAAATACCGACGGTACACAAGAGGCTATGCGTATATCAGTTGTAGCCGGTACGTCGAAATTTCGTATTGGTGATTTTTATATCCCCTTGATCTAGTTGTCCCCCCAGTTATATTCCGTCCCTTACTGATCTCCTGGTTCCAGGCGACGCCCTTGTACTTGGGGATGTAAACGCCCATTCTTCCCTCTGGAATTCAAACTTAGAAGAAGATCAACGTGGTCAATTACTCTCAAATGAAATTACTGAATCCACTTACGCCCCCCTGAATGATCATACCCAAACTAGAGTACCTTTTAATTCTTTATCCTCTGATGCACATTTCCCCTCACCTGACATCTCCCTACTACCGCAGAGCCTATTACTTTCTTCGTCCTGACCCCAATTAAATCTCTAGGCTCCGACCACCTCACCATACTTATCGAATTACCTCTAGAAAACATCATACACTTTTCTCCGAAAAAGACTTTCATTAACTTCCTCAGGGCTGATTGGTGGCAATTTACCCAGGAGACTGAGTCGAGTTGCCTTGCCTCGAGGTTTCCTTCTTCAGTTACGGCCGGGGAGAAATTCTTTTGGGATCTGGTACTGAGGGCAGCACACCACCACATCCCCGCCGGGCGCCACCGCCATTACACCCCGAGTCTTTCTCCAGAGTCAGACTTTCTTGCTGCTGAAAGAGATCTCGGTCGCCACAACAATCAGCCCATGAAACCTACCCAGCACTCTCGTTTCACTCATTCCCAATTGAACTCCTAGCTCCTCAATCAGACAGCGAAAGACAAGAGAAATAAATGGCGTAAATTCCTCCAGACTTGTGATTACCACACTGGAAAACGCCAGAAAACTCTGGAAAGTCGTATGCTCCCTAAACGGATCCAGGCCTGTGGTAGGAAGTCACTCTATTCAATTTGAATGGAAAACAATCTCGTCAGACACAGACATAGCTAACGCTTTTAATAAACTATTCACAAATGCCAGGATTCATGGGTCAGATAAGCTACTCCGGAACACCAGACGCAAAATAGCCAAGCTCACCCTGTTAGATAACCCCACTTTCTCCCCCCTACAAACTAAACAAGCCATAGCGGACAGCAAATCCTCGCGAGCACTTGGTCGGGATGGCCTTTGGAACTTTCACTTAAGACACCTGGGACCCCTAGCTCTTGAATATTTAACCCTTTCTTTTTAATATGTCGCTGTCTGAAAATATTATCCCTCAAATGTGGAAAAATTCTAAGTTAATCCCCCTACCCAAACCCGAAAAGGACCATGAATAATCCACTTCTTATAGGCCCATCTCTTTACTCTGCTCCGCTGTTAGAGTTTTAGAAAGGCTTATTCATCCTTTTTTAACAAAGTATCTCCCTACCGCCACTCATCAACATGATTTTCGTCCTTTCCACTCTACCACTACTGCGCTTTCCAAACTAAAATTTTTTGTCACAGACGGTTTTAATCAAAATCCCCCTCCCGTACCGTTCTCGCAACGCTTGACCTCTCGAAGGCTTTTGACATGGTGTGTCCTCGTACTCTCGTGGAACTAATTTATGACACACCGCTCCCGAGAGGTATTGTTCGTTGGCTGAGTAACTACTTGAACGGCCGACAAGCCACCACACTTTTTAACAACCAAGAATCCCCTCACAAAATAGTTCACTGTGGAGTACCCCAGGGCTCTGTTCTTTCTTCCACTCTTTTTAATTTTTACGTCCCTGACGCTCCCAAACCCCCCTATAAGGTTCGTCTCTTATCTTACGCTGACGATTTCCATCCCTTTTCCCAAAGCCCTGATGTAGAGGCAGCATCTCGATCGTTGAACGACTACCTTCATCATTTTTTAAAACTTTTTCACTTCCAGGAAGTTATGTTTTGCGTCCTCTAAAGGATCAGTTACCCTTTTTTCTTCATACAATAAATATTTTAACAAAACACCCAGTGTAATTTTAAACATTGAACCACTCCCTCTTAACAAAAACCCAAAATTTTTAGGGGTTATTTTTGACTCAACCTTATGTTTTGCTGCACACTGTAAAAGATCCGCCGACAAGGCCCGCCGCAGGATAGGTGTCCTGAAAGCGTTGGCAGGATCCTCTTGGGGACAGACAAAAAAAACCCTCGCAGAAATCCCTCCTTCTAAAGTAAATTGTATAGAACTACCCCAGAACTACTCGCTGCAAACTCTCCCAACTCCGGTCTGATTACAGCCGGCTTTTAAACACATACCTCTCCCGACTAGACAACAAAGTTTCCCCACTATGCCCGGACTGTCACCTAGCACCCCACACTAGTTGCCACATTTTTAACTGCCCCAAGAATCCAACTGCCCCACTCACTCCCGCAGACCTGTGGCTTAGGCCGGCGGAAGTTGCGAAGTTCCTTAGCCTGGAGACGGACGAGCCCAACCCGACCAACGTGGGCTAATGAAAGAAAGAAAATCAGTTGTTTTTTGGCGTGCATAGACTTCAAAATGATTTCCTAGCTTAGACTTTTCCCCGAAACAAAATGCAGAATCCACTTACACTTACAGAGAGCAAAAGCGGAATCTGCTGAAAAATTTGATGAATGCGCAAGCAACAAAAACAATTGTGGTACCTACTTACAAACTGTTGAAACCATTTTTCTTGCTAATCAGGATTGAACAAAAATGCTTTTTTATAAAAACTTCTTAAATTGAGACTTGCTTATTATACAATTTCGTACAATTGCTTACGTAAAAAAATGCAAGAAAAATTTACGATATGAATTTTTTCATATATGAAAAATTTATTTGACAAGCATTTTTCCATAAATCAAAAATATATATTTTTTCTGAGCTTTGCTAAATAATGATAGCGAAATTTCACATCTATTTGGCAGTTGAGTTATCATTGTTTTGTTATCATGGTTGATAGTATTATCTTTAGTTCATTCATAATTCTGTTTGAAAAATTTTTTTTTGTATATGGCTAGAAAATTTTTTAGTCAAACATTTAACCAGTCAAAGATCGTGACCTCATTTTTTTCTGACAATTTGAAGTTTATCTCTCAAAAGAAAGCATTAAAATTTCAAATTTGGACTCGCACAGATTTCTTAGTCAATTTTGCTTATTCTGAATGATAAGTTCGGTCTGAGCTAGGTTATAGACAAAAATTACCGAGTTTTGCATGCATATTTTTTTGAAAATCGGTTATTTGAGCATGGAAGTAATTTGGCGGCTGCAAGGTGAAAAAAATTCCTTGAAGATTGGATTAAATATTTGGAAATTTTCGCAGCAATGATCATAGCTTATCATACATTTGTCGGGTCTTATGCAGGAGATGGCTCAAAATCATTGTTTCTACACCTCTTGAACTGAAATCAATGTGGTTGAATTTGATTGGCTAATTAGCCAATCAAGTTCCATCGACTTTGTTTGCCATTTAAATTGAAATAATTCTGCCATTTAAAGCAGATAAATTTATTAGCCGAAGTTTTAGAAAAATTGAATTTTTATTTTGTAAAGCCATTTTATTAAAATTTTCCTGTCTGGGCAAGATTTCACAAGTAAGTCAAAATTAATAAGATTACTTAACAAAGTTCCACCTTTTCTGAAATTTCGGCTAATATTTTTATCTGCTGGAAAGGTTGATCGAAATGCATGACCGTGTAATTTGAATTTGATTGGCTAGATTTACCCAATCAAATTCGATCGCATAACTTCCGGCTTACGCTGTAGAAAAATTGATTTTGGGTCGTTTAAAGCATAAGAACCCAATTGTCATATATGGAAATTATATGATAAACATTTTTCAATACACTCCGTGTCTAAAATTGTATGATAATAATTTTTCTTGCATGAAATTGTAAGAACATATTTTTTTCATGTATGGAGGTCGACCCGGGAATTCTTAAGGGTGCAGATTCCTCTATCCATTCTATGTGTCGAAATAGCTTACGCAACAATGTATTTGCTCGCAAACTCCGCTGCAAGTTGGCAATTGCATACTCCTTATAAGTGGTTAGCGTTGAACGGTTAGTTTTTTTTGGGTTGTTTATTCATTATTAGATACCATAAGGGGATAAACAAAATTAAATACATAGACGAGCTTGATAAAAGTTGGCAACTAATGGGAGTCATTCATTCTCATTTCTGAACTTCGTCTATCTTCGAAACGGTTCTTTTTAGCAGAAAGTATCTCAGAAAAAAGATACAGATATTGGTGACTTCTAAGGTGTAACGCTGGTGAAAAATTGAAGTAATCAGCAATCAACACTTTTCATTCTTCTTTGGCACAGGGACACTTCTATTTGTAGGAACAATGGCGCAAGACTTCTCTAAGATCAAACCATCTAGTAATATAGCTACAAACTTTAATAGCCTCAGTCGAAGAAAAAAGTGGCACTGATGTTGACAGTATGTTACTCGTGCTCTTTAAATCATTGCAGGCTGAATCATTCGATCATTCATTGCCTGTGAATATGCCAGTTCTGAACAAATTTTTAGCCTTAAAAACATCAGATTAGCCAAAAATGACCAAGCAAAACATGTTTTGATTCGTTCAATTCAATCTGATATTTAGCCTGAGACTACACCAACTCTATAAAAGAATCTTAAAAATATGTTATGATTTTTAGTTATGCGCATAATTTTACTGAATGTTTGAAATTTTTTTGAGCACCTGGTCGAAAATCGGTGTGCGCGCAGCCATTTGGATCAATTTTTTCTGAGTTGGGAGGGCAAACTGAAGGGCCAAATCATTTGTCATTGGCATAACCATAATCGCAATGGCAACTGCGACAGTCGGTGATTACCTCTCGCTGAGATCTTTTAAGTTCTTGATGACATTTCGGGCATCTATTTTCCCCTGCTGAAATGTCATGGTTATGATCTCCATGCGTCGCGATCAATTCGTTATTTTCTGAAGGAGAGGATCGTTGAAAGGAGACTGAACAAAAATTTTCATTGATCATAAGCAAACAGCAAAAAACGAAGAACCCCGATTGCACCTCGCGCCCTGACTAGGTGGATGGGTTTTCCTACCATCTTTTCCTTCGAACCAGCGCACGCGTTACATCCCCTTCAAACGAGCCGCTGCGAGTTCTTAACTTGATGTCAATGGATGGTATAAAACTGACCTCGCAAAGTTACCGATACTTTTTTCACGTTTTTTTTCCAATGTGACCTGCTTCCCAAGCCAGGGAACACGCAAATTGAAAGTGCAATTTCATTCTCTTTCCTGGGAATTACCAAACCTATATTACCAAACCTATATTCAATGTAGTCCGAAAATTTTTTTTCATATCTGATAAACTAAAAAAGGTAAGCTCCGGCGGGTTTCATTTGAATCACTCATTTCCTCTGTTGGTTTGAATAGTAATATTTTGGAGGCTGCTCAACTTATTTTCCAGTTTTTTGCTCTTTAGTGTTTAATTGATTTTAGATCCTTTCATCATAAATATGTTCTAAATTCTTCACTGCCATCATCAGTGGATATTTTAGTACCTGATAACGAAAAGGCAACTCAGTTGACCAAAATACCTGAGAACTTAGTTCGAATCCCGGATACCACTGTTGATTTTGTTTTAATTTTTTTTGACTTTGATCGGTTTGAAGTTATTGAAATTTTGAAAACAAAGTTGTCTGCATTGTCTTTCAATTGATTGCAATGGTATAATGCACCATATTAAACGAGAGCTGAAAGCAACTGAGTTACTTACCGAGGGCAATTAGTATACAGCCAAGATCCCTGACTGGTTCCTCACGCCTGCCCCTATTTTAGAAATAACCAAATTTTTGAAAAAATTAACAGGAAATTATTTCACATCTCAGCCGCAACGAGATAAACATGCTTCATGTATACACAAGAACAGTAGCAATACAATGCAAATTCACGCCCACTCGTTATAACAAGAGTTACTTTAGATTAGATTGCTAAAACCATCAATGCTCTTGAAGGTATGTGGCCTACTTGTTAGCACAATAACCTAACCAATTGAAGGTCGGGGTTCGAGTCTCACCAGGATACTTTTTTCTTCTTAGAAATAACCGATATTTAGCTAAGTTCTGATCAGAAATAAGATCAGAAATAAAAAGAATTTTAGGAAAGTCCTTTCTTAATTTGAACAATTCATGAAGAACTTCCAACCAAAAATTTAGATTAGATATAAGGTATTTTTGGTCAGAATTAAAGAATTTTCTCGTTGCGGGTATCTTACACAATTCATGCTAGTAAGGCTTGTATACAAAAATATGATAAATATTAAGGACGTTTAATCACTTTTCTCATAATTTCCCTCTTCTACCAAGTAGCGAGATTACAGTCTTTAAAAGAGTCAGAAAAAAATAGACTTGTTCACGCCAAGAGAAAACGAAAATGCATAACGTGAATTATTACGTTATACTGACAAGTTAAGATGTCTTTTATCATTGAGAATAGCTTCCTAGTTATGGCTATTTGTCGAATCGTAACACAGTTATCGTCAATTGATCAGCTTAAACGTACTCAATTAGTACACCGATTTTTTCCTAGCTGAGTCATATGGTTATTTATATTATATAAACAAGCATCGTCATCTCACTGGATAAAATTAACCTTTGGTATGTATTTCTGCATATAGTTTACACACTGAAAAACATTAGACGAACGAGAATCATGCTTTGGTGGAGGGGTGTAGCGATAAGCATGTGCGCACGTTAGCATGCGATATTTGATTTTAGCAGTGGGTGTTTTTTCAGACAAAAAATATATTAGCCTAAACATTCAAATAATTTCGAAAACCAATGATTGGATAGGCGGCGAGTTAAGGTTTCGGTTTCGCCGTATTAAAAATTTAAGTACGCGCTGTTGAATCTTGCCAACTTGAATAAACAGACTGTTAAAAAGTGAATCTTCAAACTACATTCTTTTAAATGGGTATGCTAATCGACACACACATGCTGATAGGCCGGTCCCTGCTTTGTGGCACACCCTGCTGTATATGATTCAACCAATCAGTTGTTAACACCAATTAGCAGCTCGCTTGTATTTTCAATACCTGCGACAAAATAAGAGCTTTTAGCCGAATAAGCTTTTCAGCTCAAAACTCGTTGGATTTACCACGAAGTAAATCATGGTCCCGTTTTTTCAGTGTATATTTTCCAAGGGTTGGTTGGAGATTTGTACTTTCGAAGGTTCGCTGCTTTCCTAGTTTTTTAAACATTATTAAAAAGGAATTTCAATAAGTTCTTTCTCGTTGTAGTCTTTGGCGGATTCCATTTGCTGTTGGCGTATAAATTCATTTTTCTTCATCTGTACTTATGGTCTATAAAGTTTTAAAAGAGCGTTGGCTTGGTGTTGGTTTTAACTCTTTAAAAATTTCGTTCCAGTTTAAAACAAAAGTTTTGTCAATAAATTCTCATTTTGACCATAATAAGACGTTCCTATGAAAAAATTACCACACATTTCTTTCAAATTTTCCAAACTGCCATGCGATTTTTCTGCAATTTGCTTTTTGGATTTGCAGATTATAAAGAATCCATCATCTTAACAGTTTCACTGCTACACTTTTTATCTTTATTTCTCTTTGCCTTCCAATTTCATCAAAAAAATCAAAACTAAACGCAACGAAAAACAAAACTGCCCGTATCAGGGCGAAGCCCTGAATGTTCCAACTGCCTTTTCAGGTCTATGGAGCAGTATTAACATGAAAAATTTAAATGTAATTAAATAAGATTAAAAATTTTCTTGACACACGCCATATTAAATAAGATCTCCCCACACGCCATATTAAGTACAATGTAATGAGCTTCGCTCCTATTAACAAATCAATTATGGCGTATAAGCGTCCCTGAACCAATTTGGATCAATTTCTAAGATGGATTAAATCTCGTATACGCGTGAAAAGGGCAAAATTTTTCGCGCGTTTTTTGTCCCAAAACGGTCATAATGGCAATCTTTAAACCCCCAAAGCTTTACGAAAAATGATCACAGGTAAAATAGTTTTTTAAATTTAAGCTCAAGACAACAATACCATTTGAATGATATAAAACTTTTGTCAAAAATTATTCATTAAAAAGTCGAAATTTGTCTGAAGAAAAAAACCCACGCCGAGCACAAATATTCCGTTACTTTCGTATCGAAAATCGGAACAATAAAGATAAAAATAGTAGCAGTGAAACTGTTAGGATGATTGATTTTTTCTTCAAAGGTAGAGTTTATAATTTATAACTATCAATTAATTATCTTTTATCATTTTTTACGTTGAAGCAGTAACACAAATTGTGGAAGGGTAGGTTAATTTATCAGTTTCTTCAATTAATTAGAATTAACATTCGTTGTAGTTTATGTATCATTCATAATTTGATTTTTTTGGTAAATGGATTTTTCGGGGTTCTCAGGAAAAGAATCGAATACATAGCGGTCAAGAGTTGTTTTGATTCAGTATGATAGCTTCAGCTGTGTTGAGTTTTCTCTGAAACTAACTAATAAGTTTATCACAGCTATTAATCTAATGGAGATTAGGCTAATCATATGGACGTTCTGCTATGAGCACAATTAGTCGGAATGAATTTTTATTTCTTGAAGCTAGAGGTCGCCTTAATATTGCTCGAAAAAATGTATCCCCCCTATATAATTTTCTTACAAAGTTTGACTGATTTTCCTCAAACATGGAAGGCCGTTTTCCCGACCATTAAATCAAGCTAAAAAAAGGCAAAAAAAGCAAACTTATTTTTCCAAATTTAAGCTCAGAACAACAAGATCTTTTGAATGATATAAAAAAGTTTTGTCAAAAATTACTAATTAAAAAGTCGAAATTTGTCTGAAGAAAGAAAACCACGCTGAGCACAAATATTCCGTTACTTTCGTATCGAAAGCCGGAACAATATAAATAAAAATTGTAGCAGTAAATCTGTTAAGTTGATGGATTGTTTCTTCAAAGGTAGAGTTTTTAATTCATAACTATCAAGTCATTATCTTTTATCATTTTTTACTTTGAATCAGTAACACAAATTGTGAAAGAGCAGGTTAAATTATGAGTTTTTTCAAATAATTAGAAATATCATCCGTTGTAGTTTATTTATCATTCGTAAATCGATTTTTCTGTAAATGGATTTTTCGGGGTTCTCAAGAAAAGAATCATTACATAGCAGCAAAGAGTTGTTTTGATTCAGTACGATAGCTTCAGTTGTGTTGAATAATCTCTGAAACTAACTAATAAGTTTATCCCAGCTATTAATCTACTAGATGGGTTAAGAGATTAGGCTAATCATATGGATGTTCTGCTTTGAGCACGATTTCTCGGAATGGAGTTTTATTTCTTGAAGCTAGAGGTCGCCGTAACAGTGCTCGAAAAATGTACCCCCCTTGATAATTTTCTTACAACATTTGACTGATTTTCCTTAAAACTGCAAGCTCGTTATCCCGACCGTTAAGTCAAGCTAGAAACTTGCAAAAAATGCGAATTTAGCGACAATTAAAAACGCATTTAGCATCCTTTTTTTTATTGAAATTTGTGCTCAGAAAATTGGCAAAAATTGGAGAAAAAAGTCAGTTTCAGGCTCAATTAATGACTCAATTAAGAAAAAATGGTTAGTTTTCACCAGTCCCATAATAACATAGTGCATTTAGTATTATGAGTGTCCGAATTTTATAATAAAATTTTTTTTTTTTTTTCATAATCTAGGGGAGGATATAACAGGAAAGACCTAAAAAATTTTCGTTATTACTGTTTTTCTCAAAATTGTTTAGCAAATCCGAAATTTGTGACTTTTTTGTAACTACAACAAAAACTCACCGGGCAAAATATTCTCTGATACTTGCACAGAATAGAATCCAAGAACTGCAGGGGCGGATCTAGGATTTTCTTGAGGGGGGGGGGGGGCGAATTTTCAAAAACATTCAAAAATTTTGTCGTCCTTTTTTTTAGGTCGACCGAATTGGTTTTTTGAGCTCTCCCTAAGCACGGTTTCTTCAGGCAAAACTCCGCAGGCAAAATTTTGAAAAAAAACAGTCCAAAAAAAGCGTTTTAGGCACTTTTTGAAAAACTTTGACCAAAAAATCTTGTTTTTTCGGCGCGCGCTCCCCTCTCAAAATTAGTATATTGGCGCCTAAGGCGCCTTTAGAAAAATTTTAGGGTCGGTCGGCACAAAATGGATTTCTTAAAAAGTACCAAAGGGGGGACCCTTTGTGGTGGTCGCAAGGGGGTCGAATCCCTGAGATAGGAAGAAAAAAGCAACCGCCAACGCCCCCCCCCCCTAAATCCGCCCCTGAAGTACTATGATTAAGGCCAAGACTTCCTTCGCGAAACCGCTCAGCACATTTTCACAATTTCATAATAGAATCCACTCAGGAAGATACTTTTGATTGCTCGAATAACAGCTGAAAAGAAGCACGGCAAAGCTTCAACTGGAGCTGCGATAACACAGAAAGGAGACTCTAATTTGGAATCCTCAGAAACGTATTTTTTCGCAGTTTTGAATTCCCAGCTAAAATTGATAGAGCACGATGTAATATTTCGATAAAATCACGCCCTCTTCAAAGCAAGTACTTTACGACAATATCTTATGTCAGAAATAGAATTGTTTCGGAAATTAAACTTTTTATCACAAAAACAAACTATGAAAAATCCCGATGAAAAAGTCGACTTATATTTTTGTTACTATTATGCTGAGAGATGAGAACGTGGTGGGCGTGGTCGCGTTCTCTTTTTGAATACCATTCCTGGTCTGGTCGGTTGGGCAATGTTGATGATTTCACACACGACCTCTTTTGTTCTTTTTCCTGATTCGAGTAGTAGGAAGAAGAAAAAAAGAAACTAATTCAAGAACCCTTGGGTCATTTTCACAGGTTTCCAATTAATTCCAACTAAACATCACGAAATAGCATACTTTTGCATCAGACATTTTTCACCTGCGTAAGTAACTTTTTCTTCCACTAAAATTCAAAAAACTTCATTTTTTTCTGATATATATTTTTTTTTCATTCCTGATGCACCAATATGATTCCAAGTTGATAAAATGTAACACTTTGACTCTCATTTTCCAAAATTTGACGTTTGTTACAAATCCCCTGAAAATTTTTAATTGAGGCAGTGTAGCAAAACTTATTAATTTATCCTGATTTTCAAGTAAAAATAGAAGAAAAACACTTATTTCTAAAATGTTTGAAATACTATAAGCATTTGCATAATTGTAGCTTCAAAGTGCGGAAACATATGGGGTCGTTTCGATTACTGAATCATTAAAAAAGGTATTTTTGTTTATTATTATTCCCCATTAATTAATATTTTCAGAGTCAAAATTGTTTTTGTATACTTGAACTTTGTCCTGGAGATAAATCTTTCAATCTTTCCAAGCTCTTTTTCATTTTGGTTTTCCACTCTCTGAGTTTTATTCTCTCTAACTTATTTACAGGAAAATGCAGCTCAAAAATGGCATCAATCGAAGGAGGTTTTTCAGCAGTTATATTTTCAATGCCAACCTTTGCATCACGACTTCAATCCTGTGCTCGCTCGTTTTTTCCTTCTCGTCTCTCGTACAAATAGCCGACTGTAACCGAATGGCGTCTCCCGCAGCTAATATCATTTACGCTTTCAAACGAGACGCTAACTTTCAAAACAGCAACAACAACAATAACAGTCCGAACTACAGCAAAATTCCGAACTTCAACAACATTCCGAATTACGACAACCTTGCGGAGTTCGAGGACAAGCCTACAACGCCGATAGATTTCGAGCCACTACACCCCAAGCTATACAGTTTATTCTACAGGAACGCACAGCCAGTGTTTGAGATTCTAGAACCATTCCAAGTTAAACCAAAACTTTCGGAGCTCAGTTTCTGGGACCAAATGTCAAAAGGGTCAGAATAAAAACAGAGTTCAGAACGTGAACGATCAGAATGCGACGCTTCGAGAGTAGGTTACACACTTAATTACTGACCACCCCCTTTGAATGAAGTTAGAAGAAATTGCCCGCAACGTTCAAATTATGTGTAATGATGCAGTTTCGGTTTGAACTTTGATTTGTAGATCCTTTGCCACCTGAATTACAAATCTTATTCAAATTAAAAAGTTCTGCTTTTGTGTTTTCTGAGTTAGTGAAATGAGTTCCTCTATCACCTCTGGTTTTCATAAAACGGTTGAGGGGTTAGTTTCCAATCCTTCAATCGTAGAAAATGTTTGTGCTAGATATCCATTCTCTCATTTTCTTTCTTTGATTTTTTGAGGAATTTCGAATTCATGGTCGCATAAGTCGGTCGATCGAAATAAGATTTTGTAAAATAGTAAGAGGAGAGGCTAGAATCCGTAGGAAAAAAAAACAGACGCAACACCCGAACCCACCCCCACCACCTAAATCTGCCCCTGCTTTAAGGTAATTCAATTCTTAGCAGTCAATAGCAGAGCACTCCGTTCTCTTCATTCTTTCCAAATAATCCTAATTTCTAGATCGCACGTTGTCCCAAGCTGCGTTTAGTGCTACTTAATCGAAACGCAAGACTTTCTGACACATCGGTAACACATAAAATTCAATTCCAAGCATCTGAAAATGCTTGGAACTTTCACATTTGGGGCATGAAATAATCACATTTGGGGCAAAAAGTCCATTTAAAAAACTTATTGGTGGCGGAGGTTTTAGCCGGTGGAATTTTGTCCTGGGATTCATCCTTTGTGAAATTTAGCCCTCTAAATTGGTCTAAAAAACTAAATGCTTAAGCCGATTTTTTTGAGTCTGAGAAAAGGTTTGGTGGAAATTTTAGGAAATTGATCGAATCCAGCTTTAAAATTGCAAAGTACATGACCAGTTCTGACAATTATTTAAGGTACTTGTTGTCGTGAAAAAACACACAGGATTACGAGGTACCTTTTGAACTCATGCTCAGCACATTAACTGAAAATATCTCCTACTGAAGTCCTAAAGCATCGCTTACTTGCACTGATTTGTTTGAATGGCGCAGTAAATACTCTTTTAGAGACTTTTCACGGGATTTGAAAGTGAGAGCTTTGAGCTTGAGGAGAGAAGGTAAAATAATCAGTATATTGTTGATTTGTTATTCACCCTTTGGACATCAATTAAATTGTTAAATAATTCAAACTGGTAATGTTTTTACACGTTTTAAGGCTTGTGTTTCAATTTCACCGGCACAAATACACGCAGCACACACACACACACACACTAAACTGTGCGTTTTTCAAACCTAGAGTCAAGCCTCGTAAGGAATTTGCGCTTTATGGTAACCCAAAGCCAATTTACAGCTATGTTGTCCTCACGAGCGTATAAACTTAGCAGCTGAAGCATTGTACTCAAAAACAACTACAGCAAAAAAGTCGTAAAAACTTACGACTAACAACAATGATACAGAGTCAAATCTGAAGTAGCTCTAAAAAGGTCGAAAAAGAAAACTAATGATTGATGAAAATTAAAAGACCTCTATAGGATTTAATCCTCGGTAATGAGATATTCATGTTTTACAGCTTGTCGCCCTGAACAATTATGCCACCGACGCTTATAAACATCTCTAGGTAGACCAGCGAAAAGCGACAAAAAGGCGCTTGATTTTTCACAAATCACAAATTTTTCATGTAATAGCTTTGAATCGTACCAAGCTAAAGGCAACCATACTAACTTTGCTTGAAGAAAAAAGATACGTTTAAAGCTAAACTGAGTGTAAATTCTGCATTTCATGAATTTCGCGGAGTTTCAATTCTGATGATGTTATATGAAACAAAATTTCTGGTTTCCGCATATACACAGATCAATCGTACAAATGGCACAAGGATGTCGCCAGTGTACACAACAAGGTAAAAACTTAAAACCAGTATTTGGCAAACAACATTTATTCCAAATGGAACCGGTGGTTGAACCTAACGAAGAGGTCCAACTGGATTTCGCGGGACCGCTACCAGACAAGTTAAACAAAGACGCGTACATTTTAGTTGCAGTAGATAAGTGGTCAAAATTCCCATAGGCTACGGTAGTTTCAATGATCAAGCAAAAACCTTTTTTCTTAAATCGAACAACATAAAACTTCTGTTAGTCCCGGTCGATGATCATAGATCCATAGGCGTCGTAGAAAGACTGATACAAAGACTCAAACGGCGACTCAGAGTCACGAAAATTGATCCAAATAATATAACTTTCAAAATTGCTTCGAGCGTTGCAGAAATCATTAAAACACTACGAATATCTCCACACCGAGTGACAAAAACCACACCTTTCGAAGGAGATATGGGGAGGAAAGCAAACACACCACTTTCAAATATAACAACAAATAGTTCACCTAATAATTTGAATTGGGAAAACGCTAAGCACGCTTGTTTAGATCGGAAAAATCTGATTCATCCTCTAATTCCTGCGGCAATTAAGCACAACCTACAGAGGTGGTCCGAGGATGAAGCCAACATCAAACACAAGATACCTGAGCCCATCATCGCCAAGGATCCTGGAACAGCGGACAATCGTCCACAAACTACAAACTAGTAAAAGTGTGAAAACTAAAAGAGCATTAGCGTTAGAAAAAGAAAAGTTAAATCTGAAGTATAAAGGGATACATCAACAAACTGACGTAAATACAAAAAAAAATCGAAAAAGTAACAAGAAAGGCAGTTAGAATGGCCACGAAAGTGAAAGATCCAAAAACATTTGAACAAAAATACAAAACAACCGATGGGAGAAAACTAATTTACACACCACATACAGCGTGGGTTCAAAAAAAGGGGCAACAACCACGGTTATTAAGAAACAAGGGTTTTGCATTTGTACCTAACCTAACCCTCTAATATACGGTCCATGTCGTCCCTCAACACTCAGTGATTATGTGGCATATAAATCCGCCCGGAGAACAGGACCTTGTTTGAGTTTTTTAGATATAGAAAACCCAGGTGCACCAAGACACCCCATGTTCAAAGAGGACGCGTCAGGATTACCTGTGAAGCTGACATGCAAAGAACAACAAAACAGTCCATCCAAAATGAAGGCAAACGGGAAAAGAACTGGGGGAAGACCGGCACCAAGAACATCGACAAGAGGAATGGAATTCCAATTGGAAACGAGACGGGAAGATAGTGCCACATCATTGTCATCAAACGATTCGGGATCGTCTACGTCAGAAAAAATTGCGCCATCACCAAAAGATTAAACAAAAAGAAAACACCAGATAAGGTGAAACAAAAACAACAACCGACACGAAAATCAGGCCGGGCCAGATAGTCAGCTCTTTCCAGCGCATTGAGAAATTCCCATCAATTCCCATCAACAAACAATTTTTCGATAAAATCGCCCGCAGATAAAACAACAAGCGGTCACCTAACATCTACACCAGATCGAAAGCCAAGCTTTAAAAGCTTAATATTAGAAAAGGGGCTTCATGAAAAGTCGCCTGAATATCAGGCGTGCGTTAAATTCCTAGATGAGATACCACCCAAAGATAGGACAGATACTACTGAGATTGTCGACTTAGTATCCCCTGCAGACAGCCCGGCGAAATCTACGGATATAAATGTATTGTCCGTAACAAACTTACAAAATGTGGAGTAAAGAAGAGACGATTTAGAGGAACATCAGGATGAGCAGAACAAAGAAGACCAAATAACAGTAACAAAAAAATAGAAATAAAGACAAAAAACTCAGTTCCGTCCTAAGGGGACGTAAAAACTCCGGTCCTAAGGGGACCTAAAACTCTAATTTTTGTTTATTTATTGTTTTCACGAGAGGGAATGTCATCCGGCCGGATCGGCAAAGTCCTATATATACATTTTATATTGTTAAGCTCACTGTGTTGAGTTGGTCAATTGACCTTGAAGGTGATCCTAACGAAGAGTTTAGGTTGTATCGTTAGAACATGAATAAAGAGTTTACGAACCAGTTTTTCTATATAAGCTCTCAAACACACTCATTATTAGTTCACCAATCCGTTCGCATTCGATATTAACTTTGAGCATACCTCAGGGTATGACAACAGTTGGGAGGTCAACTGCACAACTCTACCTGCCTCCAAAGTGACCTACCACAAAATGTCAAACCCTAGCATGTAAAAATTCTCAAACTTATTTTTGTATTAAAATTTATTTCATACAAATGCGCAAAATGTAATTATTTTGATTAATTTCTTAATAAAATTTGTATTTTGATGGGCTACAAATTTAACTAATTTGATGTTTTTTCTTTGTTTTTTATTGAATCTGTTATGTAATTGATATAACATTCTATTGTACATTATCTTGTGAAATTATCGTTTTTTTTCTCCCCCATAATTTGGGTGAGGGAAATTGTACGGTTGATCCCAGCTGAGTTCATTTTGTCACATTATTTAAAAAGCCTTGAGTCCAAACTACTGAATTCAGTATTTTGTTTCATCGCTACCAGTTTGGCCTCGGCCACCAGTTTTTTTTGGGTCCAGACGACGCCGCCTTGAAGTGGTGGATCCGACATTCTGGCTTGCCTGGTTGCAAATGGCGTCAAGCTCCTCCTCCCATGGGTCGGGGAAAGCTCAGAAGTCTCCGGGTTTTTGGTTACGGAGCGTCTGAAGCCGACCAGGCTGCTCCGTCTGCCATACTCACCTTACTCCTAAGTTCCGGCATTAACCCTAACCTCGGTCCCTACAAATGTTCACCCTGTAACCTAAACATTAGTAGAAACCAAGCCAGTGTCTGGTGCCATATATGTGGCTGGATAGATTTTAAATGCAGTGGCCTCAATTTTTTAAATGAACATAACAGAGATTTTTACACCCCCCTTTGCACTTTATTTTACCTCCCCCCGGAACCAAAGCCACATCCACCACCTCTTACCAAGTAACAATTCCCACAAACCAATCCGTGCCCACAACCCCTTCTGCAACCAATTCCCAAACCAAACAATCAAAAGGCATCCTTAGAATCCTCCAGTTTAATTGTAAGGGAATATCTGGAAAAACTCCTGATATTGCAGCATTCCTAGCCCAGAATGAAAAACATGTAGCCCTATTTCAAGAAACCAAGCTCATGAAACAAAGCTGCAACCCCTAACTAGGTCCCTTATTCACTATTATTCGAAAAAACAGGCCCAAAGAGGGTGGAGGCCTCTTCATTGCAATACATGATTCCATACAATACGAAGATGTAAGTTTAAATACCGACGGTACACAAGAGGCTATGCGTATATCAGTTGTAGCCGGTACGTCGAAATTTCGTATTGGTGATTTTTATATCCCCTTGATCTAGTTGTCCCCCCAGTTATATTCCGTCCCTTACTGATCTCCTGGTTCCAGGCGACGCCCTTGTACTTGGGGATGTAAACGCCCATTCTTCCCTCTGGAATTCAAACTTAGAAGAAGATCAACGTGGTCAATTACTCTCAAATGAAATTACTGAATCCACTTACGCCCCCCTGAATGATCATACCCAAACTAGAGTACCTTTTAATTCTTTATCCTCTGATGCACATTTCCCCTCACCTGACATCTCCCTACTACCGCAGAGCCTATTACTTTCTTCGTCCTGACCCCAATTAAATCTCTAGGCTCCGACCACCTCACCATACTTATCGAATTACCTCTAGAAAACATCATACACTTTTCTCCGAAAAAGACTTTCATTAACTTCCTCAGGGCTGATTGGTGGCAATTTACCGAGGAGACTGAGTCGAGTTGCCTTGCCTCGAGGTTTCCTTCTTCAGTTACGGCCGGGGAGAAATTCTTTTGGGATCTGGTACTGAGGGCAGCACACCACCACATCCCCGCCGGGCGCCACCGCCATTACACCCCGAGTCTTTCTCCAGAGTCAGACTTTCTTGCTGCTGAAAGAGATCTCGGTCGCCACAACAATCAGCCCATGAAACCTACCCAGCACTCTCGTTTCACTCATTCCCAATTGAACTCCCAGCTCCTCAATCAGACAGCGAAAGACAAGAGAAATAAATGGCGTAAATTCCTCCAGACTTGTGATTACCACACTGGAAAACGCCAGAAAACTCTGGAAAGTCGTATTCTCCCTAAACGGATCCAGGCCTGTGGTAGGAAGTCACTCTATTCAATTTGAATGGAAAACAATCTCGTCAGACACAGACATAGCTAACGCTTTTAATAAACTATTCACAAATGCCAGGATTCATGGGTCAGATAAGCTACTCCGGAACACCAGACGCAAAATAGCCAAGCTCACCCTGTTAGATAACCCCACTTTCTCCCCCCTACAAACTAAACAAGCCATAGCGGACAGCAAATCCTCGCGAGCACTTGGTCGGGATGGCCTTTGGAACTTTCACTTAAGACACCTGGGACCCCTAGCTCTTGAATATTTAACCCTTTCTTTTTAATATGTCGCTGTCTGAAAATATTATCCCTCAAATGTGGAAAAATTCTAAGTTAATCCCCCTACCCAAACCCGAAAAGGACCATGAATAATCCACTTCTTATAGGCCCATCTCTTTACTCTGCTCCGCTGTTAGAGTTTTAGAAAGGCTTATTCATCCTTTTTTAACAAAGTATCTCCCTACCGCCACTCATCAACATGATTTTCGTCCTTTCCACTCTACCACTACTGCGCTTTCCAAACTAAAATTTTTTGTCACAGACGGTTTTAATCAAAATCCCCCTCCCGTACCGTTCTCGCAACGCTTGACCTCTCGAAGGCTTTTGACATGGTGTGTCCTCGTACTCTCGTGGAACTAATTTATGACACACCGCTCCCGAGAGGTATTGTTCGTTGGCTGAGTAACTACTTGAACGGCCGACAAGCCACCACACTTTTTAACAACCAAGAATCCCCTCACAAAATAGTTCACTGTGGAGTACCCCAGGGCTCTGTTCTTTCTTCCACTCTTTTTAATTTTTACGTCCCTGACGCTCCCAAACCCCCCTATAAGGTTCGTCTCTTATCTTACGCTGACGATTTCCATCCCTTTTCCCAAAGCCCTGATGTAGAGGCAGCATCTCGATCGTTGAACGACTACCTTCATCATTTTTTAAAACTTTTTCACTTCCAGGAAGTTATGTTTTGCGTCCTCTAAAGGATCAGTTACCCTTTTTTCTTCATACAATAAAAATTTTAACAAAACACCCAGTGTAATTTTAAACATTGAACCACTCCCTCTTAACAAAAACCCAAAATTTTTAGGGGTTATTTTTGACTCAACCTTATGTTTTGCTGCACACTGTAAAAGATCCGCCGACAAGGCCCGCCGCAGGATAGGTGTCCTGAAAGCGTTGGCAGGATCCTCTTGGGGACAGACAAAAAAAACCCTCGCAGAAATCCCTCCTTCTAAAGTAAATTGTATAGAACTACCCCAGAACTACTCGCTGCAAACTCTCCCAACTCCGGTCTGATTACAGCCGGCTTTTAAACACATACCTCTCCCGACTAGACAACAAAGTTTCCCCACAATGCCCGGACTGTCACCTAGCACCCCACACTAGTTGCCACATTTTTAACTGCCCCAAGAATCCAACTGCCCCACTCACTCCCGCAGACCTGTGGCTTAGGCCGGTGGAAGTTGCGAAGTTCCTTAGCCTGGAGACGGACGAGCCCAACCCGACCAACGTGGGCTAATGAAAGAAAGAAAATCAGTTGTTTTTTGGCGTGCATAGACTTCAAAATGATTTCCTAGCTTAGACTTTTCCCCGAAACAAAATGCAGAATCCACTTACACTTACAGAGAGCAAAAGCGGAATCTGCTGAAAAATTTGATGAATGCGCAAGCAACAAAAACAATTGTGGTACCTACTTACAAACTGTTGAAACCATTTTTCTTGCTAATCAGGATTGAACAAAAATGCTTTTTTATAAAAACTTCTTAAATTGAGACTTGCTTATTATAAAATTTCGTACAATTGCTTACGTAAAAAAATGCAAGAAAAATTTACGATATGAATTTTTTCATATATGAAAATTTTATTTGACAAGCATTTTTCCATAAACCAAAAATATATATTTTTTCTGAGCTTTGCTAAATAATGATAGCGAAATTTCACATCTATTTGGCAGTTGAGTTATCATTGTTTTGTTATCATGGTTGATAGTATTATCTTTAGTTCATTCATAATACTGTTTGAAAAATTTTTTAGTCAAACATTTAACCAGTCAAAGATCGTGACCTCATTTTTTTCTGACAATTTGAAGTTTATCTGTCAAAAGAAAGCATTAAAATTTCAAATTTGGACTCGCACAGATTTCTTAGTCAATTTTGCTTATTCTGAATGATAAGTTCGGTCTGAGCTAGGTTATAGACAAAAATTAACGAGTTTTGCATGCATATTTTTTTGAAAATCGGTTATTTGAGCATGGAAGTAATTTGGCGGCTGCAAGGTGAAAAAAATTCCTTGAAGATTGGATTAAATATTTGGAAATTTTCGCAGCAATGATCATAGCTTATCATACATTTGTCGGGTCTTATGCAGGAGATGGCTCAAAATCATTGTTTCTACACCTCTTGAACTGAAATCAATGTGGTTGAATTTGATTGGCTAATTAGCCAATCAAGTTCCATCGACTTTGTTTGCCATTTAAATTGAAATAATTCTGCCATTTAAAGCAGATAAAATTATTAGCCGAAGTTTTAGAAAAATTGAATTTTTATTTTGTAAAGCCATTTTATTAAAATTTTCCTGTCTGGGCAAGATTTCACAAGTAAGTCAAAATTAATAAGATTACTTAACAAAGTTCCACCTTTTCTGAAATTTCGGCTAATATTTTTATCTGCTGGAAAGGTTGATCGAAATGCATGACCGTGTAATTTGAATTTGATTGGCTAGATTTACCCAATCAAATTCGATCGCATAACTTCCGGCTTACGCTGTAGAAAAATTGATTTTGGGTCGTTTAAAGCATAAGAACCCAATTGTCATATATGGAAGTTATATGATAAACATTTTTCAATACACTCCGTGTCTAAAATTGTATGATAATAATTTTTCTTGCATGAAATTGTAAGAACATATTTTTTTCATGTATGGAGGTCGACCCGGGAATTCTTAAGGGTGCAGATTCCTCTATCCATTCTATGTGTCGAAATAGCTTACGCAACAATGTATTTGCTCGCAAACTCCGCTGCAAGTTGGCAATTGCATACTCCTTATAAGTGGTTAGCGTTGAACGGTTAGTTTTTTTTGGGTTGTTTATTCATTATTAGATACCATAAGGGGATAAACAAAATTATATACATAGACGAGCTTGATAAAAGTTGGCAACTAATGGGAGTCATTCATTCTCATTTCTGAACTTCGTCTATCTTCGAAACGGTTCTTTTTAGCAGAAAGTATCTCAGAAAAAAGATACAGATATTGGTGACTTCTAAGGTGTAACGCTGGTGAAAAATTGAAGTAATCAGCAATCAACACTTTTCATTCTTCTTTGGCACAGGGACACTTCTATTTGTAGGAACAATGGCGCAAGACTTCTCTAAGATCAAACCATCTAGTAATATAGCTACAAACTTTAATAGCCTCATTAGAAGAAAAAAGTGGCACTGATGTTGACAGTATGTTACTCGTGCTCTTTAAATCATTGCAGGCTGAATCATTCGATCATTCATTGCCTGTGAATATGCCAGTTCTGAACAAATTTTTAGCCTTAAAAACAGCAGATTAGCCAAAAATGACCAAGCAAAACATGTTTTGATTCGTTCAATTCAATCTGATATTTAGCCTGAGACTACACCAACTCTATAAAAGAATCTTAAAAATATGTTATGATTTTTAGTTATGCGCATAATTTTACTGAATGTTTGAAATTTTTTTGAGCACCTGGTCGAAAATCGGTGTGCGCGCAGCCATTTGGATCAATTTTTTCTGAGTTGGGAGGGCAAACTGAAGGGCCAAATCATTTGTCATTGGCATAACCATAATCGCAATGGCAACTGCGACAGTCGGTGATTACCTCTCGCTGAGATCTTTTAAGTTCTTGATGACATTTCGGGCATCTATTTTCCCCTGCTGAAATGTCATGGTTATGATCTCCATGCGTCGCGATCAATTCGTTATTTTCTGCACTGGCAGATCCTGCACATTTATGCTTTGATATTTTGAGCAAATCCAATTTTCGGTAAATTTCTTTTTTTTTCGCCTGAAATAAAATTCGTGCCCGAACGCTATAAGAATTGGCTTGTTTTCAGATGAAACTGTGAATTCGACAGAAAACTCAATCATAATTTGTTTATTGTGTTTGCGTTTGCTTATCACTTGAGTACAGTTTAAAGTGACTATCAGAATTTTTTATTTGTCAATTTTTTTACGTCAATTTATTATGAAGTAGCACAAGCAGATTTTTTAGTAACCAAAATGATTTAGCGAAAAATCTAATTGAAAATCAATTACGAACTTGTTGATAACAGCCTAAAGTAACTTAGGAAGCCTCATTTTAGCACGTTTTTTTATGAAGCATGCGTTAATTGCAGGATTAGTTTTGGTGTGATTAGAGTAAAGATAAGGAGTTCAAACAGCATTGAAGTTTTAGTATTGATTTGACTAGATGTTAAAATGTACGGTGTTAAACTGGAAAATAGGAGTTGAAATGTTGTGGGTTTAAAATGTTTAGTTGTGAAATGACTAGGTGTTTAAATGTACGGTGTTAAATTGGCTGGTATAAAATTGTAGGACACTGATTTTCTGAGCTTTCTCAAAGCTCTTCGATGAAAATTTTGCTCCTTCTTATTGAGAAATCATGCGCTATGCGTCCAAGTTTTTTAGGGTACGTTAGTTCAGAATGCATGTTAAGTAAAGTTGTACAAAAAAGACATTTTGGTGGCAAGAGGTTCGAACCCTTGAAGATCCCAGTCATGAAATCAGCCCCTGGGTTTCAATAGAATACCTTTCTTGAACCCTTTTAACGTTCAATGAATTAATCAGAACCCGCTTGAAAAAACCGACTCTGCTCTATAGTTTTTTCTCCAACCACTCAGATACGCTCCTGCTTTCAGTATTTTTTATAAGCTAAAAAAATCAAGCTTGACAAAAAATGATTTTTTCGAATGATTTTTTCATGCTCAAATAAAATCAAAACTGACAAAAAGCAAGCCATGATTTTCTTCCACCAAGTTCTCTAGAAGAAAAATTTTTCTAGTTGTATACTAAATAAACTAGTTTCAATTATTAATTTAACATTTGAACAATAACGTATCAGTTCAAATAAATTTAAACTCAAAAATTTAAATTTAAAAATTTACAGTTCGAAAATTTAAATTTAAAATAAATTAAATTAAGTCAATGAGTTTAATCGGATGCTTTATCATTCTGTAAATCCATCCATTTTGTCTTATTTTTTATGTTTTGCGTTTTGAGGATGTTCAAATTGATTTGAATCGGCTTAAATTGAATATTCACGAAAAAAATTTCAAAATTTCCTGGAACAACTTGAGTTTTTGAACCTAAAGTGACAGCTCCTAATTGAGTCTGCAAATTCAATATAGAAAATTGCGCTAAAACTGTTGCCTTTGTATTTGAAGAAATATTGCTTACTAATTGCGGTCAACATTTTTCCTGAGGTGACTGTAACGCTGACGGAAATTTTTTCCTGAGTGCAATTTGTTTGCACAAAAGTACAGGCAAAAGTAACAAATAATTAAATGCTACATCAAGGCTATGATTGTAATCCCAATGAATTGATTTAAAAGAAGTTTGATGAAGTTTGTAGGAACTTCAGTAACTCCGAAAACGCCTCCAAACCTTCTGAACAGATTTTATAGGAACTAAAATTGATGGTTTAAATTGATTTATAAAGTTCAAACTAGTATCTAATGTGATTATGGTTTACTGATTGAAATTCAAATAAAACTGAGCAGAATCTTAGTTTTGACACAGCGGGTAGCAGTTTTCGTGGACACGTGAAATTATGCAATAGGAACTCTTCGTTGTAAAAAAGCTAATTTTTGCTGTTTTTTGATTGTGCAAATCAGACCATCGGTACTGTGGTAAAGTGAAGTAAAGCTTTACTCTTAAATTGAAAATGATTAGTTTCAATGCTTTAATTCAAATGGAAACTGTGTTTTTAACATCATCTGTGGTTTCGTGAACCAGCTTGTCAAACGTAACTCGGTACGCAAAGCTTAGCAACTAAATACAGAATCTACGCAGCGATCAACACTACGTGACCTTGGCCATTACGTAACAACAAAATATATAATTATAGATACCAAAATGCGGTCCAAGGTTAGTGTGCAGCAAAGGTTACTTGGTTACTGCACATGCAGTATGTGCTGTACCACAGGTACAAACCGTCAATTTGAAACGCAAAAAAAGTTCCATAGATGACTTATGTCCTTGTTGATATTAGTCTAACTCAGATGCTGCTCATTTCAGCATACACAGTTTTTGTGACATTGGATAGCTGTAACAATCAGTTTTAATTCATGGAAAATCAACGTTGAATTTGTTTAAAACTTACAGACGCGGCACCTTGACCTCAAAAGTATAGACTTTTCCAGGTTTTCAAGAAGCAACAAGACAGTTAATTTTTTCACAAATGTACTTTCTTAGTAGACTAATTTCACTTTAGTGCCTTTTAATTTGTTTTAATAATACACCGTTGACCTAATTTCATGAATTATTCATTAGTATCGAAAATCGAGCCTCAAAATAGTCCTAATAAAGCCCCCATTTTTTGCATTTTGAATAAATGAAAAAACGGTTAAAATAAAATAATACCAATGTTAGCTTTTGAGCCAATTAAGCAATGAATAGAAACAAAATGATAAGGAAATACGACAAAAGTGTTGTTGCATGTGAGGCGGAGCTAAGGTCCAGTCCATAATTGTTTTTCATTCATGGCAATAAAATTCAGCGGTTTAGTCAAAAATTGAATCTTTCTCACGCCATATTTGCTAGGGTAGGGCGACAATTCGTAACAGGAGCAATTCGTAACAAGCGAGAATTCATAATAAGGAATTGGCAAGAAGAATACGCTTGCTCCGCTTCGCTTCGCTGCGCTTACATCCGGCACGAGAGGAATTTTGCGCGTGAATCAGTGTTCCCAGCTTAATCTACTGTTACGAATTGTCGCTTGTTCCGAATTGTCGCCTGTTACGAATTGTCGCTTCACGATTTGTCAGATATGAATGATGTTAATTTCACAGGATACAAAACAACAAGACCACAAATCTGCTCAATAGACTATCACGACCTAATATATAACAAAACAAGACTGGTCGTATCAGGGCAAATTTGGTTATAATGAGTTTGGTAACGCAAAAATAAGAAAAAATTGGTTGCCTCAAATCATTGCGAAACAATCAATTTAACCGCAAACGCGTAGGGCATCAGTACTTCTGAATTTACATAAAAAATCCAGCCAAAAGTGAGAAAAACTTTATGAAAACTGATTGCTAATTTTCTCTTACCACATTCAAGCAACACGGTCAGGCGTTTCAATCAAAAATCCCAGCAGATTAATTTTTTAGCTGAAATCACAGAGAAAGTGGAATAATAATTAGATAAATTAAACAAACCTCATTCAAATTGTCAAATGAATTCAAATCACTTGCGAAATTTTTCCCAGACAAAAAAAGACCAGTAAAATGGCTTCAACAGAGCATAAGTTTTCTATTTTTGGCCTTTTTGGATAATAATTTTATACGCTTGACATTTTAGTTGAAATGCCGGACAAACAAATTCGTCAATCAGATTCATTCACATAAACTTTATTACAATGATTTTGGGCCGTTTACCCGTACCGAACATTTTCTTTATTTCTCACGAGAAATTCTCAACCTTTAACCTAAATATCTGGACGGAAATTGTTTTTGAATTGCTTATATAATCGAAATGTTTTTTAAAAGTTTTTCTTTTCTCATCTATTTTTGATCAGAAATCAGCTTAATCAAGACTATTTCTAACTAGAAAAAATCTTCCGTGGGACTCAAGCCTCCGACTGCTGGCCAGTTTGATGTGCTATTGGCTAGACCTTATGACCTGAAACATTCAAATAGTTTAGCAATCTAATGCAAAGTAAATTTTCTTGTAGCAAGTGTTTGATTGAATTGTACTGCTGCGGCTATTTTGTAAACTCAAAGCATTTCTTATCTCATTGCGGCTGGGAAGTGAGCTGATTTCTGGTTATTATTTCCAAAAATTGTATATTTCTAATGTCATATGAGAAATAAATAGTTTCTATACAAAAAACACAGAAAACTATGTTAGATTATCTATATAAATTTTCTATCCAGATTAGAAGCTGTTGTTGGTTGTGGGTGCAAGAAAAATCAAAAAGTCGAAATTAGTTTAGAGAAAAAAAACATCCCAGAACAGTCATTTCTTCAACATCTTTGAGGGTCGGATTAATATTCGACCTCATTTTAATATCAAAATAGAGTTTTAAGCTTTTAATTATGAATACTGCAATGACGAATTAAGATCTGGGGAAGCATATTTCAGCTTTAAAAAAGACATGCAAGTTCAAGGGCAAACTTTCTTTAATAAGGTCTGCCATGTGTTTATTCATCTATTCGCCTGGCAAAGTGTTTCGAAATCGAACTTGTCTCATATACATTACTTACTTTTGTTCGGAAGTTCTGAGGTCTTGGCAACAAAACAGGAGCCCGCACATGGAGAGACTATCAAAAATACAGCTACTTAGTGTTTTGTAAACTGCTGACGCACCCACGGATCATCCCCTACCGACCCCTGTATGAAGACCACGAAACAAAAACAATTAATTCGAACATACCGACAAACAATACGTTATCAGAAACCTGATATTTCTGTGACGAGTCCTACGAATGACTTAATTTATACATTTGGACAATTGATAAACTGCCGTGGCACTTATAAGTTTCTGATTAAAATAGTGACCAATACAGGCTTTGTGTTCAAACTTTCTCAAATAGTTCTCTGCTGCAAAATTTTTCCCGTTAAACCGCCCTGGATTTTAGATTTATTCGTCCCTAGCTATGAAAAAATAAGCACCAATACACCTATTAATTATGTTAACAAAGCCTTATCAATGTCAGCATCAATACAAGTACCCTGAATGAAGTATCTTTCGAACTCAGAAATGTATAAAAAAATCTTCCAAAAAGCTAGCTCATGTTAGAAATTTGTTGGAACCACTTGAATTTATAAATCACTTCATAATGATTTCTTTTTTCGATTTGTTAATTACTTGTTTCATCAATTGGATTTAACCTAGTCCAATTGGGCTTAAATTATTTTAACTATCTTTATTCAGCTGTGTTTAATTTTGCTAGTTTTCAATTCATTTACCACCTAAAAAAGATTTTGTTTTCTATTTCTGGATAATTTTTGCCTTCTTTCTACTCAGTTTATAATATTTACGGTTCTTAAACAAAATTTTGTGTTTTGAAATTGTTAAAGCTTGACTTTGGTTCGGATTTTTTTTCAGGGCGCTTTTTTAGTATTCTTTTTTCTTGTTGCAGCAAAAAGGAAGCGTCGTCAAAATTTGCCCGATTAAAGATATTTTTAAATTGCCATTCAGTTTCTATAGATCAAAAATATCATCCTCTTTTGTTTAAAATATCCCAAACAGTCTAACTCACTGGTCTGTATGATTTCAATTTTAAGTCATGTGAAACAGGTAATAATTATCTTATCTTATCTAAGTATTAATTATCTTATCTAAGTAATAATATTATTATCTCTTCTATCCTGACTCAGCGCATGTCTGAGTCAGGCAAGATGACGTGAGCCAGGTCTGAGCATGTTTTTTTTCCGATTTACAGGTCTGTTCATGTCTGTTTCATACCTGCAACTAAATCAATTCTGGACTTTACCAGTTCATATCTGTAATTGACAATATGTCTGGTACGTGATAAATTCTGCATTTAAAAAAAGGTATTCCAATAGTTGGAATTTTTCTGAAATTCAGTTTTTATTATTGCAGTTGTTCGAAACAAAGTTTTTTTTCGGTTCACTTGGTGGCTTTTTGAAAACACGTGCTTTGACATTCGATTAGTTTTAAGTTAATACAATTGATGCATTATTAAATCATCAACTTATTACTAATCCAATGTCAAAACACGTGTTCTCGAAAAGCCACCCAAAAATGCCACCAACATTTGCGACGGTTACATAGCATTTATTAGACAACCGCGTATTCAGACTCGTCAGTACTTAGACAAATACTGTTTCAACCAATCAGAATTGAGACAAAGAAGAAATTAATAAATAATTATTATTTATTTTGCATTATTTATGTCTTTTCTCGATTCTGATTGGTTCATTCAGTATTTGTCTAAATACTGACGAGTATGAATACGCGGTTGTCTAAATACAGGCTGCACTCCATTAGACCTTAGGTTGAAAAAAGAACTACTCGCGCTATTTAACTACGCTCTTAAATACTGGCAGGTGTAAAGAGTAGTGAGATAATTGAAGCAATTGCTTGGTTTGCTTGCTCAAAATGAAACTTATAATCTTCTTGTATTAAAGAAGTTGAAAAATTGAACAGCCGCTTTTCAAAAAAGATGGCAATTTTCATTTTTATGAAACAAGTAAGGTGGAAGATTTGGGCTTAAAATTAATTAAGCTTTGTAAAGTTAGTAAATTTAACAGATTTTTTTTTTACAAAAATGATAAGCAACTTTTTTCAGTAGTAATTTTAAAATCATCTATCTTTTCATGACAGTAAAACAACTTTCACAGTAAACAACTTACAAGAAATTGGAATCAAACAGTTCAAATCTAACAAGCTTAAGTTTTCAGAAGTTCATTTCTATTTATCATCATGTTCAGCTGGTTCTTCTTTCATTTTCTTAGAAGGAGATCCCATTTGCATGTTTTCCTGTGGTTCCTCTTTCACAAGTTCGGTTTCAATTTTCTCGTTTACCGCTCCTGGCGATTTAGCTGCTATTTCTTTCGCCTTTTTCGCTTCCAGTTCCAACTTGTAAGCTTTCGACATGACGTGGATCGACTCGTCAAATTCTTCTGGACTGCTACTCGATGGAATGTCGATGTCTAGAATCGGTCGGACAGCTGGGTTTTTGCATGATCTCGAAAGTCGTTGTCTGGGCAAAGCAGAGAAATTGTCATCTTCGCTTTCGTAATTCCTCTGCGCAGCAGCGTAGGGTCTCGACGGTACCCGTTGGTACGTACTATAAAGATGTTTTGATTTGTTTCGCTTGTTCCCTTTCCCCCCAACGTAAGATGCAAAACTTGCGTCTTCGTCCTCAGGAATTGAGGGATCTTCCTCTTCGGTCAGATTTGTAGGATCAAAATCGGACTCATCTCCTTTCTTCCTGGAATCTGAAACGCCACAACCAATGCTAATGAACAAGTACAACTTATGACATAATCTTGCGCTTGTTTCATACAAGTATAACAATGGAACGTTTCAGAAACTTTCCGAGTATTTTCATCACAATTTAGCCTTGGGAAGAGCTTACCTATGGGACCCTTCTTGGCCAGTTGTTCAATGTTGGGTTTCACGTCCACCGGGTTGTCACAGGGCTCCAGTTTGGGAAGTACGCTTCCAACAACGTTGTCGTCGTTCTCGTCTCGGTGCTCGAGGCTCATGTTCAGTGACTCAGACATACTCGGTGGTAATCACTCTGTCGAGAGGACAAAAATCAAACAAACAAGAAACACCTGAAACAAAATTCATTACTGTTTCTCACCGTCGACAAGGCTGCAAGACCTGGCCCTTACAAATTTTCGTTCCAGAAGTTTCATGTGCTTGCAGAACCCATCATATAAACACATGATCTCCGGTTTATCAATCAAGCATTAAAACTGTACATACCATATGATAACTTCTCATTCATTTGTAATTTAATCAGAAACTGAATTTTGAAACCACGTTTGTGGAAGTAAACGTCGGGTCAATTGATGAACTTTACATACTATCCCTGCTCAAGAACTATGCATGCCAAAATGACCTGTGACTCACGCAAAATAACTCATGTCAGCCAAATTTAATTGAAACTTTAAGATATAGCTATAAGATATAAAACTGGATATGAAAATAGAAATAACATTTCGGTTGCACGTGAGACCTAAGACAACTAAATTAGTAATCGGGAGCTTTGACGACACGTAAGTCTCGTTAAACTCTTCCCAACTCTGATATGCTAATTGGTGACTCTCTTAAATCGCCATTTGCAGTCATTTTATGTCCATTTGTACTGAATGAATGGGTCGCCATGAACCGCTGAAACATGTCGTTTTCCAACTTCTTCATTTCCTTGTTCAAGGCGTAAATTTCTCGTCTTTGTTGAGCCTTTTTCTCACTATCAACTTGCTCTTTCAACTGCTGTACACTAGGGGCAGAAATTGTGTTGGCTTTTGGGATTTGAGGTAAACATAAGTCTTTGGACAGTTTTTTAGCTGCGGTAAATTCGGTTTTCAACTTACTCGGTTTTCGGAGCGAGTTTCTCGAAGTTTGATAAGGCGATATGTCTCTTTGTTCGAAACTTTTACGTTCTTTGTTCGGTGCAACATCTTTTTCGTTGTTACTAGTTGATATATTTCGTTTGGTTTCCTTATTTTTTCTACCTGTGAATTTGTAGAATCAGTTTTAATTCATGGAAAATCAACGTTGAATTTGTTTAAAACTTACAGACGCGGCACCTTGACCTCAAAAGTATAGACTTTTCCAGGTTTTCAAGAAGCAACAAGACAGTTAATTTTTTCACAAATGTACTTTCTTAGTAGACTAATTTCACTTTAGTGCCTTTTAATTTGTTTTAATAATACACCGTTGACCTAATTTCATGAATTATTCATTAGTATCGAAAATCGAGCCTCAAAATAGTCCTAATAAAGCCCCCATTTTTTGCATTTTGAATAAATGAAAAAACGGTTAAAATAAAATAATACCAATGTTAGCTTTTGAGCCAATTAAGCAATGAATAGAAACAAAATGATAAGGAAATACGACAAAAGTGTTGTTGCATGTGAGGCGGAGCTAAGGTCCAGTCCATAATTGTTTTTCATTCATGGCAATAAAATTCAGCGGTTTAGTCAAAAATTGAATCTTTCTCACGCCATATTTGCTAGGGTAGGGCGACAATTCGTAACAGGAGCAATTCGTAACAAGCGAGAATTCATAATAAGGAATTGGCAAGAAGAATACGCTTGCTCCGCTTCGCTTCGCTGCGCTTACATCCGGCACGAGAGGAATTTTGCGCGTGAATCAGTGTTCCCAGCTTAATCTACTGTTACGAATTGTCGCTTGTTCCGAATTGTCGCCTGTTACGAATTGTCGCTTCACGATTTGTCAGATATGAATGATGTTAATTTCACAGGATACAAAACAACAAGACCACAAATCTGCTCAATAGACTATCACGACCTAATATATAACAAAACAAGACTGGTCGTATCAGGGCAAATTTGGTTATAATGAGTTTGGTAACGCAAAAATAAGAAAAAATTGGTTGCCTCAAATCATTGCGAAACAATCAATTTAACCGCAAACGCGTAGGGCATCAGTACTTCTGAATTTACATAAAAAATCCAGCCAAAAGTGAGAAAAACTTTATGAAAACTGATTGCTAATTTTCTCTTACCACATTCAAGCAACACGGTCAGGCGTTTCAATCAAAAATCCCAGCAGATTAATTTTTTAGCTGAAATCACAGAGAAAGTGGAATAATAATTAGATAAATTAAACAAACCTCATTCAAATTGTCAAATGAATTCAAATCACTTGCGAAATTTTTCCCAGACAAAAAAAGACCAGTAAAATGGCTTCAACAGAGCATAAGTTTTCTATTTTTGGCCTTTTTGGATAATAATTTTATACGCTTGACATTTTAGTTGAAATGCCGGACAAACAAATTCGTCAATCAGATTCATTCACATAAACTTTATTACAATGATTTTGGGCCGTTTACCCGTACCGAACATTTTCTTTATTTCTCACGAGAAATTCTCAACCTTTAACCTAAATATCTGGACGGAAATTGTTTTTGAATTGCTTATATAATCGAAATGTTTTTTAAAAGTTTTTCTTTTCTCATCTATTTTTGATCAGAAATCAGCTTAATCAAGACTATTTCTAACTAGAAAAAATCTTCCGTGGGACTCAAGCCTCCGACTGCTGGCCAGTTTGATGTGCTATTGGCTAGACCTTATGACCTGAAACATTCAAATAGTTTAGCAATCTAATGCAAAGTAAATTTTCTTGTAGCAAGTGTTTGATTGAATTGTACTGCTGCGGCTATTTTGTAAACTCAAAGCATTTCTTATCTCATTGCGGCTGGGAAGTGAGCTGATTTCTGGTTATTATTTCCAAAAATTGTATATTTCTAATGTCATATGAGAAATAAATAGTTTCTATACAAAAAACACAGAAAACTATGTTAGATTATCTATATAAATTTTCTATCCAGATTAGAAGCTGTTGTTGGTTGTGGGTGCAAGAAAAATCAAAAAGTCGAAATTAGTTTAGAGAAAAAAAACATCCCAGAACAGTCATTTCTTCAACATCTTTGAGGGTCGGATTAATATTCGACCTCATTTTAATATCAAAATAGAGTTTTAAGCTTTTAATTATGAATACTGCAATGACGAATTAAGATCTGGGGAAGCATATTTCAGCTTTAAAAAAGACATGCAAGTTCAAGGGCAAACTTTCTTTAATAAGGTCTGCCATGTGTTTATTCATCTATTCGCCTGGCAAAGTGTTTCGAAATCGAACTTGTCTCATATACATTACTTACTTTTGTTCGGAAGTTCTGAGGTCTTGGCAACAAAACAGGAGCCCGCACATGGAGAGACTATCAAAAATACAGCTACTTAGTGTTTTGTAAACTGCTGACGCACCCACGGATCATCCCCTACCGACCCCTGTATGAAGACCACGAAACAAAAACAATTAATTCGAACATACCGACAAACAATACGTTATCAGAAACCTGATATTTCTGTGACGAGTCCTACGAATGACTTAATTTATACATTTGGACAATTGATAAACTGCCGTGGCACTTATAAGTTTCTGATTAAAATAGTGACCAATACAGGCTTTGTGTTCAAACTTTCTCAAATAGTTCTCTGCTGCAAAATTTTTCCCGTTAAACCGCCCTGGATTTTAGATTTATTCGTCCCTAGCTATGAAAAAATAAGCACCAATACACCTATTAATTATGTTAACAAAGCCTTATCAATGTCAGCATCAATACAAGTACCCTGAATGAAGTATCTTTCGAACTCAGAAATGTATAAAAAAATCTTCCAAAAAGCTAGCTCATGTTAGAAATTTGTTGGAACCACTTGAATTTATAAATCACTTCATAATGATTTCTTTTTTCGATTTGTTAATTACTTGTTTCATCAATTGGATTTAACCTAGTCCAATTGGGCTTAAATTATTTTAACTATCTTTATTCAGCTGTGTTTAATTTTGCTAGTTTTCAATTCATTTACCACCTAAAAAAGATTTTGTTTTCTATTTCTGGATAATTTTTGCCTTCTTTCTACTCAGTTTATAATATTTACGGTTCTTAAACAAAATTTTGTGTTTTGAAATTGTTAAAGCTTGACTTTGGTTCGGATTTTTTTTCAGGGCGCTTTTTTAGTATTCTTTTTTCTTGTTGCAGCAAAAAGGAAGCGTCGTCAAAATTTGCCCGATTAAAGATATTTTTAAATTGCCATTCAGTTTCTATAGATCAAAAATATCATCCTCTTTTGTTTAAAATATCCCAAACAGTCTAACTCACTGGTCTGTATGATTTCAATTTTAAGTCATGTGAAACAGGTAATAATTATCTTATCTTATCTAAGTATTAATTATCTTATCTAAGTAATAATATTATTATCTCTTCTATCCTGACTCAGCGCATGTCTGAGTCAGGCAAGATGACGTGAGCCAGGTCTGAGCATGTTTTTTTTCCGATTTACAGGTCTGTTCATGTCTGTTTCATACCTGCAACTAAATCAATTCTGGACTTTACCAGTTCATATCTGTAATTGACAATATGTCTGGTACGTGATAAATTCTGCATTTAAAAAAAGGTATTCCAATAGTTGGAATTTTTCTGAAATTCAGTTTTTATTATTGCAGTTGTTCGAAACAAAGTTTTTTTTCGGTTCACTTGGTGGCTTTTTGAAAACACGTGCTTTGACATTCGATTAGTTTTAAGTTAATACAATTGATGCATTATTAAATCATCAACTTATTACTAATCCAATGTCAAAACACGTGTTCTCGAAAAGCCACCCAAAAATGCCACCAACATTTGCGACGGTTACATAGCATTTATTAGACAACCGCGTATTCAGACTCGTCAGTACTTAGACAAATACTGTTTCAACCAATCAGAACCGAGACAAAGAAGAAATTAATAAATAATTATTATTTATTTTGCATTATTTATGTCTTTTCTCGATTCTGATTGGTTCATTCAGTATTTGTCTAAATACTGACGAGTATGAATACGCGGTTGTCTAAATACAGGCTGCACTCCATTAGACCTTAGGTTGAAAAAAGAACTACTCGCGCTATTTAACTACGCTCTTAAATACTAGCAGGTGTAAAGAGTAGTGAGATAATTGAAGCAATTGCTTGGTTTGCTTGCTCAAAATGAAACTTATAATCTTCTTGTATTAAAGAAGTTGAAAAATTGAACAGCCGCTTTTCAAAA
This sequence comes from Symsagittifera roscoffensis, assembly GCF_963678635.1. Taxonomy (NCBI): domain Eukaryota; kingdom Metazoa; phylum Xenacoelomorpha; order Acoela; family Convolutidae; genus Symsagittifera; species Symsagittifera roscoffensis. The sequence goes on from NC_087064.1 coordinate 8,126,880, forward strand.
AAGATGGCAATTTTCATTTTTATGAAACAAGTAAGGTGGAAGATTTGGGCTTAAAATTAATTAAGCTTTGTAAAGTTAGTAAATTTAACAGATTTTTTTTTACAAAAATGATAAGCAACTTTTTTCAGTAGTAATTTTAAAATCATCTATCTTTTCATGACAGTAAAACAACTTTCACAGTAAACAACTTACAAGAAATTGGAATCAAACAGTTCAAATCTAACAAGCTTAAGTTTTCAGAAGTTCATTTCTATTTATCATCATGTTCAGCTGGTTCTTCTTTCATTTTCTTAGAAGGAGATCCCATTTGCATGTTTTCCTGTGGTTCCTCTTTCACAAGTTCGGTTTCAATTTTCTCGTTTACCGCTCCTGGCGATTTAGCTGCTATTTCTTTCGCCTTTTTCGCTTCCAGTTCCAACTTGTAAGCTTTCGACATGACGTGGATCGACTCGTCAAATTCTTCTGGACTGCTACTCGATGGAATGTCGATGTCTAGAATCGGTCGGACAGCTGGGTTTTTGCATGATCTCGAAAGTCGTTGTCTGGGCAAAGCAGAGAAATTGTCATCTTCGCTTTCGTAATTCCTCTGCGCAGCAGCGTAGGGTCTCGACGGTACCCGTTGGTACGTACTATAAAGATGTTTTGATTTGTTTCGCTTGTTCCCTTTCCCCCCAACGTAAGATGCAAAACTTGCGTCTTCGTCCTCAGGAATTGAGGGATCTTCCTCTTCGGTCAGATTTGTAGGATCAAAATCGGACTCATCTCCTTTCTTCCTGGAATCTGAAACGCCACAACCAATGCTAATGAACAAGTACAACTTATGACATAATCTTGCGCTTGTTTCATACAAGTATAACAATGGAACGTTTCAGAAACTTTCCGAGTATTTTCATCACAATTTAGCCTTGGGAAGAGCTTACCTATGGGACCCTTCTTGGCCAGTTGTTCAATGTTGGGTTTCACGTCCACCGGGTTGTCACAGGGCTCCAGTTTGGGAAGTACGCTTCCAACAACGTTGTCGTCGTTCTCGTCTCGGTGCTCGAGGCTCATGTTCAGTGACTCAGACATACTCGGTGGTAATCACTCTGTCGAGAGGACAAAAATCAAACAAACAAGAAACACCTGAAACAAAAATTCATTACTGTTTCTCACCGTCGACAAGGCTGCAAGACCTGGCCCTTACAAATTTTCGTTCCAGAAGTTTCATGTGCTTGCAGAACCCATCATATAAACACATGATCTCCGGTTTATCAATCAAGCATTAAAACTGTACATACCATATGATAACTTCTCATTCATTTGTAATTTAATCAGAAACTGAATTTTGAAACCACGTTTGTGGAAGTAAACGTCGGGTCAATTGATGAACTTTACATACTATCCCTGCTCAAGAACTATGCATGCCAAAATGACCTGTGACTCACGCAAAATAACTCATGTCAGCCAAATTTAATTGAAACTTTAAGATATAGCTATAAGATATAAAACTGGATATGAAAATAGAAATAACATTTCGGTTGCACGTGAGACCTAAGACAACTAAATTAGTAATCGGGAGCTTTGACGACACGTAAGTCTCGTTAAACTCTTCCCAACTCTGATATGCTAATTGGTGACTCTCTTAAATCGCCATTTGCAGTCATTTTATGTCCATTTGTACTGAATGAATGGGTCGCCATGAACCGCTGAAACATGTCGTTTTCCAACTTCTTCATTTCCTTGTTCAAGGCGTAAATTTCTCGTCTTTGTTGAGCCTTTTTCTCACTATCAACTTGCTCTTTCAACTGCTGTACACTAGGGGCAGAAATTGTGTTGGCTTTTGGGATTTGAGGTAAACATAAGTCTTTGGACAGTTTTTTAGCTGCGGTAAATTCGGTTTTCAACTTACTCGGTTTTCGGAGCGAGTTTCTCGAAGTTTGATAAGGCGATATGTCTCTTTGTTCGAAACTTTTACGTTCTTTGTTCGGTGCAACATCTTTTTCGTTGTTACTAGTTGATATATTTCGTTTGGTTTCCTTATTTTTTCTACCTGTGAATTTGTTGCTCAAACTTTGACTCCGCTTTAGCAATCGCGTTGTTAAGTTTTCACCTCGTTGATTTTTCGAACGTGTCTCTTCAGCTCCGTTATCTGAGACTATTCGAGCTTGAGAATACTTTGGATTATTTTCGGCTAAATCATCTGCAACAACTTTGAACTCACTTTTGAAAGCGGGCGGCTTCGATTTCAGCAGCACAGGTTGGATTACTTGAGGTCGAGAGACAGCAGTAGGTTTCTGGTTCGCATGTTTGAGAGCACCGGTTCCTGTCAACGCGATTGAGAGCCTTTCTTCTGCTTGCATTTTAGTAAAAAGAACGCCAATGTTTGATCGCTTTGTGTCGCCTCCATTTAGGTCTTAAAGGAATCAGCATTCCATAAAAAGGAACACACTATCTGAAACAATGGACAAAATGAAGCGCAAGATTACACATTAAATTTAACTATCCCTGTACAAGTGAACCGCAAGCACCTTAAATTATTCTGCTGGCCTAACATTTTAACTAACCATCCGATAGTGACAACCATAACAGGGCAAACTAGCCGACATTAAATAAGATAATTCCACCGCGTCGAAAAAAATATGAAATTAGTCTGAGAAAAACATTGTCTCTATTTACCTTAGATTAAATTCGTTCAAACAAAAACAAGCCGAGTCACAAAATTATATGTTAAATGAGCGGATCGGTACTAAACTTCCTAGACGCTAAAAAAAACCTCCCAAACTTGAGCAGCTAACCATTGCGCTGCAAAAAAACTGGTTTTCTTATGCGTGTGTGTTCTGGAGAGGAAGGTTTCAGCTCCCCTCCTCGAAGCCTACACTAACAACAAAGTTTTGCCAGTTCATACAAACATGGCTAACTGACAGTTGGAAGAGTAATGAACGCAAGGAAACTGAAAAAACAAACCGACGTGTTTTCAAGCCTTCAAGTTTTGAAATTCGAAGAGAAAGAATAGATGGCCTAAAACCTCTTTGAATTTATAGAACAATTTATGATGGACACTTTTTTTGTTTTAAATTAATCAAATTTCAGAAAACTGGATCAATAAGTAAAACTTTTATTTCGCTAGGTAATCTGATAATTAATTTCCATTTTCGAAAGTAGAAGCCGATCACGTTTTTCGTGACCTTAACTCTTTTGCTGTTCAATAGCAGAGTTTGCCTTCCTTTTAACAATGGAAATGGACTGAACTTAAAAAGAAACCACAAGTCAAACCGCGAAAAATCAAAATGAGCTGAAAAAAAAAAATAAAAAAAAAATACCAAGACCTATACAGGAGTACCCACTAGAAAAAACACTCATACGATATAAGATAATACGAGAAATCTGATTAACAAGATGAGATAATTGGCGACTTTTTTGTGGGACAAAGATTTTTTCATTGAATACTGTAAGATTGATTGATATTAGGGGCGGCTCCACTTTAACATAAAATGTTTTTTGATAGCAATCAGAGTTTTTCCGACAAAAAATATAATCGAGCAGCAAAAAAATATCAAAAGTTTTGATCCATTGCTGTAGTTGATTTAAGATTTCGATCTGAACTTATGCGATTAAACGTTTTTTTTATACGAAAGCCAAACGTTTTTTATTCCTTTTTTCCTCTTTTCTGGTGCTTTTTTCCCTCCCTGCAGTTACGCTTTCCAATTAAATGAATATCATCTGATTTAAACGATTTTAATGTCATTTGGTTGTGATTACATTTCGTTTTGATACCTGTGAATTTTTTTTTGAATTTAATTTGAGAAATTCGAACCAGAAATCAAGCAAAACACAAAACTCAGACCTAAATGAGTCCCAAAAAATCAGCCTCAAGCGTGCAATACGAAATCAGTTTTTGACTACATTAAATTATTCGTTCTCCGACTCAAGGAGTATATATTCTTCAAGCATTAACTTAATTTTGTTCATTGATTTTATTTAATTAAAGACAACCAAAAAGCTCACAAGAGGAGCTCATGTTTTATTGTACTGAAAGCTTTAGTGAGTTGATGTAAGGTGAAGTCGTGATCCCATTGCGTTGAGAAAACAAAAGTAGAATGCTCAATTCGCTCTCTATTCGAAATTTGACTTTCAATGCGAGAGAGCGCTTCTTCCGCAGACAACAATGGGTTTCTTGTCGATAGCCGTTCGAGTGCCATTTGCTTTGGAACTATACACGTGAAAATTTCTTCGCATAAATCTGCCCATTCAGCCTCTATTAGAAGCGCGGCTTCAACGACAATAATTTTGCCTTTTCAGGATTTTTCTTGATGATATTTTCCACTTGTTTTCGAACTTCCGGCCATACAATTTCATTCAGTTTCTTCAATTTATTATGATCTCCGAAAACTTTCTGGCCTAAAACTTGTCTGTTTATCTCCTGAGAGCCAACACTATTTAACATTAAAACATCTTTGCCGAAACTTTGTATTATTTGTTCAAAGCAATCAGAGCCACTTTCATAGGCTAAGTGCGCTAGTTTGTCACAGTCTACAGCAATAACTTCGAAATGGGTCTTGAACATATTGACTATTTTCTCTGTTAGCGCACTTTTACCGCATGCTATTCCACCAGTGACACCAATGATTAACGACTCAGATTTGAATTTGTTTTTTTTTGAGGGTGCGATACGAGTACCGAGTATCTGCTTCCTCTGATTTGACGAGGAAATTTTTTCCTCATAAACGGAACTTTCAGTCGACAATCTATCGTCTAAAATTTCAATCTGCTCAATTTCAAGATTGCACAATCCTAGTTCTTTTCTTTTTGTAACAACGGCTTGTCCGCCTTTTAAGGTCTCTGGTGAAACAACTATGGCGTCGAGATCAACTTCGCGAATTGAAGGCCCAAAACCGTCATTCATGGATTCAACGATTACTTCCTTAAGAGAAGGATGTATGGATTGAACATAATTTTTGACCAAATGAACTCGACATTTGGCTGTATCGATAAATTCAGGGAGTATCTTCCGCTTTTGAACATAGTCATCATCAGTAATTCCTATTACGATTTTGTTCTCTGCTAAATAAGCTGATATAGTCAGAAGCAACTCGTGCCCATAGTGCAATTTATCAAAAGTTCCTCCCAGCACAACACCATGGTAACGTTTCATCTTCGAATGGTTTTCAATGAAGCATGATGTAGGGCATTCAATGTCTATTTCAGTCATTTTAGCGTTCTGAATATTTGCTGCATGCTTTCTAGCAGTGTGATCAGTTGAATCAAACATAACATTACTGATTTCTTTTCCGCTCTTTTTATATATTTCAAATTCGTCAAGAAAAAACCGACAATTCGGTGCATTTGCTATTTGAGAGTGCTTTCTATAAAAGCTGTGAATAATATTTTGTGCTGCTGCTAAGCTCAGCTCTCGATCAATTAAGTCTTGACATATCATGTACAAAGGTCCCTGCACGTTTTTTCGGTTAACTTCAATTATTCGCTCAACGATCAGTAGATTACGCAATTTTGCAGCTCGAATAAAACAAACTGTCATTCGAAACCTTAAATATTTTTAAAAACATTTAAATCATGCAGTTAACTCAAATAGATCAAACGCACGCTTTCCATTGAAAAGTGATAGATGATAAGTTACCAACCCAGCTTTTAGCGGCATTTTCGTACGCGAATTTAGGTTATTTCAAAACTTAAGCTTGGGATGTTTTTAATCGAGATTGTAGCTCTTTTGTGTTAGTTTCAACCCATTCCAAGCACATAAATTTTATAAAAAGAGATAGTGTCTCTGGTCGTTGAACAACGGCAGTAGCCCAATTTCCTTCGTTCATGTGACACAAAAAACTAAGCGTCTCCTAAGCAAGTAATCTAATTAGATTTTCTTAAAAACGTTTTCATACCAAATTTGACAACGCAGTATAAATTACAAATTGCAATCAACACATTCTAAATTATTTGCATGATTGAAGTAACAATCATACTTAAGGTGCAATACCAGCAAACTTAAGGTGCGATATTTTCAGTCTTCTCTTCCAATAAGTCGATTAATAGCAATTAACTATCTTTGATCAGCATTCCAGGTTTCAGCGCTTCCACTGCTTCTTTATTAATTAGAGCCTCAATCATCGCGAAAGCTAGTTCAAACGCAGTTCCAGGCCCCCGGCTGGTGATCAGGCTACCATCAACTACCACTCGGTCTTCTGAGTAATCATACCCCGCTTCCTCCATTACGCTCTTAACTGATGGATGAGATGTCACTTTTTTTCCATTGCCGATTCCGTGCTTCGCAACAGCCGTAGGCCCTGCGCAAATTGCAGCAACTATTTTACCTGCGTCTGAATGTTTTTTCAATACCAAGCCTACAGTTACATCATCTGCCAGATTTTTAGCTCCATTTACGCCTCCAGGTATCAAGACAGCGTCAAAAATGTCATTAGCAACAGATGCAAGAGCAGTATCCGGCTTTAAAACAATATTTCTCGAACACTTCACATTCTCATCAGACTTCAATCCAGCCAAAGTAACGCTGATTTTAGCTCTCCTCATCACGTCAACTGGAATAACAACTTCCATTTCTTCGGCTCCTTCCGCCAAAATTACCAGAACTTTCTTAGAGCAGCTCATACTCAACAACTATCTGAAAAAGTAGATTATAAACCTCATCAAATTGCATTTCTAGTTAAACTTCACAAGAAGGCATATTAGGCCGTTTTCCTAATATTCGCAATTTTCAGTTTCTACGTTAAAAATGAGCATGAAACAAATTTAGAATTTTTATATTTACAAAATTTTCTGTCAATAAAGACACTTGTGCATGTTTTTGATGTGCAATATAGTTGATGTTTTTGCCTTCTGATTTCTACATTTTGAAAGAGAAAAATCTATTTTTTTTTTCAAGTATACCTACGGGTGAAGGCTTTTTTGCCCCCCATTGAGTAAAACCAATTCATGAGTCAACAACAACTGACGGAATCTCAGCTACCAATTACTCACGAAGTGCTGATTGAAACGGAGACAAATTTCAGAAATGCGCTAACAGCAAACAAATCGACGACACAACAAAACAAATCCAAATAATCAAAATCATCCCCCCATTCTCGAGAGAAATTGTAAGGTCAGCAGAAAATCTGGCGCAGGCATATCGAAGTTGTGCTTCCGATATACTTAAACAATTCCCCACAACAATGCAACAGAAGATGACAATCTCAAAAACAATAACCGTGACGAAAGATGACCGCAAACTTCATACACTGACAGTTATTGCTCCCCCAGAAGCAGAGCAATTCATAACTAGCATCAAAAGCGAAGGAATCATTCTACTTAACAGGACGGTATTTCCCATGGGATGCTTTCCAAGGTCTCATAGACCCAAGAACATTTACCCTAAACTAGCAAAAATCAAATTGTCGAACTTGCCTTATGTATGCAACGATATCGAAGCGAAATTAATTCTCCAATTGCCAGAAGACATAATTCATAGACCCATATTCCAACGTGAGACCTGTATCGTAACTGAACCGGGTCAGTATGTTTACACAGGAAGAGCAATTTTAGAAGTTAAAATACAAAACGAAGAACAAGAGAAAAAGCTGAAGGACTGGTCTTATAAATCGAGAATGGATGGCTTCAAAATGTGGGAAGGTGTAGAAATCTCGTTTCACATACCTTCACTACATGAATTTCAAAAATGCAAGATGTCTGGACGCCAAGAAAAAGGTCATCACGATGATTGGTGTAACATAGGGAACCAAATAACCAAAAATCCAAATAATCACTACCCACAAAAACCAAGCTCCAATAATGCCAGCGACGAGAAAAACGATGACGAAACAACAAGCGATCAGTTTTGTAATGGTACCGAAAATGAAGAAGATAAGAATGTTGAAGCACCACCATCTGGAGTTTTGATTGATGAATCTAAGACAAACAGTGCAGCTACTCCAAGCGAAGAAAAACAAAATGATGAGGTTCTCAACAATCAGGTCGTAGATTTTCATCCTTACTCTGCAAAAGGAAAAAAAGACAATTTAAATATCGAAAATAACAAACGAAAATGTTCCACTGACGGAAGAATGCTTACAAAAAGAGAGCGTGAAACTTCACCAACCTCTTGGTCAGTTTTAACACGGAAGAAAGGGCCAAAAATGAAATCTAAAAATAACGGAGAAGACTTGGCTGGAGGGAAGTTTTAGCAAAAATTTCTATGTGCGAAAAACCAGATATTTTTTCCGTTAATATTTTTAGCATAGGAAATCCAGCTAAATTACACTCACTTATCAAAAAATGCCAAGTTTTAAAAAAATCGCCCAGTTTCATTTTGTGCATTCAGGAAGCAAAAATATCGAAACTTACAAATATACATTTGAGTTTACTGGATAAATATAATGTTTTATTCGATTTCATACCGGGCTCAAATAATTCTGGTGGTTTCTTAACGTTATGGTCATCAGACTTGAGTCCTGCAAAAAAAATACGGATGAAAATATTCTTAATCAATTTCGAAAGTATTTTTCAAACATTTTTTCAAATAGTTCTACAACAGACTCCGATCAACTACTAAAGACATTTTAATCAAAAAATAAACTCGAAAAAAATGAGAATGATGGCTATAATTACTTTACAGAAGATGAAATTCACGTGGCTATAAACAAATTGAATTTGAAAAGCTCGCCTGGACCAGACGGCCTTACTTCTAAGCTATACAAGACTTTCACGGATGAGTTTTGTTCAATTTTAGCTAAAGTTTTTAATCATTTTGTTCATGGTGGAAAACTTCCAAACAGTTTTTATTTAGCAATAATCAAACTGATCCCGAAATCTGAAAATGCCATAGCAGTACAAGATTTTCGCCCCATCAGCCTTATGAATACTGACGCGAAAATCTTTGCCCATGTAGTCTGTAATCGAATTAAAAATGACCTTTGCAAAGTTGTAAAAAACCATCAGCACGCGTATTTGCCTGGAAGACAAATGCACACAGCAATACGAAAATTGAAAAAAGCGATTACTCCAGAACGATTGGCTACCCGAGGTTCATGTGCTGTAAAGTTAGACTTTTCTAAAGCATTTGACAGAGTTGACAGATCACTTCTCATCAAAATTTTGAAAGGGTTAAACCTTGATGAGCTTTCAGTTAGAGCTATTGAAACTTTGTATTTAGACTCAAAAGCAGTAATTGAGATAAATGGTTTTTTATCAGCCAGCTTCAACATTCATCGCGGTGTGAGACAAGGTTGCCCTCTTTCCGCATTTTTATTCATAGTTTTTATCGAACCCCTTCTTCAAGCAATTGAATCTACAGAAGCAATTGAAGGTTTCGGAATATTGTGCCCCAAACTAGTTTCATATGCAGACGACATAACTTGCCTTATCAAAATCCGATGTATTGACAGGTTGTTTCGCTTAATCGATACATTTTGCAAACAAACTCAAATGATGATTAACATAAGTAAAAGCGAAGTGCTTTCCATACCTGATTTATCACCCTATAAAACAGTCAAGGAAACAAAAATACTTGGTGTCTTGTTTTACACTTCCCAAAAAATTGAAAATATTGAATTATTGTTGAGTTCACAAATTCAAAAACATCGAGGGTTAATTTCACTAAGTAAATCTTTGAGGGCCGAATCATTAACACTGTCAGTTTATGTTCTCCCTAAGTTTTTTCATTTGGCTCGTCATACTACAGTTAACTTGGATACTGTTAGTAAATGCCAAGAATTATTAAATACAGAATTGAAAAAAACAAGCAGACTCGACATAAGAAAAGAAGTTTTATATCACCCCATCTTAGATGGTGGGATAGGCTTACCATGCCTACAACTTAAACTTTTTAGTATGAAAATTATCGATTTCTTTGCTTCTGATTTGTCAGATCCAAATAGTTTATTACCAACAGATTCAATTTTACCGAAAGAAATCAAAAATTTGTTGAGAAATACGAACATCTCTATTGAAATAAGTTCAAGTGATTTTGCAATATTTTCAAACAGTACCAATAGCCGTTTAATTATAACAATACAGACAAAATCGCGAGATGTTTATTATTTCTGCTTAAAAAACTGTAGTTTTCATCGAGCTGTGATTTTTCGCTTGGGTTTTGCAGCAAACCGTTACCTCTGTTCAGAAGAAGAATTGATTAAATTTACAGGCAAAATTTGGAAAAATTCAATGCTTGATGTATGGGAAAAAAACTTTCTTTATAAATTTGCATACGCTGTTTTTAAAGATCGAGAAAAGCGGTGGTTTTTATTTCTCGAGAATGCCCCCGAATGTTTCTATTGTAATTTAGAATGCGAAACATTCGAGCACCTAATTTTCAGTTGTCCCTCGCTACAACCTTCAAGAAACATTTTACAGATTAACAATTGGCGTGACGTTTTTGTATCAACCAACATTGCAAGACTTAAGTATGTTGTTTTGGTTATTTGTGGTGCATATTCGAAATTATCGACGTCATGGAAAATCAACTTGCAAACATTTGTGTCATGGGAAGTATGGAAGATGAGAAATACAAATTGCTCCTTCTGATCTAAACTATAAGGAAATGTAAGAATTCAGCAACAAACCAGGATACCCGGTATCCGGTAAAAGTAATGTCAATTGAACAAATAGGATGTTATTTGTTGTACATATTGATTATGAAACTCCTAACTAAACAAATTTAATTTACAATTTGAAAAAAAAAAAAAAAAAAGATGTTTGTTATAGTTGATGTTTTTGCCTTCTGATTTCTACATTTTGAAAGAGAAAAATCTATTTTTTTTCAAGCATACCTACGGGTGAGGGCTTTTTTGCCCCCCATTGAGTAAAACCAAGTCATGAGTCAACAACAACTGACGGAATCTCAGCTACCAATTACTCACGAAGTGCTGATTGAAACGGAGACAAATTTCAGAAATGCGCTTACAACAAACAAATCGACGACACAAACAAAACAAATCCAAATAATCAAAATCATCCCCCCATTCTCGAGAGAAATTGTAAGGTCAGCTGAAAATCTGGCGCAGGCATATCGAAGTTGTGCTTCCGATATACTTAAGCAATTCCCCACAACAATGCAACAGAAGATGACAATCTCAAAAACAATAACCGTGACGAAAGATGACCGCAAACTTCATACACTGACAGTTAATGCTCCCCCCGAAGCAGAGCAATTCATAACTAGCATCAAAAGCGAAGGAATCATTCTACTTAACAGGACGGTATTTCCCATGGGATGCTTTCCAAGGTCTCATAGACCCAAGAACATTTACCCTAAACTAGCAAAAATCAAATTGTCGAACTTGCCTTATGTATGCAACGATATCGAAGCGAAATTAATTCTCCAATTGCCAGAAGACATAATTCATAGCCCCATATTCCAACGTGAGACCTGTATCGTAACTGAACCGGGTCAGTATGTTTACACAGGAAGAGCAATTTTAGAAGTTAAAATACAAAACGAAGAACAAGAGAAAAAGCTGAAGGACTGGTCTTATAAATCGAGAATGGATGGCTTCAAAATGTGGGAAGGTGTAGAAATCTCGTTTCACATACCTTCACTACATGAATGTCAAAAATGCAAGATGTCTGGACGCCAAGAAAAAGGTCATCACGATGATTGGTGTAACATAGGGAACCAAATAACCAAAAATCCAAATAATCACTACCCACAAAAACCAAGCTCCAATAATGCCAGCGACGGGAAAAACGATGACGAAACAACAAGCGATCAGTTTTGTAATGGTACCGAAAATGAAGAAGATAAGAATGTTGAAGCACCACCATCTGGAGTTTTGATTGATGAATCTAAGACAAACAGTGCAGCTACTCCAAGCGAAGAAAAACAAAATGATGAGGTTCTCAACAATCAGGTCGTAGATTTTCATCCTTACTCTGCAAAAGGAAAAAAAGACAATTTAAATATCGAAAATAACAAACGAAAATGTTCCACTGACGGAAGAATGCTTACAAAAAGAGAGCGTGAAACTTCACCAACCTCTTGGTCAGTTTTAACACGGAAGAAAGGGCCAAAAATGAAATCTAAAAATAACGGAGAAGACTTGGCTGGAGGGAAGTTTTAGCAAAAATTTCTATGTGCGAAAAACCAGATATTTTTTCCGTTAATATTTTTAGCATAGGAAATCCAGCTAAATTACACTCACTTATCAAAAAATGCCAAGTTTTAAAAAAATCGCCCAGTTTCATTTTGTGCATTCAGGAAGCAAAAATATCGAAACTTACAAATATACATTTGAGTTTACTGGATAAATATAATGTTTTATTCGATTTCATACCGGGCTCAAATAATTCTGGTGGTTTCTTAACGTTATGGTCATCAGACTTGAGTCCTGCAAAAAAAATTGCTTCAAGTACAGGTTTTCAATTGTTAAAATTTGTCAAACTTGATTGGTTTGTTATCAATGTTTATGCGAACCCAATTTCATTCCGAGCAACTTTGAATTCCCTGAAATTAAGCATCAGATTTTTACCTAACAAATCGAAAATTATCATGATGGGTGACTTTAATGCGCTGAGTTATGATAATATTAACAGTTCTTCAATACTTAAGTTAAATTTAAATAGCACGTATCAAACGATTTACCCAACTCAAAGAACAAATTCTTGACTGTTTTGGTTTTGTTGATTTTGCACTCAAGAATGATTTTTGTGATTATACACATTATTGCAAACAACATAAAACAATTGCACGCATAGATTATGTCTTCTTAAAATTTGAAACAGAGTATGATTCTATGCAAAGCATTCAAATATCAATATCTGATCATTTGCTCTTACACGTTTTTGTTAAGCCATCTAACTTGTATCAGTGCGGCCCTAGTTACTGGAAATTAAATGAAGAAATTTTAAACAACAACGCCAACTTAATTCGTGAAGACCTAAAAAACTTTTCCGAAAACGATTCACCAAGTAGTTACGAAAACTTTCAGCACAATTTTCGTGACCTTTTGAGGTTTATTCAAGAGAACAAAAAGCGTGTAGATCAGAAAGATTTAATTTATTGAAGTATCACGAAAATGTTCTCAGAGATTGCATTCACAGCGGAAAAGGTCCCAACCCTAATTTGATTGAAAAATATCATTTGATGCTGGAACATCTTCAAAAAGTTTCCAAAGAAAAAGATTTTTCAGATTATCGAAAAATTCAGAAAACTCTCAACTATACATTCGAGGGTGTTCCCAAATTTTGTAGTCAATGGACGTCAAAGAACACAATCAACTCAATCAAGAGAATTCAAGTGGATCAGAACGTTTATCATACGGATGAAAATATTCTTAATCAATTTCGAAAGTATTTTTCAAACATTTTTTCAAATAGTTCTACAACAGACTCCGATCAACTACTAAAGACATTTTTATCAAAAAATAAACTCGAAAAAAATGAGAATGATGGCTATAATTACTTTACAGAAGATGAAATTCACTTGGCTATAAACAAAATTGAATTTGAAAAGCTCGCCTGGACCAGACGGCCTTACTTCTAAGCTATACAAGACTTTCACGGATGAGTTTTGTTCAATTTTAGCTAAAGTTTTTAATCATTTTGTTCATGGTGGAAAACTTCCAAACAGTTTTTATTTAGCAATAATCAAACTGATCCCGAAATCTGAAAATGCCATAGCAGTACAAGATTTTCGCCCCATCAGCCTTATGAATACTGACGCGAAAATCTTTGCCCATGTAGTCTGTAATCGAATTAAAAATGACCTTTGCAAAGTTGTAAAAAACCATCAGCACGCGTATTTGCCTGGAAGACAAATGCACACAGCAATACGAAAATTGAAAAAAGCGATTACTCCAGAACGATTGGCTACCCGAGGTTCATGTGCTGTAAAGTTAGACTTTTCTAAAGCATTTGACAGAGTTGACAGATCACTTCTCATCAAAATTTTGAAAGGGTTAAACCTTGATGAGCTTTCAGTTAGAGCTATTGAAACTTTGTATTTAGACTCAAAAGCAGTAATTGAGATAAATGGTTTTTTATCAGCCAGCTTCAACATTCATCGCGGTGTGAGACAAGGTTGCCCTCTTTCCGCATTTTTATTCATAGTTTTTATCGAACCCCTTCTTCAAGCAATTGAATCTACAGAAGCAATTGAAGGTTTCGGAATATTGTGCCCCAAACTAGTTTCATATGCAGACGACATAACTTGCCTTATCAAAATCCGATGTATTGACAGGTTGTTTCGCTTAATCGATACATTTTGCAAACAAACTCAAATGATGATTAACATAAGTAAAAGCGAAGTGCTTTCCATACCTGATTTATCACCCTATAAAACAGTCAAGGAAACAAAAATACTTGGTGTCTTGTTTTACACTTCCCAAAAAATTGAAAATATTGAATTATTGTTGAGTTCACAAATTCAAAAACATCGAGGGTTAATTTCACTAAGTAAATCTTTGAGGGCCAAATCATTAACACTGTCAGTTTATGTTCTCCCTAAGTTTTTTCATTTGGCTCGTCATACTACAGTTAACTTGGATACTGTTAGTAAATGCCAAGAATTATTAAATACAGAATTGAAAAAAACAAGCAGACTCGACATAAGAAAAGAAGTTTTATATCACCCCATCTTAGATGGTGGGATAGGCTTACCATGCCTACAACTTAAACTTTTTAGTATGAAAATTATCGATTTCTTTGCTTCTGATATGTCAGATCAAAATAGTTTATTACCAACAGATTCAATTTTACCGAAAGAAATCAAAAATTTGTTGAGAAACACGAACATCTCTATTGAAATAAGTTCAAGTGATTTTGCAATATTTTCAAACAGTACCAATAGCCGTTTAATTATAACAATACAGACAAAATCGCGAGATGTTTATTATTTCTGCTTACAAAACTGTAGTTTTCATCGAGCTGTGATTTTCCGCTTGGGTTTTGCAGCAAACCGTTACCTCTGTTCAGAAGAAGAATTGATTAAATTTACAGGCAAAGTTTGGAAAAATTCAATGCTTGATGTATGGGAAAAAAACTTTCTTTATAAATTTGCATACGCTGTTTTTAAAGATCGAGAAAAGCGGTGGTTTTTATTTCTCGAGAATGCCCCTGAATGTTTCTATTGTAATTTAGAATGCGAAACATTCGAACACCTAATTTTCAAATGTCCCTCGCTACAACCTTCAAGAAACATATTACAGATTAACAATTGGCGTGAAGTTTTTGTATCAACCAACATTGCAAGACTTAAGTATGTTGTTTCGGTTATTCGTGGTGCATATTCAAAATTATCGACGTCATGGAAAATCAACTTGCAAACATTTGTGTCATGGGAAGTATGGAAGATGAGAAATACAAATTGCTCCTTCTGATCTAAACTATAAGGAAATGTAAGACTTCAGCAACAAACCAGGATACCCGGTATCCGGTAAAAGTAATGTCAATTGAACAAATATGATGTTATTTGTTGTACATATTGATTATGAAACTCTTAACTAAACAAATTTAATTTACAATTTGAAAAAAAAAAAAAAAAAAATATATATAGTTAAATGACGTGCAAAAATAACAGTCAAAAAAGTCAAAAAACGCACGTGCAATATAGTTGATGTTTTTGCCTTCTGATTTCTACATTTTGAAAGAGAAAAATCTAATTTTTTTTCAAGTATACCTACGGGTGAAGGCTTTTTTGCCCCCCATTGAGTAAAACCAAGTCATGAGTCAACAACAACTGACGGAATCTCAGCTACCAATTACTCACGAAGTGCTGATTGAAACGGATACAAATTTCAGAAATGCGCTAACAGCAAACAAATCGACGACACAAACAAAACAAATCCAAATAATCAAAATCATCCCCCCATTCTCGAGAGAAATTGTAAGGTCAGCTGAAAATCTGGCGCAGGCATATCGAAGTTGTGCTTCCGATATACTTAAACAATTCCCCACAACAATGCAACAGAAGATGACAATCTCAAAAACAATAACCGTGACGAAAGATGACCGCAAACTTCATACACTGACAGTTATTGCTCCCCCCGAAGCAGAGCAATTCATAACAAGCATCAAAAGCGAAGGAATCATTCTACTTAACAGGACGGTATTTCCCATGGGATGCTTTCCAAGGTCTCATAGACCCAAGAACATTTACCCTAAACTAGCAAAAATCAAATTGTCGAACTTGCCTTATGTATGCAACGATATCGAAGCGAAATTAATTCTCCAATTGCCAGAAGACATAATTCATAGCCCCATATTCCAACGTGAGACCTGTATCGTAACTGAACCGGGTCAGTATGTTTACACAGGAAGAGCAATTTTAGAAGTTAAAATACAAAACGAAGAACAAGAGAAAAAGCTGAAGGACTGGTCTTATAAATCGAGAATGGATGGCTTCAAAATGTGGGAAGGTGTAGAAATCTCGTTTCACATACCTTCACTACATGAATGTCAAAAATGCAAGATGTCTGGACGCCAAGAAAAAGGTCATCACGATGATTGGTGTAACATAGGGAACCAAATAACCAAAAATCCAAATAATCACTACCCACAAAAACCAAGCTCCAATAATGCCAGCGACGAGAAAAACGATGACGAAACAACAAGCGATCAGTTTTGTAATGGTACCGAAAATGAAGAAGATAAGAATGTTGAAGCACCACCATCTGGAGTTTTGATTGATGAATCTAAAACAAACAGTGCAGCTACTCCAAGCGAAGAAAAACAAAAGGATGAGGTTCTCAACAATCAGGTCGTAGATTTTCATTCTTACTCTGCAAAAGAAAAAAAAGACAAATTAAATATCGAAAATAACAAACGAAAATGTTCCTCTGACGGAAGAATGCTTACAAAAAGAGAGCGTGAAACTTCACCAACCTCTTGGTCAGTTTTAACACTGAAGAAAGGGCCAAAAATGAAATCTAAAAGTAACGGAGAAGACTTGGCTGGAGGGAAGTTGTAGCAAAAATTTCTATGTGCGAAAAACCAGATATTTTTCCGTTAATATTTTTAGCATAGGAAATCCAGCTAAATTACACTCACTTATCAAAAAATGCCAAGTTTTAAAAAAATCGCCCAGTTTCATTTTGTGCATTCAGGAAGCAAAAATATCGAAACTTACAAACATACATTTGAGTTTACTGGATAAATATAATGTTTTATTCGATTTCATACCGGGCTCAAATAATTCTGGTGGTTTCTTAACGTTATGGTCATCAAACTTGAGTCCTGCAAAAAGAATTGCTTCAAGTACAGGTTTTCAATTGTTAAAATTTGTCAAACTTGATTGGTTTGTTATCAACGTTTATGCGAACCCAATTTCATTCCGAGCAACTTTGAGTTCCCTGAAATTAAGCATCAGATTTTTACCTAACAAATCAAAAATTATCATGATGGGTGATTTTAATGCGCTGAGTTATGATAATATTAACAGTTCTTGAATACTTAAGTTAAATGATGCACGTATCAAACGATTTACCCAACTCAAAGAACAAATTCTTGACTGTTTTGGTTTTGTTGATTTTGCACTCAAGAATGATTTTTGTGATTATACACATTATGACAAACAACATAAAACTTTTGCACGCATAGATTATGTCTTCTTAAATTTCGAAACAGAGTATGATTCTATGCAAAGCATTCAAATATCAATATCTGACCATTTACTCTTACACGTTTTTGTTAAGCCATCTAACTTGTATCAGCGCGGCCCTAGTTACTGGAAATTAAATGAAGAAATTTTAAACAACAACGCCAGCTTAATTTGTGAAGACCTAAAAAACTTTTACGAAAACGAATCACCAAGTAGTTACGAAAACTTTAAGCACAATTTTCGTGACCTTCTGAGGTTTATTCAAGAGAACAAAAAGCGCGTAGATCAGAAAGAACTTAATTTATTGAAGTATCACGAAAATGTTCTCAGAGATTGCATTCACAGCGGAAAAGGTCCCAACCCTAATTTGATTGAAAAATATCATTTGGTGCTGGAACATCTTCAAAAAGTTTCCAAGGAAAAAGATTTTTCAGATTATCGAAAAATTCAGAAAACTCTCAGCTATACATTCGAGAGTGTTCCCAAATTTTGTAGTCAATGGACATCAAAGAACACAATCAACTCAATCAAGAGAATTCAAGTGGATCAGAACGTTTATCATACGGATGAAGATATTCTTAATCAATTTCGAAAGTATTTTTCAAATATTTTTTCAAATAGTTCTACAACAGACTCCGATCAACTACTAAAGACATTTTTATCAAAAAATAAACTCGAAAAAAATGAGAATGATGGCTATAATTACTTTACAGAAGATGAAATTCACTTGGCTATAAACAAATTGAATTTGAAAAGCTCGCCTGGACCAGACGGCCTTACTTCTAAGCTATACAAGACTTTCACGGATGAGTTTTGTTCAATTTTAGCTGAAGTTTTTAATCATTTTGTTCATGGTAGAAAAATTCCAAACAGTTTTTATTTAGCAATAATCAAATTGATCCCGAAATCTGAAAATGCCATAGCAGTACAAGATTTTCGCCCCATCAGCCTTATGAATACTGACGCGAAAATCTTTGCCCATGTAGTCTGTAACCGAATTAAAAATGACCTTTGCAAAGTTGTAAAAAAGTATCAGCACGCGTATTTGCCTGGAAGACAAATGCACACAGCAATACGAAAATTGAAAAAAGCGATTACTCCAGAACGATTGGCTACCCGAGGTTCATGTGCTGTAAAATTAGACTTTTCTAAAGCATTTGACAGAGTTGACAGATCACTTCTCATCAAAATTTTGAAAGGGTTAAACCTTGATGAGCTTTCAGTTAGAGCTATTGAAACTTTGTATTTAGACTCGAAAGTAGTAATTGAGATAAATGGTTTTTTATCAACCAGCTTCAAAATTCATCGCGGTGTGAGACAAGGTTGCCCTCTTTCCGCATTTTTATTCATAGTTTTTATCGAACCCCTTCTTCAAGCAATTGAATCTACAGAAGCAATTGAAGGTTTCAGGATATTGTGCCCCAAACTAGTTTCATATGCAGACGACATAACTTGCCTTATCAAAATCCGATGTATTGACAGGTTGTTTCGCTTAACCGATACATTTTGCAAACAAACTCAAATGATGATTAACATAAGTAAAAGCGAAGTGCTTTCCATACCTGATTTATCACCCTATAGTACAGTCAAGGAAACAAAAATACTTGGTGTCTTGTTTTACACTTCCCAAAAAATTGAAAATATTGAATTATTGTTGAGTTCACAAATTCAAAAACATCGAGGGTTAATTTCACTAAGTAAATCTTTGAGGGCCAAATCATTAACACTGTCAGTTTATGTTCTCCCTAAGTTTTTTCATTTGGCTCGTCATACTACAGTTAACTTGGATACTGTTAGTAAATGCCAAGAATTATTAAATACAGAATTGAAAAAAACAAGCAGACTCGACATAAGAAAAGAAGTTTTATATCACCCCATCTTAGATGGTGGGATAGGCTTACCATGCCTACAACTTAAACTTTTTAGTATGAAAATTATCGATTTCTTTGCTTCTGATATGTCAGATCAAAATAGTTTATTACCAACAGATTCAATTTTACCGAAAGAAATCAAAAATTTGTTGAGAAACACGAACATCTCTATTGAAATAAGTTCAAGTGATTTTGCAATATTTTCAAACAGTACCAATAGCCGTTTAATTATAACAATACAGACAAAATCGCGAGATGTTTATTATTTCTGCTTACAAAACTGTAGTTTTCATCGAGCTGTGATTTTCCGCTTGGGTTTTGCAGCAAACCGTTACCTCTGTTCAGAAGAAGAATTGATTAAATTTACAGGCAAAGTTTGGAAAAATTCAATGCTTGATGTATGGGAAAAAACTTTCTTTATAAATTTGCATACGCTGTTTTTAAAGATCTAGAAAAGCGGTGGTTTTTATTTCTCGAGAATGCCCCTGAATGTTTCTATTGTAATTTAGAATGCGAAACATTCGAACACCTAATTTTCAGTTGTCCCTCGCTACAACCTTCAAGAAACATATTACAGATTAACAATTGGCGTGACGTTTTTGTATCAACCAACATTGCAAGACTTAAGTATGTTGTTTCGGTTATTCGTGGTGCATATTCAAAATTATCGACGTCATGGAAAATCAACTTGCAAACATTTGTGTCATGGGAAGTATGGAAGATGAGAAATACAAATTGCTCCTTCTGATCTAAACTATAAGGAAATGTAAGACTTCAGCAACAAACCAGGATACCCGGTATCCGGTAAAAGTAATGTCAATTGAACAAATATGATGTTATTTGTTGTACATATTGATTATGAAACTCTTAACTAAACAAATTTAATTTACAATTTGAAAAAAAAAGAGATGTTTTTGCCTTCTGATGTCTACATTTTGAAAGAGAAAAATCCAATTTTTTTTTCAAGTATACCTCCGGGTGAAGGCTTTTTTGCCCCCCATTGAGTAAAACCAAGTCATGAGTCAACAACAACTGACGGAATCTCAGCTACCAATTACTCACGAAGTGCTGATCGAAACGGAGACAAATTTCAGAAATGCGCTAACAGCAAACAAATTGACGACACAAACAAAACAAATCCAAATAATCAAAATCATCCCCCCATTCTCGAGAGAAATTGTAAGGTCAGCTGAAAATCTGGCGCAGGCATATCGAAGTTGTGCTTCCGATATACTTACACAATTCCCCACAAACAATTCCTTTATTCTCTTCGCCCCGTTGCTGTTTTTCACTGAACTGTTGTTCTTAACTGTAATTTGGTGCTATTTTTTCAAAGCTGATGTATAATACTTGTATATTGTACATATTTGTAGTTTTAGTAGATTGTTTTCAGTTTTAAAAAAAAAATTATGAAAAAAAAAATTCCCCACAACAATGCAACAGAAGATGACAATCTCAAAAACAATAACCGTGACGAAAGATGACCGCAAACTTCATACACTGACAGTTATTGCTCCCCCCGAAGCGGAGCATTTCATAACTAGCATCAAAAGCGAAGGAATCATTCTACTTAACAGGACGGTATTTCCCATGGGATGCTTTCCAAGATCTCATAGACCCAAGAACATTTACCCTAAACTAGCAAAAATCAAATTGTCGAACTTGCCTTATGTATGCAACGATATCCAAGCGAAATTAATTCTCCAATTGCCAGAAGACATAATTCATAGCCCCATATTCCAACGTGAGACCTGTATCGTAACTGAACCGGGTCAGTATGTTTACTCAGGAAGAGCAATATCAGAAGTTAAAATACAAAACGAAGAACAAGAGAAAAAGCTGAAGGACTGGTCTTATAAATCGAGAATGGATAACTTCAAAATGTGGGAAGGTGTAGAAATCTTGTTTCACATACCTTCACTACATGAATGTCAAAAATGCAAGATGTCTGGACGCCAAGAAAAAGGTCATCACGATGATTGGTGCAACATAGGGAACCAAATAACCAAAAATCCAAATAGTCACTACGCACAAAAACTAAGCTCCAATAATGCCAGCGACGAGAAAAACGATGCCGAAACAACAAGCGATAACTTTTGTAATGGTACCGAAAATGAAGAAGATAAGAATGTTGAAGCACCACCATCTGGAGTTTTGATTGATGAATCTAAAACAAACAGTGCAGCTACTCCAAGCGAAGAAAAACAAAAGGATGAGGTTCTCAACAATCAGGTCGTAGATTTTCATTCTTACTCTGCAAAAGAAAAAAAGACAATTTAAATATCGAAAATAACAAACGAAAATGTTCCTCTGACGGAAGAATGCCTACAAAAGAGAGCGTGAAACTTCACCAACCTCTTGGTCAGTTTTATCACGGAAGAAAGGGCCAAAAATGAAATCTAAAAATAACGGAGAAGACTTGGTTGGAGGGAAGTTTTAGCAAAAATTTCTATGTGCGAAAAACCAGATATTTTTTCCGTTAATATTTTTAGCATAGGAAATCCAGCTAAATTACACTCACTTATCAAAAAATGCCAAGTTTTAAAAAAATCGCCCAGTTTCATTTTGTGCATTCAGGAAGCAAAAATATCGAAACTTACAAATATACATTTGAGTTTACTGGATAAATATAATGTTTTATTCGATTTCATACCGGGCTCAAATAATTCTGGTGGTTTCTTAACGTTATTGTCATCAAACTTGAGTCCTGCAAAAAGAATTGCTTCAAGTACAGGTTTTCAATTGTTAAAGTTTGTCAAACTTGATTGGTTTGTTATCAACGTTTATGCGAACCCAATTTCATTCCGAGCAACTTTGAACTCCCTGAAATTAAGCATCAGATTTTTACCTAACAAATCGAAAGTTATCATGATGGGTGACTTTAATGCGCTGAGTTATGATAACATTAACAGTTCGTCAATACTTAAATTAAATGATGCACGTATCAAACGATTTACCCAACTCAAAGAACAAATTCTTGACTGTTTTGGTTTTGTTGATTTTGCACTCAAGAATGATTTTTGTGATTATACACATTATGACAAACAACATAAAACTTTTGCACGCATAGATTATGTTTTCATAAAATTCGAAACAGAGTATGATTCTATGCAAAGCATTCAAATATCAATATCTGATCATTTGCTTTTACACGTTTTTGTTAAGCCATCTAACTTGTATCGGCGCGGCCCTAGTTACTGGAAATTAAATGAAGAAATTTTCAACAACAACGCCAGCTTAATTCGTGAAGACCTAAAAAATTTTTACGAAAATGAATCACCAAGCAGTTACGAAAACTTTCAGCACAATTTTCGTGACCTTCTGAGGTTTATTCAAGAGAACAAAAAGCGTGTAGATCAGAAAGAACTTAATTTATTGAAAATCACGAAAATGTTCTCAGAGATTGCATTCACAGCGGAAAAGGTCCGAACCCTAATTTGATTGAAAAATATCATTTGGTGCTGGAACATCTTCAAAAAGTTTCCAAGGAAAAAGATTTTTCAGATTATCGAAATATTCAGAAAACTCTCAGCTATACATTCGAGGATGTTCCCAAATTTTGTAATCAATGGACATCAAAGAACACAATTAACTCAGTTAAGCGAATTCAAGTGGATCAGAACGTTTATCAAACGGATGAGGATATTCTTAATCAATTTCGAAAGTATTTTTCAAATATTTTTTTAAATAGTTCTACAACAGACTCCGATCAACTACTAAAGACATTTTTATCAAAAAATAAACTCGAAAAAAATGAGAATGATGGCTATAATTACTTTACAGAAGATGAAATTCACTTGAAAATCACATTGTCTCTATTTGTCTTAGATTAAATTCGTTCAAACAAAAACAAGCCGAGTCAAAAAATTATATGTTAAATAAGCGGATCGGTACTAAACTTCCTAGACGCTAAAAAAAACCTCCCAAACTTGAGCAGCTAACCATTGCGCTGCAAAAAAAACTGGTTTTCTTATGCGTGTGTGTTCTGGAGAGGAAGGTTTCAGCTCCCCTCCTCGAAGCCTACACTAACAACAAAGTTTTGCCAGTTCATACAAACATGGCTAACTGACAGTTGGAAGGTTAATGAACGCAAGGAAACAGAAAAAAAAACCGACGTGTTTTCAAGCCTTCAAGTTTTGAAATTCGAAGAGAAAAATAGATGGCCTAAAACCTCTTTGAATTTTTAAAACAATTTATGATGGACACTTTTTTTGTTTTAAATCAATCAAATTTCAGAAAACTGGATCAATAAGTAAAACTTTTATTTCGCTAGGTAATCTGATAATTAATTTCCATTTTTGAAAGTAGAAGCCGATCACGTTTTTCGTGACCTTAACTCTTTTGCTGTTCAATAGCAGGGTTTGCCTTCCTTTTAACAATGGAAATGGACTGAACTTAAAAAGAAATCACAAGTCAAACCGCGAAAAATCAAAATGAGCTAAAAAAAAAACAAAAAAAATACCAAGACCTATACAGGAGTACCCACTAGAAAAAACACTCATACGATATAAGATAATATGAGAAATCCGATTAACAAGATGAGATAATTGGCGACTTTTTTGTGGGACAAAGATTTTTTCATTGAATACTGCAAGACTGATTGATATTAGGGGCGGCTCCACTTTAACAAAAAATGTTTTTTGATAGCAATCAGAGTTTTTCCGGCAAAAAATATAATCGAGCAGCAAAAAAAATATCAAAAGTTTTGATCCATTGCTGTAGTTGAGTTAAGATTTCGATCTCAACTTATGCGATTAAACGTTTTTTTTTGTACGAAAGCCAAACGTTTTTTATTCCTTTTTTCCTCTTTTCTGGTGCTTTTTTCCCTCCCTGCTGGTACGATTTCTAATTAAATGAATATTATTTGATTTAAACGATTTTAATGTCATTTGGTTGTGATTGCATTTCGTTTTGATACCTGTGAATTTTTTTTTTGAATTTAATTTGAGAAATTCGAATCAGAAATCAAGCAAAACACAAAACTCAGACCTAAATGAGTCCCAAAAAATCAGCCTCAAGCCTGCAATACGAAATCAGTATTTGACTACATTAAATTATTCGTTCTCCGACTCAAGGAGTATATATTCTTCAAGTATTAACTTAATTTTGTTCATTGATTTTATTTAATTAAAGACAACCAAAAAGCTCACAAGAGGAGCTCATGTTTTATTGTACTGAAAGCTTTAGTGAGTTGATGTAAGGTGAAGTCGTGATCCCATTGCGTTGAGAAAACAAAAGTAGAATGCTCAATTCGCTCTCTATTCGAAATTTGACTTTCAATGCGAGAGAGCGCTTCTTCCGCAGACAACAATGGGTTTCTTGTCGATAGCCGTTCGAGTGCCATTTGCTTTGGAACTATACACGTGAAAATTTCTTCGCATAAATCTGCCCATTCAGCCTCTATTAGAAGCGCGGCTTCAACGACAATAATTTTGCCTTTTTCAGGACTTTTCTTGATGATATTTTTCACTTGTTTTCGAACTTCCGGCCATACAATTTCATTCAGTTTCTTCAATTTATTATGATCTCCGAAAACTTTCTGGCCTAAAACTTGTCTGTTTATCTCCTGAGAGCCAACACTATTTAACATTAAAACATCTTTGCCGAAACTTTGTATTATTTGTTCAAAGCAATCAGAGCCACTTTCATAGGCTGAGTGCGCTAGTTTGTCACAGTCTACAGCAATAACTTCGAAATGGGTCTTGAACATATTGACTATTTTCTCTGTTAGCGCACTTTTACCGCATGCTATTCCACCAGTGACACCAATGATTAACGACTCAGATTTGAATTTGTTTTTTTTTGAGGGTGCGATACGAGTACCGAGTATCTGCTTCCTCTGATTTGACGAGGAAATTTTGAAACTTTTTCCTCATAAACGGAACTTTCAGTCGACAATCTATCGTCTAAAATTTCAATCTGCTCAATTTCAAGATTGCACAATCCTAGTTCTTTTCTTTTTGTAACAACGGCTTGTCCGCCTTTTAAGGTCTCTGGTGAAACAACTATGGCGTCGAGATCAACTTCGCGAATTGAAGGCCCAAAACCGTCATTCATGGATTCAACGATTACTTCCTTAAGAGAAGGATGTATGGATTGAACATAATTTTTGACCAAATGAACTCGACATTTGGCTGTATCGATAAATTCAGGGAGTATCTTCCGCTTTTGAACATAGTCATCATCAGTAATTCCTATTACGATTTTGTTCTCTGCTAAATACGATTTTGTTCTCTGAAAATTCCTCCCAGCACAACACCATGGTAACGTTTCATCTTCGAATGGTTTTCAATGAAGCATGATGTAGGGCATTCAATGTCTATTTCAGTCATTTTAGTGTTCTGAATATTTGCTGCATGCTTTCTAGCAGTGTGATCAGTTGAATCAAACATAACATTACTGATTTCTTTTCCGCTCTTTTTATATATTTCAAATTCGTCAAGAAAAAACCGACATTTCGGTGCATTTGCTATTTGAGAGTGCTTTCTATAAAAGCTGTGAATAATATTTTGTGCTGCTGATAAGCTCAGCTCTCGATCAATTAAGTCTTGACATATCATGTACAAAGGTTTCTGCACGTTTTTTTGGTTACCTTCAATTATTCGCTCAACGATCAGTAGATTACGCAATTTTGCAGCTCGAATAAAACATTTTTTTAAATCATGCAGTTAACTCAAATGGATCAAACGCACGCTTTCCATTGAAAAGTGATAGATGATAAGTTACCAACCCAGCTTTTAGCGGCATTTTTGTACGCGAATTTAGGTTATTTCAAAACTTAATCTTGGGATGTTTTTAATCGAGATTGTAGCTCTTTTGTGTTAGTTTCAACCCATTTTAAGCACATAAATTTTATAAAAAGAGATAGTGTCTCTGGTCGTTGAACAACGGCAGTAGCCCAATTTCCTTCGTTCATGTGACACAAAAAACTAAGCGTCTCCCAAGCAAGTAATCTAATTAGATTTTCTTAAAAACGTTTTTATACCAAATTTGACAACGCAGTATAAATTACAAATTGCAATCAACACATTCTAAATTATTTGCATGATTGAAGTAACAATCATACTTAAGGTGCAATACCAGCAAACTTAAGGTGCGATATTTTCAGTCTTCTCTCTCAATAAGTCGATTAATAGCAATTAACTATCTTCGATCAGCATTCCAGGTTTCAGCGCTTCCACTGCTTCTTTATTAATTAGAGCCTCAATCATCGCGAAAGCTAGTTCAAACGCAGTTCCAGGCCCCCGGCTGGTGATCAGGTTACCATCAACTACCACTCGGTCTTCTGAGTAATCATACCCCGCTTCCTCCATTACGCTCTTAACTGATGGATGAGATGTCACTTTTTTTCCATTGTCGATTCCGTGCTTCGCAACAGCCGTAGGCCCTGCGCAAATTGCAGCAACTATTTTACCTGCGTCTGAATGTTTTTTCAATACCAAGCCTACAGTTACATCATCTGCCAGATTTTTAGCAGAGAAGACTTGGCTGGAGGGAAGTTTTAGCAAAAATTTCTATGTGCGAAAAACCAGATATTTTTTCCGTTAATATTTTTAGCATAGGAAATCCAGCTAAATTACACTCACTTATCAAAAAATGCCAAGTTTTAAAAAAATTGCCCAGTTTCATTTTGTGCATTCAGGAAGCAAAAATGTCGAAACTTACAAATATACATTTGAGTTTACTGGATAAATATAATGTTTTATTCGATTTCATACCGGGCTCAAATAATTCTGGTGGTTTCTTAACGTTATGGTCATCAGACTTGAGTCCTGCAAAAAGAATTGCTTCAAGTACAGGTTTTCAATAGTTAAAATTTGTCAAACTTGATTGGTTTGTTATCAACGTTTATGCGAACCCAATTTCATTCCGAGCAACTTTGAATTCCCTGAAATTAAGCATCAGATTTTTACCTAACAAATCGAAAATTATCATGATGGGTGACTTTAATGCGCTGAGTTATGATAATATTAACAGTTCTTCAATACTTAAGTTAAATGATGCACGTATCAAACGATTTACCCAACTCAAAGAACAAATTCTTGACTGTTTTGGTTTTGTTAATTTTGCACTCAAGAATGATTTTTGTGATTATACACATTATGACAAACAACATAAAACTTTTGCACGCATAGATTATGTCTTCTTAAAATTTGAAACAGAGTATGATTCTATGCAAAGCATTCAAATATCAATATCTGATCATTTGCTCTTACACGTTTTTGTTAAGCCATCTAACTTGTATCAGCGCGGCCCTAGTTACTGGAAATTAAATGAAGAAATTTTAAACAACAACGCCAGCTTAATTCGTGAAGACCTAAAAAACTTTTACGAAAACGATTCACCAAGTAGTTACAAAAACTTTCAGCACAATTTTCGTGACCTTTTGAGGTTTATTCAAGAGAACAAAAAGCGTGTAGATCAGAAAGAACTTAATTTATTGAAGTATCACGAAAATGTTCTCAGAGATTGCATTCACAGCGGAAAAGGTCCCAACCCTAATTTGATTGAAAAATATCATTTGGTGCTGGAACATCTTCAAAAAGTTTCCAAAGAAAAAGATTTTTCAGATTATCGAAAAATTCAGAAAACTCTCAGCTATACATTCGAGGGTGTTCCCAAATTTTGTAGTCAATGGACATCAAAGAACACAATCAACTCAATCAAGAGAATTCAAGTGGATCAGAACGTTTATCATACGGATGAAGATATTCTTAATCAATTTCGAAAGTATTTTTCAAATATTTTTTCAAATAGTTCTACAACAGACTCCGATCAACTACTAAAGACATTTTTATCAAAAAATAAACTCGAAAAAAATGAGAATGATGGCTATAATTACTTTAAAGAAGATGAAATTCACTTGGCTATAAACAAATTGAATTTGAAAAGCTCGCCTGGACCAGACGGCCTTACTTCTAAGCTATACAAGACTTTCACGGATGAGTTTTGTTCAATTTTAGCTAAAGTTTTTAATCATTTTGTTCATGGTGGAAAACTTCCAAACAGTTTTTATTTAGCAATAATCAAATTGATCCCGAAATCTGAAAATGCCATAGCAGTACAAGATTTTCGCCCCATCAGCCTTATGAATACTGACGCGAAAATCTTTGCCCATGTAGTCTGTAATCGAATTAAAAATGACCTTTGCAAAGTTGTAAAAAACTATCAGCACGCGTATTTGCCTGGAAGACAAATGCACACAGCATTACGAAAATTGAAAAAAGCGATTACTCCAGAACGATTGGCTACCCGAGGTTCATGTGCTGTAAAATTAGACTTTTCTAAAGCATTTGACAGAGTTGACAGATCACTTCTCATCAAAATTTTGAAAGGGTTAAACCTTGGTGAGCTTTCAGTTAGAGCTATTGAAACTTTGTATTTAGACTCAAAAGCAGTAATTGAGATAAATGGTTTTCTATCAACCAGCTTCAAAATTCATCGCGGTGTGAGACAAGGTTGCCCTCTTTCCGCATTTTTATTCATAGTTTTTATCGAACCCCTTCTTCAAGCAATTGAATCTACAGAAGCAATTGAAGGTTTCGGGATATTGTGCCCCAAACTAGTTTCATATGCAGACGACATAACTTGCCTTATCAAAATCCGATGTATTGACAGGTTGTTTCGCTTAATCGATACATTTTGCAAACAAACTCAAATTATGATTAACATAAGTAAAAGCGAAGTGCTTTCCATACCTGATTTATCACCCTATAGTACAGTCAAGGAAACAAAAATACTTGGTGTCTTGTTTTACACTTCCCAAAAAATTGAAAATATTGAATTATTGTTGAGTTCACAAATTCAAAAACATCGAGGGTTAATTTCACTAAGTAAATCTTTGAGGGCCAAATCATTAACACTGTCAGTTTATGTTCTCCCTAAGTTTTTTCATTTGGCTCGTCATACTACAGTTAACTTGGATACTGTTAGTAAATGCCAAGAATTATTAAATACAGAATTGAAAAAAACAAGCAGACTCGACATAAGAAAAGAAGTTTTATATCACCCCATCTTAGATGGTGGGATAGGCTTACCATGCCTACAACTTAAACTTTTTAGTATGAAAATTATCGATTTCTTTGCTTCTGATATGTCAGATCAAAATAGTTTATTACCAACAGATTCAATTTTACCGAAAGAAATCAAAAATTTGTTGAGAAACACGAACATCTCTATTGAAATAAGTTCAAGTGATTTTGCAATATTTTCAAACGGTACCAATAGCCGTTTAATTATAACAATACAGACAAAATCGCGAGATGTTTATTATTTCTGCTTACAAAACTGTAGTTTTCATCGAGCTGTGATTTTCCGCTTGGGTTTTGCAGCAAACCGTTACCTCTGTTCAGAAGAAGAATTGATTAAATTTACAGGCAAAGTTTGGAAAAATTCAATGCTTGATGTATGGGAAAAAAACTTTCTTTATAAATTTGCATACGCTGTTTTTAAAGATCGAGAAAAGCGGTGGTTTTTATTTCTCGAGAATGCCCCTGAATGTTTCTATTGTAATTTAGAATGCGAAACATTCGAACACCTAATTTTCAGTTGTCCCTCGCTACAACCTTCAAGAAACATATTACAGATTAACAATTGGCGTGACGTTTTTGTATCAACCAACATTGCAAGATTTAAGTATGTTGTTTCGGTTATTCGTGGTGCATATTCAAAATTATCGACGTCCTGGAAAATCAACTTGCAAACATTTGTGTCATGGGAAGTATGGAAGATGAGAAATACAAATTTCTCCTTCTGATCTAAACTATAAGGAAATGTAAGACTTCAGCAACAAACCAGGATACCCGGTATCCGGTAAAAGTAATGTCAATTGAACAAATATGATGTTATTTGTTGTACATTTTGATTATGAAACTCTTAACTAAACAAATTTAATTTACAATTTGAAAAAAAAAAAAAAAAAAAAAAAGATGTTTTTGCCTTCTGATTTCTACATTTTGAAAGAGAAAAATCCAATTTTTTTTTCAAGTATACCTCCGGGTGAAGGCTTTTTTGCCCCCATTGAGTAAAACCAAGTCATGAGTCAACAACAACTGACGGAATCTCAGCTACCAATTACTCACGAAGTGCTGATCGAAACGGAGACAAATTTCAGAAATGCGCTAACAGCAAACAAATCGACGACACAAACAAAACAAATCCAAATAATCAAAATCATCCCCCCATTCTCAAGAGTAATTGTAAGGTCAGCTGAAAATCTGGCGCAGGCATATCGAAGTTGTGCTTCCGATATACTTACACAATTCCCCACAAACAATTCCTTTATTCTCTTCGCCCCGTTGCTGTTTTTCACTGAACTGTTGTTCTTAACTGTAATTTGGTGCTGTTTTTTCAAAGCTGATGTATAATACTTGTATATTGTACATATTTGTAGTTTTAGTAGATTGTTTTCAGTTTTAAAAAAAAAATTATGAAAAAAAACAAATTCCCCACAACAATGCAACAGAAGATGACAATCTCAAAAACAATAACCGTGACGAAAGATGACCGCAAACTTCATACACTGACAGTTATTGCTCCCCCCGAAGCAGAGCAATTCATAACTAGCATCAAAAGCGAAGGAATCATTCTACTTAACAGGACGGTATTTCCCATGGGATGCTTTCCAAGATCTCATAGACCCAAGAACATTTACCCTAAACTAGCAAAAATCAAATTGTCGAACTTGCCTTATGTATGCAACGATATCGAAGCAAAATTAATTCTCCAATTGCCAGAAGACATAAATCATAGCCCCATAATCCAACGTGAGACCTGTATCGTAACTGAACCGGGTCAGTATGTTTACTCAGGAAGAGCAATATCAGAAGTTAAAATACAAAACGAAGAACAAGAGAAAAAGCTGAAGGACTGGTCTTATAAATCGAGAATGGATGGCTTCAAAATGTGGGAAGGTGTAGAAATCTTGTTTCACATACCTTCACTACATGAATGTCAAAAATGCAAGATGTCTGGACGCCAAGAAAAAGGTCATCACGATGATTGGTGCAACATAGGGAACCAAATAACCAAAATCCAAATAGTCACTACCCACAAAAACTAAGCTCCAATAATGCCAGCGACGAGAAAAACGATGCCGAAACAACAAGCGATAACTTTTGTAATGGTACCGAAAATGAAGAAGATAAGAATGTTGAAGCACCACCATCTGGAGTTTTGATTGATGAATCTAAAACAAACAGTGCAGCTACTCCAAGCGAAGAAAAACAAAAAGATGAGGTTCTCAACAATCAGGTCGTAGATTTTCATTCTTACTCTGCAAAAGAAAAAAAGACAATTTAAATATCGAAAATAACAAACGAAAATGTTCCTCTGACGGAAGAATGCCTACAAAAGAGAGCGTGAAACTTCACCAACCTCTTGGTCAGTTTTATCACGGAAGAAAGGGCCAAAAATGAAATCTAAAAATAACGGAGAAGACTTGGTTGGAGGGAAGTTTTAGCAAAAATTTCTATGTGCGAAAAACCAGATATTTTTTCCGTTAATATTTTTAGCATAGGAAATCCAGCTAAATTACACTCACTTATCAAAAAATGCCAAGTTTTAAAAAAATCGCCCAGTTTCATTTTGTGCATTCAGGAAACAAAAATATCGAAACTTACAAATATACATTTGAGTTTACTGGATAAATATAATTTTTTATTCGATTTCATACCGGGCTCAAATAATTCTGGTGGTTTCTTAACGTTATTGTCATCAAACTTGAGTCCTGCAAAAAGAATTGCTTCAAGTACAGGTTTTCAATTGTTAAGGTTTGTCAAACTTGATTGGTTTGTTATCAACGTTTATGCGAACCCAATTTCATTCCGAGCAACTTTGAACTCCCTAAAATTAAGCATCAGATTTTTACCTAACAAATCGAAAATTATCATGATGGGTGACTTTAATGCGCTGAGTTATGATAACATTAACAGTTCGTCAATACTTAAATTAAATGATGCACGTATCAAACGATTTACCCAACTCAAAGAACAAATTCTTGACTGTTTTGGTTTTGTTGATTTTGCACTCAAGAATGATTTTTGTGATTATACACATTATGACAAACAACATAAAACTTTTGCACGCATAGATTATGTTTTCATAAAATTCGAAACAGAGTATGATTCTATGCAAAGCATTCAAATATCAATATCTGATCATTTGCTTTTACACGTTTTTGTTAAGCCATCTAACTTGTATTGGCGCGGCCCTAGTTACTGGAAATTAAATGAAGAAATTTTCAACAACAACGCCAGCTTAATTCGTGAAGACCTAAAAAACTTTTACGAAAATGAATCACCAAGCAGTTACGAAAACTTTAAGCACAATTTTCGTGACCTTCTGAGGTTTATTCAAGAGAACAAAAAGCGTGTAGATCAGAAAGAACTTAATTTATTGAAAATCACGAAAATGTTCTCAGAGATTGCATTCACAGCGGAAAAGGTCCGAACCCTAATTTGATTGAAAAATATCATTTGGTGCTGGAACATCTTCAAAAAGTTTCCAAGGAAAAAGATTTTTCAGATTATCGAAATATTCAGAAAACTCTCAGCTATACATTCGAGGATGTTCCCAAATTTTGTAGTCAATGGACATCAAAGAACACAATTAACTCAATTAAGCGAATTCAAATGGATCAGAACGTTTATCAAACGGATGAGGATATTCTTAATCAATTTCGAAAGTATTTTTCAAATATTTTTTTAAATAGTTCTACAACAGACTCCGATCAACTACTAAAGACATTTTTATCAAAAAATAAACTCGAAAAAAATGAGAATGATGGCTATAATTACTTTACAGAAGATGAAATTCACTTGAAAATCACATTGTCTCTATTTGTCTTAGATTAAATTCGTTCAAACAAAAACAAGCCGAGTCACAAAATTATATGTTAAATAAGCGGATCGGTACTAGACTTCCTAGACGCTAAAAAAACCTCCCAAACTTGAGCAGCTAACCATTGCGCTGCAAAAAAAACTGGTTTTCTTATGCGTGTGTGTTCTGGAGAGGAAGGTTTCAGCTCCCCTCCTCGAAGCCTACACTAACAACAAAGTTTTGCCAGTTCATACAAACATGGCTAACTGACAGTTGGAAGAGTAATGAACGCAAGGAAACAGAAAAAACAAACCGACGTGTTTTGAAGCCTTCAAGTTTTGAAATTCGAAGAGAAAAATAGATGGCCTAAAACCTCTTTGAGTTTTTAAAACAATTTATGATGGACACTTTTTTTGTTTTAAATTAATCAAATTTCAGAAAACTGGATCAATAAGTAAAACTTTTATTTCGCTAGGTAATCTGATAATTAATTTCCATTTTCGAAAGTAGAAGCCGATCACGTTTTTCGTGACCTTAACTCTTTTGCTGTTCAATAGCAGGGTTTGCCTTCCTTTTAACAATGGAAATGGACTGAACTTAAAAAGAAATCACAAGTCAAACCGCGAAAAATCAAAATGAGCTAAAAAAAAACAAAAAAAATACCAAGACCTATACAGGAGTACCCACTAGAAAAAACACTCATACGATATAAGATAATATGAGAAATCCGATTAACAAGATGAGATAATTGGCGACTTTTTTGTGGGACAAAGATTTTTTCATTGAATACTGCAAGATTGATTGATATTAGGGGCGGCTCCACTTTAACAAAAAATGTTTTTTGATAGCAATCAGAGTTTTTCCGGCAAAAAATATAATCGAGCAGCAAAAAAAATATCAAAAGTTTTGATCCATTGCTGTAGTTGAGTTAAGATTTCGATCTCAACTTATGCGATTAAACGTTTTTTTTTGTACGAAAGCCAAACGTTTTTTATTCCTTTTTTCCTCTTTTCTGGTGCTTTTTTCCCTCCCTGCTGGTACGATTTCTAATTAAATGAATATTATTTGATTTAAACGATTTTAATGTCATTTGGTTGTGATTGCATTTCGTTTTGATACCTGTGAATTTTTTTTTTGAATTCAATTTGAGAAATTCGAATCAGAAATCAAGCAAAACACAAAACTCAGACCTAAATGAGTCCCAAAAAATCAGCCTCAAGCCTGCAATACGAAATCAGTATTTGACTACATTAAATTATTCGTTCTCCGACTCAAGGAGTATATATTCTTCAAGTATTAACTTAATTTTGTTCATTGATTTTATTTAATTAAAGACAACCAAAAAGCTCACAAGAGGAGCTCATGTTTTATTGTACTGAAAGCTTTAGTGAGTTGATGTAAGGTGAAGTCGTGATCCCATTGCGTTGAGAAAACAAAAGTAGAATGCTCAATTCGCTCTCTATTCGAAATTTGACTTTCAATGCGAGAGAGCGCTTCTTCCGCAGACAACAATGGGTTTCTTGTCGATAGCCGTTCGAGTGCCATTTGCTTTGGAACTATACACGTGAAAATTTCTTTGCTTAAATCTGCCCATTCAGCCTCTATTAGAAGCGCGGCTTCAACGACAATAATTTTGCCTTTTTCAGGACTTTTCTTGATGATATTTTCCACTTGTTTTCGAACTTCCGGCCATACAATTTCATTCAGTTTCTTCAATTTATTATGATCTCCGAAAACTTTCTGGCCTAAAACTTGTCTGTTTATCTCCTGAGAGCCAACACTATTTAACATTAAAACATCTTTGCCGAAACTTTGTATTATTTGTTCAAAGCAATCAGAGCCACTTTCATAGGCTAAGTGCGCTAGTTTGTCACAGTCTACAGCAATAACTTCGAAATGGGTCTTGAACATATTGACTATTTTCTCTGTTAGCGCACTTTTACCGCATGCTATTCCACCAGTGACACCAATGATTAACGACTCAGATTTGAATTTGATTTTTTTTTGAGGGTGCGATACGAGTACCGAGTATCTGCTTCCTCTGATTTGACGAGGAAATTTTGAAATTTTTTCCTCATAAACGGAACTTTCAGTCGACAATCTATCGTCTAAAATTTCAATCTGCTCAATTTCAAGATTGCACAATCCTAGTTCTTTTCTTTTTGTAACAACGGCTTGTCCGCCTTTTAAGGTCTCTGGTGAAACAACTATGGCGTCGAGATCAACTTCGCGAATTGAAGGCCCAAAACCGTCATTCATGGATTCAACGATTACTTCCTTAAGAGAAGGATGTATGGATTGAACATAATTTTTCACCAAATGAACTCGACATTTGGCTGTATCGATAAATTCAGGGAGTATCTTCCGCTTTTGAACATAGTCATCATCAGTAATTCCTATTACGATTTTGTTCTCTGCTAAATAAGCTGATATAGTCAGAAGCAACTCGTGCCTATAGTGCATTTTATCAAAAGTTCCTCCCAGCACAACACCATGGTAACGTTTCATCTTCGAATGGTTTTCAATGAAGCATGATGTAGGGCATTCAATGTCTATTTCAGTCATTTTAGTGTTCTGAATATTTGCTGCATGCTTTCTAGCAGTGTGATCAGTTGAATCAAACATAACATTACTGATTTCTTTTCCGCTCTTTTTATATATTTCAAATTTGTCAAGAAAAAACCGACATTTCGGTGCATTTGCTATTTGAGAGTGCTTTCTATAAAAGCTGTGAATAATATTTTGTGCTGCTGATAAGCTCAGCTCTCGATCAATTAAGTCTTGACATATCATGTACAAAGGTCCCTGCACGTTTTTTCGGTTACCTTCAATTATTCGCTCAACGATCAGTAGATTACGCAATTTTGCAGCTCGAATAAAACAAACTGTCATTCGAAACCTTAAATTTTTTTAAAAACATTTAAATCATGCAGTTAACTCAAATGGATCAAACGCACGCTTTCCATTGAAAAGTGATAGATGATAAGTTACCAACCCAGCTCTTAGCGGCATTTTTGTACGCGAATTTAGGTTATTTCAAAACTTAATCTTGGGATGTTTTTAATCGAGATTGTAGCTCTTTTGTGTTAGTTTCAACCCATTTTAAGCACATAAATTTTATAAAAAGAGATAGTGTCTCTGGTCGTTGAACAACGGCAGTAGCCCAATTTCCTTCGTTCATGTGACACAAAAAACTAAGCGTCTCCCAAGCAAGTAATCTAATTAGATTTTCTTAAAAACGTTTTTATACCAAATTTGACAACGCAGTATAAATTACAAATTGCAATCAACACATTCTAAATTATTTGCATGATTGAAGTAACAATCATACTTAAGGTGCAATACCAGCAAACTTAAGGTGCGATATTTTCAGTCTTCTCTTCCAATAAGTCGATTAATAGCAATTAACTATCTTTGATCAGCATTCCAGGTTTCAGCGCTTCCACTGCTTCTTTATTAATTAGAGCCTCAATCATCGCGAAAGCTAGTTCAAACGCAGTTCCAGGCCCCCGGCTGGTGATCAGGTTACCATCAACTACCACTCGGTCTTCTGAGTAATCATACCCCGCTTCCTCCATTACGCTCTTAACTGATGGATGAGATGTCACTTTTTTTCCATTGTCGATTCCGTGCTTCGCAACAGCCGTAGGCCCTGCGCAAATTGCAGCAACTATTTTACCTGCGTCTGAATGTTTTTTCAATACCAAGCCTACAGTTACATCATCTGCCAGATTTTTAGCTCCATTTACGCCTCCAGGTATCAAGACAGCGTCAAAAATGTCATTAGCAACAGATGCAAGAGCAGTATCCGGCTTTAAAACAATATTTCTCGAACACTTCACATTCTCATCAGACTTCAATCCAGCCAAAGTAACGCTGATTTTAGCTTTCCTCATCACGTCAACTGGAATAACAACTTCCATTTCTTCGGCTCCTTCCGCCAAAATTACCAGAATTTTCTTAGAGCAGCTCATACTCAACAACTATCTGAAAAAGTAGAATATAAACCTCATCAAATTGCATTTCTAGTTAAACTTCACAAGAAGGCATATTAGGCCGTTTTCCTAATATTCGCAATTTTCAGTTTCTACGTTAAAAATGAGCATGAAACGAATTTAGAATTTTTATATTTACAAAATTTTCTGTCAATAAAGACACTTGTGCATGTTTTTGATGTGCAGTATAGTTGATGTTTTTGCCTTCTGATTTCTACATTTTGAAAGAGAAAAATCTATTTTTTTTTCAAGTATACCTACGGGTGAAGGCTTTTTGCCCCCCATTGAGTAAAACCAATTCATGAGTCAACAACAACTGACGGAATCTCAGCTACCAATTACTCACGAAGTGCTGATTGAAACGGAGACAAATTTCAGAAATGCGCTAACAGCAAACAAATCGACGACACAACAAAACAAATCCAAATAATCAAAATCATCCCCCCATTCTCGAGAGAAATTGTAAGGTCAGCAGAAAATCTGGCGCAGGCATATCGAAGTTGTGCTTCCGATATACTTAAACAATTCCCCACAACAATGCAACAGAAGATGACAATCTCAAAAACAATAACCGTGACGAAAGATGACCGCAAACTTCATACACTGACAGTTATTGCTCCCCCAGAAGCAGAGCAATTCATAACTAGCATCAAAAGCGAAGGAATCATTCTACTTAACAGGACGGTATTGCCCATGGGATGCTTTCCAAGGTCTCATAGACCCAAGAACATTTACCCTAAACTAGCAAAAATCAAATTGTCGAACTTGCCTTATGTATGCAACGATATCGAAGCGAAATTAATTCTCCAATTGCCAGAAGACATAATTCATAGACCCATATTCCAACGTGAGACCTGTATCGTAACTGAACCGGGTCAGTATGTTTAGAGAAAACTAGCAAAAATCAAATTGTCGAACTTGCCTTATGTATGCAACGATATCGAAGCGAAATTAATTTTCCAATTGCCAGAAGACATAATTCATAGACCCATATTCCAACGTGAGACCTGTATCGTAACTGAACCGGGTCAGAACAAGAGAAAAAGCTGAAGGACTGGTCTTATAAATCGAGAATGGATGGCTTCAAAATGTGCGAAGGTGTAGAAATCTTGTTTCACATACCTTCACTACATGAATGTCAAAAATGCAAGATGTCTGGACGCCAAGAAAAAGGTCATCACGATGATTGGTGCAACATAGGGAACCAAATAACCAAAAATCCAAATAGTCACTACCCACAAAAACTAAGCTCCAATAATGCCAGCGACGAGAAAAACGATGCCGAAACAACAAGCGAAAACTTTTGTAATGGTACCGAAAATGAAGAAGATAAGAATGTTGAAGCACCACCATCTGGAGTTTTGATTGATGAATCTAAAACAAACAGTGCAGCTACTCCAAGCGAAGAAAAACAAAAGGATGAGGTTCTCAACAATCAGGTCGTAGATTTTCATTCTTACTCTGCAAAAGAAAAAAAAGACAATTTAAATATCGAAAATAACAAACGAAAATGTTCCTCTGACGGAAGAATGCTTACAAAAAGAGAGCGTGAAACTTCACCAACCTCTTGGTCAGTTTTATCACGGAAGAAAGGGCCAAAAATGAAATCTAAAAATAACGGAGAAGTCTTGGTTGGAGGGAAGTTTTAGCAAAAATTTCTATGTGCGAAAAACCAGATATTTTTTCCGTTAATATTTTTAGCATAGGAAATCCAGCTAAATTACACTCACTTATCAAAAAATGCCAATTTCAAAAAAATCGCCCAGTTTCATTTTGTGCGTTCAGGAAGCAAAAATATCGAAACTTACAAATATACATTTGAGTTTACTGGATAAATATAATGTTTTATTCGATTTCATACCGGGCTCAAATAATTCTGGTGGTTTCTTAACGTTATGGTCATCAAACTTGAGTCCTGCAAAAAGAATTGCTTCAAGTACAGGTTTTCAATTGTTAAAGTTTGTCAAACTTGATTGTTTTGTTATCAACACTTATGCGAACCCAATTTCATTCCGAGCAACTTTG
Source organism: Symsagittifera roscoffensis (assembly GCF_963678635.1). Lineage (NCBI taxonomy): Eukaryota > Metazoa > Xenacoelomorpha > Acoela > Convolutidae > Symsagittifera > Symsagittifera roscoffensis. The sequence continues at coordinate 8,166,101 of NC_087064.1, forward strand.
AACTCCCTAAAATTAAGCATCAGATTTTTACCTAACAAATCGAAAATTATCATGATGGGTGACTTTAATGCGCTGAGTTATGATAACATTAACAGTTCTTCAATACTTAAATTAAATGATGCACGTATCAAACGATTTACCCAACTCAAAGAACAAAATCTTGACTGTTTTGGTTTTGTTGATTTTGCACTCAAGAATGATTTTTGTGATTATACACATTATGACAAACAACATAAAACTTTTGCACGCATAGATTATGTTTTCATAAAATTCGAAACAGAGTATGATTCTATGCAAAGCATTCAAATATCAATATCTGATCATTTGCTTTTACACGTTTTTGTTAAGCCATCTAACTTGTATCAGCGCGGCCCTTGTTACTGGAAATTAAATGAAAAAATTTTCAACAACAACGGCTTAATTCGTGAAGACTTAAAAAACTTTTACGAAAATGAATCACCAAGCAGTTACGAAAACTTTAAGCACAATTTTCGTGACCTTCTGAGGTTTATTCAAGAGAACAAAAAGCGTGTATATCAGAAAGAACTTAATTTATTGAAAATCACGAAAATGTTCTCAGAGATTGCATTCACAGCGGAAAAGGTCCGAACCCTAATTTGATTGAAAAATATCATTTGGTGCTGGAACATCTTCAAAAAGTTTCCAAGGAAAAAGATTTTTCAGGTTATCGAAAAATTCAGAAAACTCTCAGCTGTACATTCGAGGATGTTCCCAAATTTTGTAGTCAATGGACATCAAAGAACACAATTAACTCAATTAAGCGAATTCAAGTGGATCAGAACGTTTATCATACGGATGAGGATATTCTTAATCAATTTCGAAAGTATTTTTCAAATATTTTTTCAAATAGTTCTACAACAGACTCCGATCAACTACTAAAGACATTTTTATCAAAAAATAAACTCGAAAAAAATGAGAATGATGGCTATAATTACTTTACAGAAGATGAAATTCACTTGGCTATAAACAAATTGAATTTGAAAAGCTCGCCTGGACCAGATGGCCTTACTTCTAAGCTATACAAGACTTTCACGGATGAGTTTTGTTTAATTTTAGCTAAAGTTTTTAATCATTTTGTTCATGGTGGAAAACTTCCAAACAGTTTTTATTTAGCAATAATCAAACTGCTCCCGAAATCTGAAAATGCCATAGCAGTACAAGATTTTCGCCCCATCAGCCTTATGAATACTGACGCGAAAATCTTTGCCCATGTAGTCTGTAATCGAATTAAAAATGACCTTTGCAAAGTTGTAAAAAACCATCAGCACGCGTAATTGCCTGGAAGACAAATGCACACAGCAATACGAAAGTTGAAAAAAGCGATTACTCCAGAACGATTGGCTACCCGAGGTTCATGTGCTGTAAAATTAGACTTTTCTAAAGCATTTGACAGAGTTGACAGATCACTACTCATCAAAATTTTGAAAGGGTTAAGCCTTGATGAGTTTTCAGTTACAGCTATTGAAACTTTGTATTTAGACTCAAAAGCAGTAATTGAGATAAATGGTTTTTTATCAGCCAGCTTCAAAATTCATCGCGGTGTGAGACAAGGTTGCCCTCTTTCCGCATTTTTATTCATTGTTTTTATCGAACCCCTTCTTCAAGCAATTGAATCTACAGAAGCAATTGAAGGTCTCGGGATATTGTGCCCCAAACTAGTTTTATATGCAGACGACATAACTTGCCTGATCAAAATCCGATGTATTGACAGGTTGTTTCGCTTAATCGATACATTTTGCCAACAAACTCAAATGATGATTAACATAAGTAAAAGTGAAGTGCTTTCCATACCTGATTTATCACCCTATAAAACAGTCAAGGAAACAAAAATACTTGGTGTCTTGTTTTACACTTCCCAAAAAATTGAAAATATTGAACTATTGTTGAGTTCTCAAATTCAAAAACATCGCGGGTTAATTTCACTAAGTAAATCTTTGAGGGCCAAATCATTAACACTGTCAGTTTATGTTCTCCCTAAAATTTTTCATTTGGCTCGTCATACTACAGTTAACTTGGATACTGTTAGTAAATGCCAAGAATTATTAAATACAGAATTGAAAAAAACAAGCAGACTCGACATAAGAAAAGAAGTTTTATATCACCCCATCTTAGATGGTGGGATAGGCTTACCATGCCTACAACTTAAATTTTTTAGTATGAAAATTATCGATTTCTTTGCTTCTGATATGTCAGATCAAAATAGTTTATTACCAACAGATTCAATTTTACCGAAAGAAATCAAAAATTTGTTGAGAAATACGAACATCTCTATTGAAATAAGTTCAAGTGATTTTGCAATATTTTCAAACAGTACCAATAGCCGTTTAATTATAACAATACAAACAAAATCGCGAGATGTTTATTATTTCTGCTTACAAAACTGTAGTTTTCATCGAGCTGCGATTTCCCGCTTGGGTTTTACAGCAAACCGTTACCTCTGTTCAGAAGAAGAATTGATTAAATTTACAGGCAGTTTTTGGAAAAACTCAATGCTTGATGTATGGGAAAAAGACTTTCTTTATAAATTTGCATACGCAGTTTTTAAAGATCGAGAAAAGCGGCGGTTTTTTTTTCTCGAGAATGCCCCCGAATGTTTCTATTGTAATTTAGAATGCGAAACATTCGAACACCTAATTTTCAGTTGTCCCTCGCTACAACCTTCAAGAAACATATTACAGATTAATAATTGGCGTGACGTTTTTGTATCAACCAACATTGCAAGACTTATGTATGTTGTTTCGGTTAGTCGTGATGCATATTCAAAATCATCGACGTCATGGAAAATCAACTTGCAAACATTTGTGTCATGGGAAGTATGGAAGATGAGAAATACAAATTTCTCCATCTGATATAAACAACAAGGATATGGTAGACTTCAGCAACAAACCATCCGGTAAGAGTAATGTCAATTGAACAAAAACTGCTAAGAAGTAGAAGGTCGATATATCAAGCGTACCAGGATACTCAAGCGTTCAGAAACTAAGGTTACTAACTCGATGAGTTGTTTTCGACAAATGTGATGATATTTGATGTACATATTGATAATGAAACTCTCAACTAATAAAAATTAATTTACAATTTATTCAAAAAAAAATGTGGAAAAGTTAACTTCTGCCGTTTGTCTGTTGTAGAGAAGTTTGTAATAAAATTTAGACACCAAATTAAAACTATATAACCAAACAAGAACAAAGCAATATTAAACAGACGCAAAGGTGAAAAAAAACCTAATGAATCAAGCTCCGTGCCTTCAAAGAAAACAAAATCAGATGAACAATTTTGAGACTCACAAATCCCAATTATCGATTTCTTTGCTTCTGATATGTCAGATCAAAATAGTTTATTACCAACAGATTCAATTTTACCGAAAGAAATCAAAAATTTGTTGAGAAATACGAACATCTCTATTGAAATAAGTTCAAGTGATTTTGCAATATTTTCAAACAGTACCAATAGCCGTTTAATTATAACAATACAAACAAAATCGCGAGATGTTTATTATTTCTGCTTACAAAACTGTAGTTTTCATCGAGCTGCGATTTCCCGCTTGGGTTTTGCAGCAAACCGTTACCTCTGTTCAGAAGAAGAATTGATTAAATTTACAGGCAGTTTTTGGAAAAACTCAATGCTTGATGTATGGGAAAAAGACTTTCTTTATAAATTTGCATACGCTGTTTTTAAAGATCGAGAAAAGCGGCGGTTTTTTTTTCTCGAGAATGCCCCCGAATGTTTCTATTGTAATTTAGAATGCGAAACATTCGAACACCTAATTTTCAGTTGTCCCTCGCTACAACCTTCAAGAAACATATTACAGATTAATAATTGGCGTGACGTTTTTGTATCAACCAACATTGCAAGACTTAAGTATGTTGTTTCGGTTAGTCGTGATGCATATTCAAAATCATCGACGTCATGGAAAATCAACTTGCAAACATTTGTGTCATGGGAAGTATGGAAGATGAGAAATACAAATTTCTCCATCTGATATAAACAACAAGGATATGGTAGACTTCAGCAACAAACCATCCGGTAAGAGTAATGTCAATTGAACAAAAACTGCTAAGAAGTAGAAGGTCGATATATCAAGCGTACCAGGATACTCAAGCGTTCAGAAACTAAGGTTACTAACTCGATGAGTTGTTTTCGACAAATGTGATGATATTTGATGTACATATTGATAATGAAACTCTCAACTAATAAAAATTAATTTACAATTTATTCAAAAAAAAATGTGGAAAAGTTAACTTCTGCCGTTTGTCTGTTGTAGAGAAGTTTGTAATAAAATTTAGACACCAAATTAAAACTATATAACCAAACAAGAACAAAGCAATATTAAACAGACGCAAAGGTGAAAAAAAACCTAATGAATCAAGCTCCGTGCCTTCAAAAAAAACAAAATCAGATGAACAATTTTGAGACTCACAAATCCCAATTATCGATTTCTTTGCTTCTGATATGTCAGATCAAAATAGTTTATTACCAACAGATTCAATTTTACCGAAAGAAATCAAAAATTTGTTGAGAAATACGAACATCTCTATTGAAATAAGTTCAAGTGATTTTGCAATATTTTCAAACAGTACCAATAGCCGTTTAATTATAACAATACAAACAAAATCGCGAGATGTTTATTATTTCTGCTTACAAAACTGTAGTTTTCATCGAGCTGCGATTTCCCGCTTGGGTTTTGCAGCAAACCGTTACCTCTGTTCAGAAGAAGAATTGATTAAATTTACAGGCAGTTTTTGGAAAAACTCAATGCTTGATGTATGGGAAAAAGACTTTCTTTATAAATTTGCATACGCTGTTTTTAAAGATCGAGAAAAGCGGCGGTTTTTTTTTCTCGAGAATGCCCCCGAATGTTTCTATTGTAATTTAGAATGCGAAACATTCGAACACCTAATTTTCAGTTGTCCCTCGCTACAACCTTCAAGAAACATATTACAGATTAATAATTGGCGTGACGTTTTTGTATCAACCAACATTGCAAGACTTAAGTATGTTGTTTCGGTTAGTCGTGATGCATATTCAAAATCATCGACGTCATGGAAAATCAACTTGCAAACATTTGTGTCATGGGAAGTATGGAAGATGAGAAATACAAATTTCTCCATCTGATATAAACAACAAGGATATGGTAGACTTCAGCAACAAACCATCCGGTAAGAGTAATGTCAATTGAACAAAAACTGCTAAGAAGTAGAAGGTCGATATATCAAGCGTACCAGGATACTCAAGCGTTCAGAAACTAAGGTTACTAACTCGATGAGTTGTTTTCGACAAATGTGATGATATTTGATGTACATATTGATAATGAAACTCTCAACTAATAAAAATTAATTTACAATTTATTCAAAAAAAAATGTGGAAAAGTTAACTTCTGCCGTTTGTCTGTTGTAGAGAAGTTTGTAATAAAATTTAGACACCAAATTAAAACTATATAACCAAACAAGAACAAAGCAATATTAAACAGACGCAAAGGTGAAAAAAAACCTAATGAATCAAGCTCCGTGCCTTCAAAGAAAACAAAATCAGATGAACAATTTTGAGACTCACAAATCCCAATAAAATCTGAAATTATGGGGGATTAAAATCTTGAAGGCAGCCAAAAAATTGATTTCAAATTGTCACTGATGGGCCATCTGTCGCAAAGAGATGATGTTTAGAATATCCAGGCAATTAAATTATTTTCGCCATTAAACTAATTTCGCCACAAAAGAAGATTTGTGTTCTAGTGATAAAACAGAAAACACCTACAGAACTTGCGCTTCTGAAATACTCGAGCAATTTCCAATTAATATAAGAGAAAAGTTACGATTTCCAAAACATCTTCAACTAAAAGAGACCTCAAAAAACTTCAAACTTTGACTGATGTCGCTAGAATAGTTTATCTGAGAGAGAGAGAGAGAGAGAAATTGAATTACGTCTTGACTAGACAGTATTAAGCCAACAAATCTGCAAAAGAAAAGTATTGAATAGACAATAGAGCAAACAGAGTTCACTGAATTTAGTGTATCATATGTGGGTTTTTGTAGAGTTGTAGCACTTTGTCCCGTTCCTTTCCAGGTTGATTGGCATTACAGCCGATTAGATGAAATTTTCCGATCGGGTTGTCGCAAAGCTTACAGAGGCAACTGCTTGACTTGTCGGGGCTATAGCAACCTTCCTCGGGCTATAGCAAATCAGTTGATTGTACTAATCGGTCATATTTGGAAGTTTGACCTTGAGCAGTACGAACCACAAAATTTTGGGAGGAAATTAAATTTTTCGAAAATTCGAATTGAGCCTGTCATGCTCAACTTTCTCGCGAAAACTGAAAATCTCAGAAATAGAAGAGCAGAACAACCAATATACAATCGCGGGAAAGTACTTGAATAAAACAGCGGAAAATTGCTATTCGCAATTTCCAGATATAAATCAAGCGCGAGTAGAGCCGTCCTATCCTGAAATAACAAAAGAAGAGTGTATTTATTCGAGTTGAACCAGAGTGAACCATCAGTGGAAAGGTGGACAACTGGGGTGTCCCAATTTTTCAGACCAAAACTTCAAATCTAGAGTCAAAACTTATTTCCCTTGCTGAAATTTATTAGTATCAAACTTCTCAAGATATTATACTTAATTGTCAAGTTGCTCACTAATTTAGTTACCTCTAATTCTCGAGTGTGCCGACATGTGAGTTCTCAATTTAGTTTTCTTGAGTGTGATTTATGATTGTTATGTTGAGGTAAGGAGAGTTTTAGATTGGTCCATCTGAAATGGATCAAAGTTCCACTGTCTAATAAAAAGTAACTGTGCGGATTGTTCCGACCCTGTTTTTAACGGCGTTCGCGTATTTTGGGTATTTTGAGAGCTAAGTATGGGGACGTTCTTATTTTCTAGAGTGGGTGGTATTTTGGTAGTGGCCTTTAAGCGCTCTAACGGGTTTTTAGGCTCATGTCGCAAGCGAACCGAATTGGCTCTGACCGTTCGAGGTAGAAAAACACAAGAGATAGTGTCCCTGACTCTTGAGCCAATGGTTATAGGGCCTATTTTCTTGAACCTCATGTGTGACCGAAGTAGGCGACTGTTACATAGTGTTTTTATGGCGCTTCTGGGTGTTTTTACGACATCATGACTACGGAGTCGAACCCACTTGACGCAGCTCCGAGCTATATGCCCATTCTAGAATACCGGTGGTACGGTTCAATGGGAACGTGTAAACCTTCCGGTTGTACCGTGATAGCTTTTTAAGAAAACTCGAAAAAACTTCCTGGTACGCTCTCCGAACGAGGCTTAGCTAACCGAGTAATGGGGGGGGGTAACTAGGGTGGAAGAAAAAACGAACAAAATACAAAAAGCGAAACAAAAACCGAAAAAGAACAGCAAAAGGAACAAAAACTATAAAACAAAAAATGACAGTGACTTTGACACCAAATTAGTTGAATAAACTTTTATATTAATTAAATAGTATACACATACTGTTTTTTATAAGACAGATCGTTTAGATCATTTCAGCAATCTGAAAAGGGGCCCGAGTGTGGGGTGTTGTGAAGGGTTTTCAGATAGCTTGCAACTTAGCTGGACCATTAGGAGACGTGACTGGAACAGGTGACCAGTCGAGTGGGAAAGTTTTTCACAGTGACTTAGATGGACCATGGGGAGATTTGACTGGAACAGGTGACCAGCCGAGTGGGAAAGTGGTTCACAGGGACTTAGCTGGACCATTAGGAGACTTGACTGGAACAGGTGACCAGCCAAGTGAGAAAGTGGTGCTGGTGATCAGGTGCAGGACAAGTCAAGGAAACAACCAGCACGGAATCAGAGCAACAAGAGAGGACGGGGGTGTTCTCAAGTTGGTCAAACGGGTATCGTTAAAATCCACATTACATTATAGGAGATAAGTGTAAAATTGGAACCCCACTGTTTTGGGGAACGTTTTTACTCAAGCAGGCCTGGAAACAGGTTCTACGGTTTTCTCTCGAGAGGTTTAGCACCCGGCGTTTAAGGTAATTTTCGGCTTAAGAGGGGGACTAAAGAGGGGGAAGGTTAGAAGGGGGCTGGTTAGGTTAGAGGTTGGTGGTTGTAAAGTGTAAAAGGGGGGACACATTAGAGTAACTAATTGATCGGCATCGTCGATTTAGTTACATTAAATTCTTACACGCGTTGATTATAGGAAGCGGATATCCAAATTTAACATCGAATTAAGGCAGGTACCCTGGTCGGATCGGGAGGGAGGAACGGACATAGACAATTTTTGTGATACCCCATAAGATCGCTAGCAGGGGTGAGGAGAACGCGTGGCAATCAGGTACCAGACATTTTTTTTGTTGTTGTTCAGATAAAGGGTTGACACAAGTCACCTTTGAATTTTAGGTGGGTTTATTTCTTTGCTTTTATCAATATATTTTTTTTCTTTCTCTGTTCAGATTTTGATGCTTTTGATAAAAAGGTTTTAATCGGTTTTGCACAAACAGGTGATCACAAGACACCTCGAAGAAGCTGGGTTTCAACTTGCGTCAAAATATTAAAAGAAATAAATACAAGGGGGTTAGTAATTCTAACTTTTGGCCAGTAAGATTGGGTTTTTTGGGAAAATTTACTAGAGCTCAAGTGGTGGTACAAAGTACAGTGGTTCAAAGCAGTCTTGGGACAGGCAGTCTTGAGACAGGCAGTCTTGGGACAGGCAGTCTTGGGACAGGCAGTCTTGGGACAGACAGTCTTGGGACAGGCAGTCTTGGGACAGGCAGTCTTGGGACAGGCAGTCTTGGGACAGGCAGTCTTGGGACAGGCAGTCTTGGGACAGGCAGTCTTGGGACAGGCAGTCTTGGGACAGGCAGTCTTGGGACAGGCAGTCTTGGGACAGGCAGTCTTGGGACAGTAGTCTTGGGACAGTAGTCTTGGGACAGGCAGTCTTGGGACAGGCAGTCTTGGGACAGGCAGTCTTGGGACAAGTAGTCTTGGGACAGGCAGTCTTGGGACAGGCAGTCTTGGGACAGTAGTCTTGGGACAAGCAGTCTTGGGACAGGCAGTCTTGGGACAAGCAGGCTTGGGACAGGGCAGTCTGGCGACAGCACCAGAAAGTCTTGGGACACTACCTAAGAGTCTTGGGACAGCACCAGGGAAGTCTTGGGACAGTACATAGAAGTGTTGGGACAGTCCTGGGAGGTCTTGAGACGGTACAAAAAGGTAGTGTGACGGTACTAAAGGGTCTTAAGACAGGTCGAAATAATCAAATTAAAAGCGATAGGACTAGTCGGAACGTTAAATCGAGATAGATCCGATTCTGTTGGGATCACGAATTAGTAAAATTTTTATAAATCTTAAAAAGGAATAGGAACGTTGTTTTTTATTATTACATTTATTATCAGAAATTTTATCCTTAGAATAGAATTTTGTAAATAGTAATATTGTAAATAGAAATAATTGTAAATAAAAATCATGAGAAGGAGCAGAGTACCGATAGCTGTAAAAAAAAAGAGCTACGGAGTCAAAGACAAAACTTAACTCGTCGCAACGAAAAGTGACAACGGTTGGCCCAAGAATAACAAGGAAGAATTTTTCAGTGAGCATGGTCAACACAAGAAGTTCAAAAGAGAACAAGACAAAAGAGGGCGCTGAGGGGAAACAAACGGAACCCGCCATTGAGATTGACCTAGAAACACCAGATTAGAGTGTTGATGAGGTGAAGAAGAAGACAACGGAGTCGACACCGATGCCGAATGCAGAGGAACAAAATCAAAAGTCGACGGAATCCCACCGATAGACACTGTAGAGGACACAACGGGCAACACGCCAGAAACAGTAAAGGACGAGTCTCAAGCAAAAAGAACGTCATTCACAGAGAGGATAGCGATGATGGTTGGAATGAAGTCGAGAGATGTAGTGGCGGAACAACCGAAAGCCGAGAAAGGCAAAACATTTGGAACAGTTTCCACGATAACAACAGAGGCCAACCAAGACGATGATCAGGTTAAACGGGGCAGCAGCCAGCAATAGGGAAACAGCTGATCATGAAACAACAACTCTTCTGGAACTGGGCGATTTGATGGCGAAGCTAGATCAGATCGACAAGAAACTAAGGCACAGCGAGGAGGATAGAGAGGTGATAAAGAAAGAATTAAGATACAACAAAGACGAGTACCTGGACAACTATTTCAATCTGGCGAGGGCGACAGAGGAAAAGCTTCAGCAGATGTCAGACAAGGTAAGGCCACTGACGGAGAGCGAGATAAGAACATTAAAAAAGACATGCAAGAAATGAAGCAACGGTATGACGCTGTGAACAGCCAGTTGGGTAGTCTGGAAACGAGAATGGACACAATGATAAGGGACCAGGCTGAGAGTTCATGTGCCATACAGGCAAAACTAGATGCCAACTTGAGAAACTCTACATCACAAGACAGGCCGGTAACGGATCGAACGCAAGGTAACAGAGTTGGTTTTGTGGAGCAACAACGGAACAAACGGGAGTCAACACCGTTACCATTACCCCGGGATGCGGCGAGCAAAGCACCGGGGGGAGCAAGACAATTATGAAAAGTGGAACCGCAAATATGACGAGTGGTCCAGGTGATTCCACGACCTACAATAACGCGGGACCCGACGCCATGACATGGGCGAGCACCTGGGTGATGATGAACAGGACACTGGAGGCCTTCGCCACGAGGAACACTGACTCGAGCGAAAGAGGTGGCGGCAAATCCAGGAAAACTTTCAAAAAGCCGAAAGAATTCAAAGATGATTCAGACGGATGCATTGATACTTGGGTAGAGGTCATGAGATTACATTTGGAACAAGACAACTTGAACAACGAGAGACAAGCCTGCACAGCGATACTCAGCAACTTAGAAGGCACGGCGTTAAAATGCGTAGTTGCAAAGAAGGAAGGAAGAGGAGCGTGACACTGCGGACAAAATCTTCGAGATATTGTTGAATCGATTCGTGTCAGGCATGAAGGGTCACCAAGCGATGATGCGATTTGAAAAGAGAAGGCAAAGGGACGATGAATCAATTGATCGGTTCCTGGATGATCTTGAGAGCTTAAGACGAAGGAGTGATCCTGAGGAGTCAACAAACAGAAGGAACTTCAGCATCGCCTCAAAAATCATTGATGGGGTGAAAAGTGACGACTTGAGATCAATGTTAGCAATGTACTATACACTGTCGAAAGATAGCGCACCGACTCCAGAAGAGATGAGACAGAAGTCAAGAGAGTACATGTTAATGAAACCCAAGAAATAATCATATTCGGATAACAGGAATATGCAAGGGGGGAGTCAACCAGTAAGGTCGTCATGGTATAAGCCTAGAGATGACATGGACAAATGTAGATCATGCGCAAACTGCGGGTCAGCTGATCATCACGTGGCGGATTGCACAACATACAAACAAGGCATGAAGAGTCTGGGATATGCACCCGATGAGGAAGATATGAGCCAGATGGAAGAACACGAGTTCTATAGTGGCTTTATCATCAAAATAAGTGCAAGATGTTTCTTCTGCAATCAAGAGGGGCAGTTCAGAATGAACTGTGCTTTGTTTTGGGAGGCAGTCAAGAACCAGAGTCACCCAAAGCATAAGTTGGCTTTAGCGGCGATGCAGAACCAGAGAAACAGATAATCTGAATTTGAAACAAAAATTTCGGAAGCACCGAGTGCGGAACTGCCAACGAAGACGGTGAAAGCTGTAACGCAAGCCAACAAGGCAATAGAGGTCAGGGCCAGGAATGCACTAGAGATAAATTATGAGAAAGCGGCGGCAGAGACTATTAACAAAGTGAAACAGGACCTAGCGACGAAGGAAATAGAGCAACGATTGAAACAGGAGATCGAAAAACAGAAGTTAAACGAGACGTTAGGCTGGTCGGTGCCAGTGCCAGAAACCGTAGGAGGGTCGACAAAGAGTGGAAATTGCAACACTCTGAAAATGGTGACGGAAAAGCCATTCGGCATAACAAAGATCGGAGCCAGGATAATGTCAATAATCACTGTGGGCGGCCATGAAGTAACGAGGAACTTGAGCGAACCCAGCGACCAGACAATAATGCACATTGATGTGTACGCAGATTACTTGTGTGCGATAAGCCCACAGACGACTTCTAGAGTCTTGAGGGCGCTACTCACAAGAGGTGGCAGCAAGTCAGTCCGTGTTGATAACAGATATACAGATGCTTATGATCCGCATGAGGTGATGCTAAATATAGATGGGATAAACATCTATACGAAAACCATGATAACATGTGATGAAGATCTAGCGGGGCAGATCTATATGGGCAAAGAAGAACTAAAAGTGAGATCGATTGGACACTGCGCCATGCTGGAAGAAGATGCAATGCACATCGGGACGGAAGCCGACGTATCAGCACATGTGCTTGACATAAGTGGCAAGAAAACTCAATTACGTGGGTTACTTGATACGGGAGCGGACTTGAGTGTTATACCAATCGGAACTTGGGAACGCATGGGTTTCGACAAAGATGACTTGATAGACTCAAGAATACGGCTATCAGCTGCGAACAAAGGGGCGCTGCGGGTACTAGGCAGAACACCAATAATAGCGCTAAATCTAGGGGAACGCAACCTGTGGATGAGTTTTCTTGTGGTCGAGAACCTAGACGAGTCTGACCAGTTCATTTTAGGCAGAAACTTCACCAGAAACTTCGACGTAACGATTGATCTAAACAATGCCATGTTCAGGATTCGAAAACCGGATAGGAAGTACGTAATTAAACCGATAAATCTGATAATGGCAAATGAAAATAAAGCGCCGGTGTTCTTGAGTAAAAGGGTAAGGCTGAAAGCGAACGGAGCGGCAATTGTAGGCTTACGGATGAAAAATTATAATGAATTAAGTGATAGCAAGCAAGTATGCATAGTCCCCGATCTAAACAGTCAAAGTGCTGCTGTTTTAGGAAGATAGTTCTCGATAACCAAGAGCGGTCTCTGCGTCAGTGTCTTGTTGAATACTTTTGACATACCCATAACAATCCAGAGGGGAAGGAAGTTGGGATATGCCCTACCCGTGAAAACTAGATATGAAATGACTGAAAATGTAAAAGAGAATGAAGTACTTGAATGTCCCAATCACAGGGACAAGATTTGTATCTTGAGACGATTGAATAAAATAAAAGGTTCATCAGGTCTTGTGAAGTCACTTAAGTCGGAGACAGATGATGGACTATCGAGTTGTTCAAATTTCCCAGAAAGACCAACAATAGAGGAAATGGAAATGGATAAACCAGTTTTACCTGAAATAGAGCATTTAAGGGGTAAGGTAACGGATGAACAGCTCGAGGCCATCAAGGACATACTAGAGCGGAACGAGGAAGTTTTTTCGAGACATAAGGCAGACATTGGATGTTGTAATTTTGTCGAACTTGAAACAGAGCTTGAGGAAACTGCGGTACCGCACAGGGAGGGGGCGAGGCGCATGACCCCACACAAATTGGATGCGTGTAGGAAAGAGATAGAGACACTACTAGAGTATGATAGAACTATCCAGATCACCGTGGGCGTGTGGAGTAATGATGGCCAAAAAGAAAGGCGACCAATTGAGGTTTTGTTGTGACTTTCGGTATCTGAACTCCGTCACAGTGAAGGATGCCTATCCCATACCTGGGATTGATGAGAGCCTCTCGAAGTTCGGTGATGCAAAATTTTTTACGACTCTTGATTTAGGTTCGGCTTTTTGGCAGGTCCCGTTGAGGAAGCAGGACAGGGACAAAACAGGGTTCGCCTGCGAGTTGGGGCTGTTTCAATGGAAACGGATGCCGTTTGGTCTTTGCAATGCCACGGCTACATTTCAGCGGTTGATAGGTGTGACAAAAAATTATTGCAATCTGGTAATGAGCTACATGGATGACGTAGTAATAGCGACGCCTACACTGGAAGATCACATCGAGCGACTGGACGATTTGTTTGCATGCATGAAGAGGTCGGGGCTAAAGTGCAAACCATCAAAGTGCGAGATACTCACGGATTCGATAAAATACTTGGGGAGGATGGTGGACAGGCACGGCATGAGACCAGATCCAGATACAGTAGAAGCAGTTCTAACTTGGAAATCGCCAAAAACGGAACACCAGTTGATGAGTTTCCTGGGTTTTGCAAACTTTTACAGGGAGTTCATCAAGGGCTACGCGGATAAGGTATACCCGATGCAACAATTAATGAGACACAAAGGCAAGAAGTTCACGTGGAACAACGCAGCTGAAGAATCATTCCAGAGAATAAAGAAAGAGTTGTGCGAGGCACCGGTGTTAGGGATGCCAACGGAAAAAGGGATGTACGTGCTGGACACGGATGCGTCGGTGGTAGCGATCTCTGGCATACTCCATCAAGAGCAGGAGTGGAACCGGAAGTCAGTCTTGAGATCGATAGCATACGGGAGCAAAGTCTTGAATGATACAGAGATGAAGTACGGGGTACCCAAGGCAGAAATGTTTGCAGTGGTCACCTTTGTAGACAAATATAGAGCATACCAAGGAAGTGAGCCATTCAAGCTGCGAGTCGACAACAGGGCACTTAGCTGGTTCAAAACGTTCTCAATGGACCAGAGCTACATTGGGAGGTGGATAGTTCGCCTGGACGGGTACAACATGATAATTGAGCACAGAACAAGAGACAAACATCAAAATGCCGATAGCTTGAGTAAGAAGACGGAGTTCTACGAGAGACAGGAACAGAGGGAGGCGAATAAGCCAGAAATAAAAGAAGGCTTCTCCTTCATGGATAAGGAAACGTATGATAGTCTTCCACTCATGAGATGGCTCGACAAGTCAGGCAAACCGATAAAAGATCATCCCGAATTACGAAAAGAGCCTCCAGAGAAAACAATCTTGAAGAAGACCTGAGGGATGACGGTAGGGATAATGCTCAAGTCAAAAATTGTGAGGGAGACGCTCAAGGCGAAGGGCTATGATCTCAACCAGGTAGAAACGGGAGAAGCACAGATAGATGAGGACTTGATGAGATTACTCGAGAAACTGGCAGATGATAAACCCGTGATCGAAGGAAAGGGTAAGGAGGAACCGGAAGTCACGATACTGCGAAGAAGTGAGACAGTTAGCGGTGAAAACTCCTTAGAAGAGAGTAATCCTGATGGGAAAGAAGTCGTGCAGTCACTGGTTGACAACACCCTGAAGACATACTTGAGCGGACTCGGTTTAGGAAAAAGAAAGCGGCGTTTAAGGAGGAAGCTGAACACCTTGGAAAAGGTCAAGAGTCCAGGGAGTGGCCCAAAAAGGAAGAAGATGCTGGAGAAGAAAAATTGTCCGGGGATTGTGAAGAATGGGATGAAGATTCCGAGAGTAGCAGCGACGACCAAGATAGTCTGTGCATGATACTGGTGGAAGAGAAGATGAGACACAGCGACAGATGCTGCAGACGGATCCCTCATCAGGAACATATAACTTGGATCAGCAAGAGGTGCGAGGAGGTGAAGAACTTGAGAAAATTGCGGTATCGAGGAAACCGTTCAGGGAACTATCATGCAACTCGAATGTCAGAACAAATCTGGTGCCAGAAGACGATAGAAAAATCATGAAAAGGATAGTATGCTTAAAGCTTAAAGATGACACCCACAACCCTGGGAAAATGAACGGTCAGATAATGGCACTAAAGGAACATGTCAAGGCGAGATATAGGCTGTCGGGTCTAATAAGGGCCCAAAAGAATGACAAGATGACAAGTAACCTCTCCAAATGGTACAAAGAAACTACTCAAGAAATGGAGAGGACTGTTCATGATAACGGAAGTGCACCAGCCAGGACGGTTTTACCGCTTGAGTACGGGGCGTGCAGCGCATTATGAAAACTTGAAACCTCATCTCCCATCTCCAGAAGACTGGTGCGTACCGCAGAATATGGAGGGACTCGAGTACCTTTTGGTGGAGAGAGAAAAATGATGGAAACGAGGACTGGAGTTTGGATGATAAAGAAAAGATAGAAGCGGACTCAGAGGTGAAATCTTTTGTGGAAGAAGACTGGAACGACCCTGGACGAGGTGCCAAAGTGGACGGAACCCTACTTGCCGATAACAGCAGGAACCAGGAGTGGTAATCGTAAACGGACAGGCATGAGGTACAATAGGTCCGGGGATGACTTCTTGATTGAAAAGATACGGCTTGATGAATTGGGCGACGAGTTACTGAGTGTGGGCGAATTGGTGGTATACGATGAATGGCAAATCATCAACGACAGCGAACACTACCCGAAGGAAGACTACTCCACACCAGAACAAGAAACAGATCTGGAGCAGAGCGAGATAGAGAGGGGTAAGAACACAAACTTGAGAATACTAGAGTGGATGCGTGATGTCAAGAGCAAAGGAGACGATGGGCAAAGTATCCAGCAGGTCGACGTGTCAGCAGAACAACACGTGAAAACGGAAGATCCCCTCTTCGGTTGGACGGTAACCGACAGGCCGCTCGAAATACCGCCAGATAATTTAGACCCAGCATCATCGATAAATATTTTTGTCCGGGGAGTGGGGGTAGGACTTACCCACACCAAAAATATGATGATAAAGAAACTCAGGGAGGAAAGAGAGACCAACGGGCTAGAACTGGGCGAGGAAGAGGCCGAGCCTACCATAGGACGAACTTTCAAAACGAAATTTGAAATTCCAAATGAATACTCGGAGAACAGCCTGATAACGGACAGCGACTTCATTCTGTCAGACAGGACTAGCGCGATCTGTATAACGGCGGACATGAGCTTCAAATCGAGACTGGAGGCCGACTTCAAGAGGGAATACCAGAACGTGGAGTTTCTATTCAGACAGAGACCGGGGCTGGGAGGAATGGCTGCGCTTCCCCCATCAGTGGCACAAGTCCCAGGCAAATACCTGTGCTTTCTAGTGACGAGGGTCAATGAAAGGAATACAGTAGATCCTGAGCATGTGATGTTAGCACTAACGAGGCTGAGATACTTCATGATTGAAAGAGGGATAGTGGAGGTCTCGATGCCCGTTTATGACCCAAACAGGGGCAAGTTGAGCCCAACGGAGTTGTATGCCATTCTACACGTGGTCTTCGCAGAAACGAAGATAATGGTACACCTACACAAAAAATACTACTTGAGTATCGCCTGAGCTACGGGTGGACAACGGAGGTATTGAGTTGGGGGTACATGGGGATCTAGAGTAAGGGTACTTGGGGACCTCGGAGCAGGTAGATGGATTTTAACGTGATTGGTATGACAATTACAATTCAAAGAGTGACGGTGCTAAAACATTAAATGAATCTGCATGCTCTTAAAAATCTTTCAACTGAATTATTTTAGTAAAACAAATGGAGGGATAAGGTTTTAACTACAATAATAGGGGGGTTTAGGTTAGGAACATAACACCTTAGTCTAAAAATCGGATTTTACTTTCAGATTGATTTGATTAAATCGAATTGACGACCCAAACACACTCATTGGATAGAGAATAGAAGGTCTTGAACAAAGTTCACGATCATCAACATTCGGAGGAGATATTTCTCAAGTACTCAAATTGGAAAGGTAATTCTCAAATTGGTTAGGTAATTCTCAAATTGGTTAGTACGCGAGATAATCTAGAAATTGTAAAAATGGCAGATCGATTTTGGAAATCCATGCCTGCGGCGCTAAAGAGGCCTACGCTCGATGAGTTGTACAGACGTTTGAGGGACATGGACTACACCCAAGTGGACCAGAGGATGGCAGTGATGTTGAACGCCATCCTGCAATTAGAGGAGCAAGGTGAGTGCAGGGAGTCCGCGACCGAGGCTGTCTTGATGGTCGGCTACACCACAGAAGGCATATCCAATCAGGAACAGACCAGGTGGCTATCCTGGAATGTGGATGGAGGGGTGAGAGGATTCGACTTGGTGAGGAATCCTGGCTTAAGCAACAACACTGAGTACGGCGCGGGAGAATTCCCATTGCCGACCAGACCGTCAGCAAGATCCGCGAGCCAGTCCACGAGCAAGCCACCTTCTATGACGAGCGCCCAGCAAACGGAAGTGACGTATCCTGACCTCAGCAACTTGAAGAGGGAACTTGAGAGGGCGCAGAGGTAGAAGAACAAAGCGAATCTAGACCGGGATAGCGCGAAGCTCGAGAAAAATCAGGCGAGTCTGGAGAGGGACCAGGCGATCCTTGAGAGGGACCAGGCGCGTCGTGACCTTGATATGTTGAGAGCAGAACACCAGCAAGAACAGAGGGTGCGAGAGAACTCGGCGAATTGCGAGCAGTTGAAGTAGGAACTTGAAAGGATCCAGCGGCGACAACGAGAGCTTGACCAACAAAAGGAGAAGGAAACCAGGACGACGGAGCGAGCTGTTGCAAGCTCAAGGCCGGAGTCGCGTATGGAGGTGGACGAGGCTCCCAGGTCGAAGGAACGATTCAACTTAGACCGCGCGGCTCAAGAACACATAAACGAGGGGCTGGAAGTATGGATACCTATCGAATCAGCATCCTCACTGCGCGGTTCGGAGACGCAACCGATACGCCCATTGATGGACGTGTTACTGCCGGGATACCCCCGAGCTCAACCCCGAGCAGCAGTCAGGTAAGCGGGAGCTCGTCACGTCTTAAGGAGTTACATGAGAGGCTACAGCTAAGAAGTCATGAAAGTCCAGCTAGAGCGGAGGTACCCCCGACTTGGAGAGAGCAACCGGTCAGGAACGTGGTGATCGCAAGCTACAAGAAAAACACGGAGGGCAAATACCACCGGCAAAACCGCATGGATTGGAATGCGACGCAGCGGGCGAGAAGGGATTGTTTTCATGACGCGTCTTGGGCTGAATACTGAATAATTTATAAAGTTTTTAGTTTTATTATCAAAATATGGTGGGGGAAGACCTGAAACATGCATAAACGTGCGTTTCAGGGCCTGAAACGCACGTTTATGCATGTTTCAGGTCTTCCCCCACCATATTTTGATAATAAAACTAATTTATTAAGTTTTTAGCTTTATTATTAAAATATGGTGGGGGAAGACCTGAAACATGCAAAACGTGCGTTTCAGGGCCTGAAACGCACGTTTATGCATGTTTCAGGTCTTCCCCCACCAGATTTTGATAATAAAACTGAATTATAAAGTTTTTAGTTTTATTATTAAAATATGGTGGGGGAAGACCTGAAACATGCAAAACGTGCGTTTCAGCGCCTGAAACGCACGTTTATGCATGTTTCAGGTCTTCCCCCACCATATTTTGATAATAAAACTACTTTATAAAGTTTTTAGTTTTATTATTAAAATATGGTGGGGGAAGACCTGAAACATGCGAAACGTGCGTTTCAGGGCCTGAAACGCACGTTTATGCATGTTTCAGGTCTTCCACTACCATATTTTGATAATAAAACTAAATTATAAAGTTTTTAGTTTGATTATTAAAATATGGTGGGGGAAGACCTGAAACATGCATAAACGTGCGTTTCAGGCGCTGAAACGCACGTTTTGCATGTTTCAGGTCTTCCCCCACCAGATTTTGATAATAAAACTAATTTATAAAGTTTTTAGTTTTATTATTAAAATATGGTGGGGGAAGACCTGAAACATGCGAAACGTGCGTTTCAGGGCCTGAAACGCACGTTTATGCATGTTTCAGGTCTTCCACTACCATATTTTGATAATAAAACTAAATTATAAAGTTTTTAATTTGATTATTAAAATATGGTGGGGGAAGACCTGAAACATGCAAAACGTGCGTTTCAGCGCCTGAAACGCACGTTTATGCATGTTTCAGGTCTTCCCCCACCAGATTTTGATAATAAAACTAAATTATAATGTTTTTAGTTTTATTATTAAAATATGGTGGGGGAAGACCTGAAACATGCGAAACGTGCGTTTCAGCGCCTGAAACGCACGTTTATGCATGTTTCAGGTCTTCCCCTACCATATTTTGATAATAAAACTACTTTATAAAGTTTTTGGTTTTATTATGAAAATATGGTCGGGGAAGTCCTGAAACATGCTCTGCAGTTTGTGTATGCTATTTTGATTCTAATAGCCGAAGGGAACGCATGGCGGATCCTGATGGCAGCTCCCAATCGAGAGCTGGAACCCACGAACTTGAGACTTCGGAAGTCAGAACTGGCGGCGGCGTGGGCGGACGTGTCCCATGCATTGAGGGGATTTTACGAATTGGCAGACATACTCATTGTACTGGATGAGGTCCTCTTACTTGAGATCTCGAATCTCGCCAGGCAGCTGAAGTTCAGTCCGACAATAGAGGATGACCACCCAATAATAAGTCACCTGACAGCCAGCTTATGGTTCCGAGGCATGGAGGTGACCATCACGAGCTCCACGAGCAAATCGAGGGGACCAAGCAACGAAAGGAAGAACGTGGCTGCGACTGAAAAGCAACTGGAGTCGATGGTGTACGACTGGAGTCGACTAACACAAGAGAGAGGCAGGCGGCCGTTTCTAACACCAAGACTAAAAAACGCCACTGACAAGACAAGGGAGAGTGCCCCACCTCTCGTGAAGCAGATCTGGGAGTTTCTTGAGGAACAATTGGAGGTAGCCGAGAGCAGGGAGATGACGGTGGCTAGGTTCGTCACGGCAGCGAGCGAAGTCACCATTGGAGGATTCTGGAGGGAACATGCAAAGGGTGAGCTGAGGACGAGGAAAGATCATGAGTTCCTGAAATTCTTGAGTCATTGTTGGGATAAGAAATACATGGCTGGAGTGATTTGCGCAAAAGAGACCATTTTCGGGGCCTTTGTACAAGAACTGTTGAGCATGCCCATAAGCCTCTTGCTAGCCCTATATTTAGTTTAACCGAGGTACCTGTTTAACATGGGTCCAGCGTACATGTTCAGTCGGGGTGTAGAGACCTTCGGATTGATGGGTATCTGGCACTGGTGCTCCTGACTCGTGGCAAATTGGTGTCATTTCATCGGTTGATGAAATATGGGGAACTCCTGTCGATGGAAAGGGCCCACTCGAGTATAGACACTTACTCGTACAAGTGCGCGGCGGGACTGAAGACGTTACTGGTTGAGTATCTTCTGATGCAAAACCGACACATGACCGGTGAGGAGAAGAACCCGAAGACGAGAGAGAAGTGGAGGGAGACGAATGGTGGTATCCCTCTATTGACCGATCTATGCCTGGCGATGAGGTCTGACCCCGTGGGAGTGATCAGGGGACTAGAGGAAGTCGTGAATTGTATTTACGGACCAGCGGTGACGTACGCCTTTCCGGACCCTCTAGTGGCTGCATACCGCCATTCAGTAGTGCACGTGAGCTTAATAAGCGTGTTGGATGGGACGGCGCTGAACTGGTGTCAACAAGAGGTGCTCAGGGCACGGATGAGTAATACAGTGCTCTTCCGGAAGGTGAAAGATCCCGAGTTGGTGGTGTTTAATTTCCGGGGGCAACTGCAGTGCAGGATGTGGGGAAAACGTGAAGGCCCCATTGAGACGTATCCCAAGTTTTGGAACCTGAATCCCCTGACGGCGAACGGAAAAGAGATCCTGAGAATCCCCGTGTTTAAGAAGAGCTTCGAGTTAGTAAAAAAGGAGCTAGAGGCGACACTAGAGAGGGAAACCTTACCCGCAACCATTCCTGAGTTTCCAACAGTCAGGAGAATGACCCTGGGGATGAATAGCTCCCTGGTAGTCCCATTCCTGTTCGCAAGAGCTACGCCTTTCCGGACCCTCTAGTGGATGCATACCGTCATTCAGTAGTGCACGTGAGCTTAATAAGCGTGTTGGATGGGACGGCGCTGAACTGGTGTCAACAAGAGGTGCTCAGGGCACGGATGAGTAATACAGTGCTCTTCCGGAAGGTGAAAGATCCCGAGTTGGTGGTGTTTGATTTCCGCGGGCAACTGCAGTGCAGGATGGGGGGAAAACGTGAAGGCCCCATTGAGACGTATCCCAAGTTTTGGAACCTGAATCCCCTGACGGCGAACGGACAAGAGATCCTGAGAATCCCCGTGTGGAAGAAGAGCTTCGAGTTAGTAAAAAAGGAGCTAGAGGCGACACTAGAGAGGGAAATCTTACCCGCAACCATTCCTGAGTTTCCAACAGTCAGGAGAATGACCCTGGGGATGAATAGCTCCCTGGTGGTCCCATTCCTGTTCGCAAGAGCTACGGTAGAGAGACAGCAAGTGGCGGTCTATTTCCACACCTGCGATATCAAGATAAACTCATGGACGACTCAAGCAAAAAAGATGAGAGGCTCAATGCCTCCAAAATTCGAGGAGCGGGAGATCTTGAGAACGCTCGATCAGGCGAGCTTGGAGAACGAATCACCGATATGGGATGATGGCAGGATGATTGTCGAAGAGGGGCACATCGCGCTGAAGGACGATATGAAGTTTGCCACAAGGAAGTATTGGGCGCCTTACGGATTGGAACAAGTGGAAATGAGGCGAGAAGCGAGAGAGCTGGATGCGGCAGGCTCGTTATATGTGGCTATGACGGAATATAAGAAGCAAGACCCCGCGACGCCCTCGCCCCTGTCAGTGGGCACTCCTGGGGACAAGAGAAATGGCCCCGTAGAAGACCGATTTAGGAAGATACTTGAGAGGAGGCAAGCCGAGTCGGGAGAAGAGAGCATGGACGAAACTCTCAGTGAAACCGGAGAGGAAATGGAAGTAGGGAATACACCGGAACCGAAACCAGCTGAGGTGGATTTAACCGCCCAGGAGCTACTGCAGGATCTGAGTGGACACGATTGGGCGGACAACGCCACGCCACCTCTGACCTCATCACCTCGTAAGAACCTGGAACTACCATTGACAAGTGAGACTTCCAACATGGGGATGATACTCTTGAGTGCTGAAGAGAGGCAAAAGAATACGTTTGAGGGGAACAAGGATATGTTTCTGGGGACTCTGGATGAGAAGGCTTGGCGGGATTTTTTGAGTGAATTCAATCATGAGGCGAAGAGCGAGACCACGCTAGATAACTTCAAGGAAGAACTGTGGAAGACGGTGGTCAAGTTTGGGGAACCGGTGTTGATGGCCACCGGACTGGATGAAAAGGCAAGAAAGGAGTTGCTGAGCAAGATGGTCAAGGTGAGGGAGACGCGACAGAAGACCAAAGATGATGTATGTAAAGACGGCTCTACTCTGAAGAAAAAGACGGATGATAAAATAATTAAAGTTGAAGGGGAGGATAAGATTAAGACTAGTAATATGATTAAGAGTACTAATATCTTTAAGGCTCGAGCAAGGGGGAGGCAAGAGTTGGAAGGTTCGGACCGGGACGGAGAGATCGAATCTGTGATGATAGTGACGACACCCCCAAGCAAAGGTATGAAGTCTTGAAAGAGGAAGCGGGAGATGGAGGAGTTGAGCCCGTCGGTGGATGCTGTCTCGGCGAAGAACTTAAGGGAGACTGCCCCCATGATCTTGGCGCGGTGGAAGACGGCAGCCTACAAGGGTAGCTCCGAACCAAGGAGGCTAGCCGAAATAGTGAAAGAGATAGAGGTCTCGACAAGTCTGGCAACGGAAGAAGACTTCAAACCTCAGAAGACAGGCTCGAAAAAGGGTTCGACGAATGGACAAACCTGGGAAGTGGATGTGGGCAGAGAATGGATCTCGAGCGAACTTCAAGCTATTGGCAAACAAGTGTCCAACGACCCTCTTGAGAAGAATGCGACAAGGAATACGGCTCGACCTTGGTGGGTGGCCCTAGAGACGATGAAGGAATTGGAGGACTGTCTGAAGAAGCTTGATCAAGGGAAGTCCTGCAAGTGTCGCAATTGGGCTACTCAACAGAAAGCCGAATTCAACAAGTTAGAACTGGGAAGTCAGCTAAAGTGAACTTGGCAGAGCCTGTTGCGGGATTATTTTGAGGAGGCGATGAGAACACCTTCATCAGCATTGCCTCTGATGGCGAATCCCTTCGTCAGAACCGCGGGACAACTGATGTTCGCGTGGAGCCTAGTGGGAATCGAATCGGAGGTCTTGACTTCATGTGACAAAATGAAATTGGGCAATAAAAATCTGGAAGTCTATCAGATGCTGGTACAACATGTCGCGAGAGACAACTCCGGTCTGAGTCTGGCGAGAAGAAAAGATGCCACTTGTTTCTTGAGGTGAATAATGTCCGTGATGACTAATAGTGCCGTCCAAGTGTGTCATCAGAAGGCCAGGGGGAGCAAAACCATGGAGAGAAGAGTCTCCACCGTCATACTAAACGTGTACCAGAGTACGGGGATCGAGAAGGAGGATGACTCGAGGCAATCCCTAGAGAATCACAGAAAAATTGACGAGATACGAAGATTCCACAACAAGAAATTTGAAGAAGGGCATGATGTGCATCGCAACTTAGCCTCGGCTGAGGGTTACGCGAGACACAATAAAAAGGGAGAGTATCAATAGGTGTCTGGAGTGATGGGAATAACGTACAATCCTTTCTTGAATTCAGAAGCCGCGAGCGCTTACAGGAATCACGAGGTGGCGGAGCTCTTAAAATTTTGGACCGAGAAGATAATCGTGATCGATTCAATGGAAAGGGAGAAATCGAGCCTAGGCCTGCTACTTGAGGCGACGCCAAAGGTGATAAGCGTGCCACGCTCGAGCAAAAGAGTAGAATTGAGGATGGGAAATGGAAATGGCATGATGACTACGAATTTGAGAACGGTTTGGAAATTGCTGAGACCTTCCTGGTGTCCACATCCCCATGCGAGCTTGATTGAAGAAGTCACGGAACGAGTGAGGCTAACACCAACGAAAGATGAGGATCTGGGAACGTTGGACGTGATACACAAATTGATCCTACCACAGAGTAAAGAGTCGGCGAAGCAAAGAGTAAGCTGGGATCAGTAAAGAAGTTGGAACCTGGTAGCTGTCTGGACTTGACGAGCGGAGGCGGAGAGCACACCTGTGATGGTCGATCATGTGTCAGAATACAATCTTTCCAGGGAGAAGACCTAGTCACTTGGTTTGGTGACATAACACAAAGAGAGAAGAGCGAGGTGCAGATAATGGCTGAGTGATATACAAACACTACAGTGAAAATAGCAACGGCGCTGGGGTTCTTCTCTAGAATGTGTAGTTTGCCATCACTGGAGATGCTGGAGTCTGAACACCATTTGTTGACTGCGCTGAGCGTGGAGTCGTGGCCAGGGGCGTTGCAAACCACCCAGAAACATATCAGAGGGTAGAAAATTGGTCTAGAGGCGAAGATGGGATTTCCAATGAGTGAAGCTTATGGTCTGCCTGTAAATGCAAAGTCCTTGGTGGGATCAGTAATAGGCCAACGTATGTGGGAGCCATTATCCGTTGCACATGGCAATGGTGGAGGTATCCAGCCATTGGGATACTAGTGGATAAGGTCTTCTCGGTATCCAAATGCGTACGGCTGGCTCGAATGTCGCATCATTCACACAGACTGTTGAGGAAGATCCTGGGAACGGTTCCAAGGGCACAAAGAGAAGACTTTAGTGAGATCTGGGGAGAAGAACTCTTGAGCTTAGGAGACGAAAACATGAGTGATTTTGAGAGACAGAATGCCACCGGGAAGCCGATGAGTAGTGTCCCAGCGCCGGAGGAAAATGATATAACGCACGAGAAAATGATGGAACTGGAGCCTCTGTTGGAAGCCTCGGGAGAACGCAATCTCCGAAGCGTAGAAATTACACATGGGGAATACCCATGCCACTGCTTGGCACAGACAGTGTGGTACCCGGAGCATACAAACCTTTGTTTAGTGTGGGATGTAGAAGAAATTCGGTCAATCGGGTTACCCGATCATCAGCAGAAGGTGACCATCTTGGTAGTAAGTACGATGTTGGCGTTACGATGGATCGAAGAAAATGTAACGAAGTATAGCTAGTCGAAGACACCAACGGCGGAATCGATATACGCTATAGACTACAGCAGGAGGCTTGAGCAGTTTGAGACTGTATGCAAGGTATTCGCCATACCAATGGAAGTCAGGCACATATGGAGCCGCATAAGGTTCTTTCCGTGGTTTCGAGCGACGTTGACATCTTGGTTGCACATAGCGACGAAGGATCACATGAAGAAATACCAAAAGGAATATCGACAGTTCCTGGCGGAGATAGGTCCGGAAGCCTTCAAGAGACCTCTGCTGACTCATCGAAATGCGATCACAACAGGTTGGAAGAGAATCGGTAGGGTGTCTAGAGATAATACCAAGGCAAGAGAGTCGATACTGGAGGAAGACTTGGCGAAGAACGAGAGCTTGAGCCTACACAATTCCTTTTACTTGAACAGGGAATTGAAAGCGAAAGGGTTACCGAATCAGGCAACGAGGTTGCAGGAGCAGAAGGAGTGGATGCGATCCTTCGAACAATTGAGAGCATGGGAAGAAACTGTGATCAGCTCCGATGATGAGGAAGCGCTACTAAGGCAGATCACGGTGTCAAATTCATCAGGTCCTAGCACTTCGAAGGCTAGGAATACGAAGTGAGCAGGGAGCTCAATGTGTGTTTCTTGAGTCTTGAGAGGGAAAGGAAGGGGCTCGAGTGTGAACTCGGATGAAATCCGAGGTCACGAAAAAGAAATTTTAACGAAACAAAGTTTTGTTATTAATATGCTATAGTTATTATATAAATCAAAATGTTGTATGACAATTTCCTGATCGGATAGGACAAAAATTTTTTAATCACAAGCTTCAAAAGCGGATATTTAAGGTGCAGGTATATGAAAATTTTGATTGCTGTTTAGCGATAATGTGACAATTTTATATAGTGGTGAATTTTGGGGTGTAGATAAACTTGAGTCTGCTGCAAACTTAGGTAAATGACCACTGGCACTGTATCATGAGCAACACTCGGTATTCTAGTGAGTCACTGGCAGGCGGCAACACGCGATGAGGACATCGATCTTGAGTCCGGGGAGTATGTAGCAATCGGTCATATTTGGAAGTTTGACCTTGAGCAGTACGAACCTCAAAATTTTGGGAGGAAATTTAATTTTTCGAAAATTCCAATTGAGCCTGTCATGCTCAACTTTCTCGCAAAAACTGAAAATCTCAGAAATAGAAGAGCAGAACGACCAATATACAATCGCGGGAAAGTACTTGAATAAAACAGCGGAAAATTGCTATTCGCAATTTCCAGATATAAATCAAGCGCGAGTAGAGCCGTCCTATCCTGAAATAACAAAAGAAGAGTGTGTTTATTCGAGTTGAACCAGAGTGAACCATCAGTGGAAAGGTGGACAACTGGGGTGTCCCAATTTTTTAGACCAAAACTTCAAATCTAGAGTCAAAACTTATTTACCTTGCTGAAATTTATTGGTATCAAACTTCTCAAGATATTATACTTAATTGTCAAGTTGCTCACTAATTTAGTTACCTCTAATTCTCGAGTGTGCCGACATGTGAGTTCTCAATTTAGTTTTCTTGAGTGTGTTTTATGATTGTTATGTTGAGGTAAGGAGAGTTTTAGGTTGATCCATCTGAATTGGATCAAAGTTCCACTGTCTAAAAAAGTAACTCTGCGGATTGTTAAGACCCTGTTTTTAACGGCGTTCGTGTATTTTGGGTATTTTGAGACCTAAGTATGGGGACGTTCTTATTTTCTAGAGTGGGGGATAATTTTTTAGTGGCCTTTAAGCTGTAACGGGTTTTTAGTCTCATGTCGAAAGCGAACCGAATTGGCTCCGAGCGTTCGAGGTAGAAAAACACAAGAGATAGTGTCCCTGACTCTTGAGCCAATGATTATACGGCCTATTTTTCTTAAACCTCATGTGTGATCGAAGTAGGCGACCGTTACATAGTGTTTTTATGGCACTCCTGGGTGTTTTTACGACATCATGACTAAGGAGTCGAACCCACTCGACGCAGCTCCGGGCTACATGCAGGAGCAGATTATTCGTAATTATTCGTATATAGAAAAATTATTCGTACGGAAAATTAATCGTACATAGATCGTACGAGATTAGAGCTGACTTATTCTTAACAAAAGGCAGAGCGATTGCAAGTAAAGAAGAAAACAAGATCAGAAGTGGACCAGAGTAAACCGTCGGTGGAAAGGTGGACAACCTAAGTTGCCCAATGGTCCAACCAAAAAAATTATTTATCAAGCTTAAACTCATTCATTTAAAACTCCTCGAGTCAAACTTGATTACCAATTGTTCTAGAGTTACCTACTAAATTAGTTACTCAACTCTAGAGAGTGTGCCGGTATGTGAGTACCAAATTTAAATTTCTTGAGTGTGTTTTGTATTGTTATGTTGAGATAAGGAGAGTTTTAGGTTGATCCATCTGAAATGGATCAAAGGTCCACTTTCTAATTAAAAGTAGCTATACGGATTGTTGCGACCCTGTTTTTAACGGCGTTTACGTGTTTTAGGTATTTTGAGACATAAATATGGGACGTTCTTATTTTCTAGAGCGGGTGGGTAATTTGGTAGTGGCCTTTAAGCTGTAAGAAAGGTTTCAGTCTCATGTCGCAAGCGAACCGAATTGGCTCCGACCGTTCGAGGTAGAAAAACACAAGAGATAGTGTCCCTGACTCTTGAGCCAATGATTATACGGCCTATTTTTCTTAAACATCATGTGTGATCGAAGTAGGCGACCGTTACATAGTGTTTTTATGGCACTCCTGGGTGTTTTTACGACATCATGACTAAGGAGTCGAACCCACTCGACGCAGCTCCGGGCTACATGCAGGAGCAGATTATTCGTAATTATTCGTACATAGAAAAATTATTCGTACGGAAAATTATTCGTACATAGATCGTACGAGATTAGAGCTGACTTATTCTTAACAAAAGGCAGAGCGATTGCAAGTAAAGAAGAAAACAAGATCAGAAGTGGACCAGAGTAAACCGTCGGTGGAAAGGTGGACAACCTATGTTGCCCAATGGTCCAACCAAAAAAATTATTTATCAAGCTTAAACTCATTCATTTAAAACTCCTCGAGTCAAACTTGATTACCAATTGTTCTAGAGTTACCTACTAAATTAGTTACTCAACTCTAGAGAGTGTGCCGGTATGTGAGTACCAAATTTAAATTTCTTGAGTGTGTTTTGTATTGTTATGTTGAGACAAGGAGAGTTTTAGGTTGATCCATCTGAAATGGATCAAAGGTCCACTTTCTAATAAAAAGTAGCTATACGGATTGTTGCGACCCTGTTTTTAACGGCGTTTACGTGTTTTAGGTATTTTGAAACATAAATATGGGACGTTCTTATTTTCTAGAGCGGGTGGGTAATTTGGTAGTGGCCTTTAAGCTGTATAAAAGGTTTCAGTCTCATGTCGCAAGCGGACCGAATTGGCTCCGACCGTTCGAGGTAGAAAAACACAAGAGATAGTGTCCCTGACTCTTGAGCCAATGATTATACGGCCTATTTTTCTTAAACCTCATGTGTGATCGAAGTAGGCGACCGTTACATAGTGTTTTTATGGCACTCCTGGGTGTTTTTACGACATCATGACTAAGGAGTCGAACCCACTCGACGCAGCTCCGGGCTACATGCAGGAGCAGATTATTCGTAATTATTCGTATATAGAAAAATTATTCGTACGGAAAATTAATCGTACATAGATCGTACGAGATTAGAGCTGACTTATTCTTAACAAAAGGCAGAGCGATTGCAAGTAAAGAAGAAAACAAGATCAGAAGTGGACCAGAGTAAACCGTCGGTGGAAAGGTGGACAACCTAAGTTGCCCAATGGTCCAACCAAAAAAATTATTTATCAAGCTTAAACTCATTCATTTAAAACTCCTCGAGTCAAACTTGATTACCAATTGTTCTAGAGTTACTTACTAAATTAGTTACTCAACTCTAGAGAGTGTGCCGGTATGTGACTACCAAATTTAAATTTCTTGAGTGTGTTTTGTATTGTTATGTTGAGATAAGGAGAGTTTTAGGTTGATCCATCTGAAATGGATCAAAGGTCCACTTTCTAATAAAAAGTAGCTATACGGATTGTTGCGACCCTGTTTTTAACGGCGTTTACGTGTTTTAGGTATTTTGAGACATAAATATGGGACGTTCTTATTTTCTAGAGCGGGTGGGTAATTTGGCAGTGGCCTTTAAGCTGTAACAAAGGTTTCAGTCTTGTGTCGCAAGTGAACTGAATTGGCTCCGACCGTTTGAGGTAGAAAAACACAAGAGATAGTGTCCCTGACTCTTGAGCCAATGGTTACAGGGCCTAATTTTCTTCAACTTCATAAGTGACTTAAGTAGGCGACTGTTACATAGTGTTTTATGGCGCTCCTGAGTGTTTTTACGACATCATGACTACAGAGTCGAACCCACTTGACACGGCTTCGGGCTACATGCCCATTCTAGAGTACCAGTGGTACGGTTCAGCGGGAACGTGTAAACCTTCCGGTTGTACCGTGATAGCTTCTTAAGAAATCTTGAGAAAATTTCCCGGTGCACTTTCTGAAACGAGGCCTAGCTAACCGAGTAAGGGGGGCCACTAGGGGAGCAAAAACCGAGTAAAAGATAAAAAGCAAACAAAAACCGAAAAAGAAAAGAAACAGGAACGAAAAACTGTAGAACATACAAAAAAGGACAGTGACTTTGATACCAGATTAGTTGGATCAAACCTTTATATTATTTAAAATAGTATACCCATACTGTTTTCAAAAGACCGATCGTTTCGATCAATTCAGCAACTTTATACAGGTGCCCGAGTGTGGGCCGTTGTAAATGGTTTTCAGATAGCTTGCAACTTCAACGGACCACTGGGATATTTGACTGGAACAGGTGACCAGCCAAGTGGGAAAGTGGTTCTCAGGAAGGGGACATGAGAGGTCCTGGAAACGCCAAGGAGAGATCCAGCGCAGAATCAGAACAATCAGAGAAGGGCACACAGGGGTGTTCTGTTTGGTCAATCGGGTATCGTCAAAATCCATACTACATTATAGGAAATAAGTATAAAAATTGGATAAGCGGATACCCACTGTGTTGAGGATACGTTTTTACTTGAGCAGAGCTTGGAAACAGGTTCTACGGTTTTCTCAAGAGGTTTAGCACCCATCGCGCTTAAGGTAATTTTCGGCTTAAGAGGGCGGCTAAATAGGGGGGAGGTTAGAAGGGGGCTGGTTAAGATAGAGGTTGGCGGTTGCAAATTGTAAAAAGGGGGGACAAATTGTAGTAACTATACAATCGATATCGTCGATTTAATTACAATAGTAGACACAGAGTCTGGAACGATTCTTCATTAGACGCAGAACAAGAGTCGCAACGCGAGGGTATCCAAATTTAAGATCGAATCAAGGTAGGTAACCTGGTCGGATCGGGTGGGGGGATCGAAAATAGACAGTTTTTGGAACCCAAAAGAAGGATACCCCATAAGACCGCTAATAGGGGGGAGGAAAACGCGTGACAGTCAGGTACCAGACATTTTTTTTGAAAAGACGACATTGGTCGCCTTTGAATTTTGGATGTACTCATCTGTCTATTTTTCAGCATTTTCCTCGCAATTTGTTTTTTTTTAGTTTTCGGATATATTCTTATCGACTTTTAACGAATAGGTGATCATAAGACACTAGCAAACAAGTCGTATTTCGACTTGCATCTGATTAAAAAAGGGAGGCAATTTCAGGGGGTCTAGTAGGTAAAATTTTTGGTTAATAAGATTGAATTTTGGGAAACTTTTTAATACTAGAGCTCAAGTGGTGGAACCAGGGATAGTGATCTAAGTGTCCCAACGCTAAAGAACAAGAGATCCGACTGTTCCAACACCAAAGAAAAAGAGATCCGACTGTCCCAAAACAGAAGAGGTCCGACTGTCCCAAACACTTGAGCAGGTAGTCTTGGGACAGCACGAAGGGTCCCAACACTAGGACGGAAGGTCTTGGGACAGTGCGAAGTGTCCCAACGCTTGAGCAGGTAGTCTTGGGACAGCACGAAGTATCCCAACACTTGGACGAAGGGTCTTGGGACAGTGCGAAGTGTCCCAACACTTGAGTGAGAGGTCTTGCGACAGTTCGAAATGTCCCAACACTTGAGCAGGTAGTCTTCGGACAGCACGAAGTGTCCCAACACTAGGAAGAAAAGGCTTGGGACAGTGCGAAGTGTCCCAACACTTGAGTGGGAGATCTTGGGATAGTGCGAAGTGTCCCAACACTTGAACAGGTAGTCTTGGGACAACACGAAGTGTCCCAACATTAGAACGCAAGGTCTTGGGATAGTGTGAAGCGTCCCAACACTAGAACAAGGAGGTTTTGGGACAGTGCGAGGTGTCCCAACACTTGAGCAAGTAGTCTTGGGGCAGCACTAAGTGTCCCAACACTACGACGAAAAGTCTTGGGACAGTCTGAAGTATCCCAACACTTGAGCAGGAAGTCTTGGCACATTACGAGGTGTCCCAGCACTTGAACGAAAGGTCTTGGGACAGTGTGAAGCGTCCCAACACTAAAAGAAAGAGGTCTTGGGATGGTGCGAGGTGTCCCAACACTTGAGCATAAGGTCCTAATAGAGTTAGAAGACGTCCTGGGATAGTGTGAGCACTTGAGTAAAAGCACCAGGACCCAATCAGAACACCCAAAAACAGCTGAAAATCCGCCCTATTGATATTACGAACTCGAATGATTTTTTCTTTCCAGAATTAGGACGATTTTTTAACTTTTCTTAGATTTTAGAATAGGAACTTGTAAATATTAAAATTGTAAATAAAAAAATTTGTAAATAAAAATCATGAAGCGAAGTAGGATACCGATAGCAGAAAAGAGAGTACCAGAACAAAGGCAAAATCAAAACTCGTCGCGACGGAAAGCAACACTATCGAATCCGAAAGTAATGAGAAAGAATATTTCAGTGAACATGGTCAATACGAGAAGCGTGAAGGAACACAAGACGAAAGAAAGTGCTGTGGAAGACCAACTGTACCTGCTATAGAAATCGATCTTGAGACACCAGATCAGAGTGTTGACGAGATGGAAAGGAAAACAACGGAATCAACACCAATGCCGAATGCAGAAGAACAAGAAAAGAAGACGATAGAGTTTTCACCAATAAGCAATCAAGAAGAGGTAACAAACACACCAGAGACGATAAAAGACGACTCACAAACCAAGAAAATGTCGTTCACTGAGAGGATTGTTGCGATGGTCGGAATGAAACTAAGAGTTGAAGAGGCAACAACTGCAAACGAGAAGAGCAAAACCTTTGGGACGGTTTCTACGATAACGACGGAAAACAGGAAGGAAAAGGGAGAAGCCTCGCAAGTAGCAGCAGTTAGCCCAGATGAACGAACTAAGGAAACAAGATCAACATCGGTGGAGCTGGGGGACTTGATGACAAAGTTGAATGAGATAGACTAAAAGTTGAAGTGCAGTGAAGAGGACCGCCTAGAATTAAAGAAGGAAATAAGACACAACAAGCACGAGAACCAGGATAACTACTTTTGCTTGGCAAGGGCCACGGAGGATAAGCTACAACAGATGTCGGACAAAGTAGAGACTTCTGACAAAGAGCGAGACAAACATATCAAAAAGGATATGCTGGAAATGAAGCAACGGTACGACACAGTGAACGAAAAGTTGTGGGTAGAATCTAGAGACGAGAATGGACACAATGAGCAAAGACCAAGCTGAAAGTTCTTGTGCCATACAGTCCAAACTGGATGCTCTCTTAAGAAACTCTATAGCGCAAGATAAACTGGTAGCAGATAGACCACAAGGCACCAAAGTCGACTTCATAGAACCGCAACGGAATAAACGTGAGTCTACACCGTTACCCTGGATTGCAACGAGTACAGGGGCATGGAGGTCCAAGACCATCATGAAGGGTGGAACCTCAAACTCGACAAATGTACCAGGGGACTCCAGCACGAACACTAATGTAGCACCTGACGCCATGACATGGGCAAGCACCTGGGAAATGATGAACAGGACACTAGAAGCGTTCGCTACAAGGAACACTGACTCGAGTGAAAGAGGAAGTGGTAAATCGAGGAAGACATTCAAAAAACCCAAAGAGTTTAAAGATGACTCGGATGGCTGCATTGACACATGGGTAGAAGTCATGAGACTACACTTGAAACAGGATAACTTGAATGATGAAAGGCACGCCTGCACAGCAGTACTGAGAAATCTAGAGGGCACAGCGTTGAAGTTTGTAGTAGCAAAGAAGGAAGAGGAACGAGGTACGACAGACAAGATCTTCGAAATACTGTTGAACCGATTCGGATGAAGGGCCACCATGCTATAATGAGATTTGAAAAAAAAGACAGAGAGACGACGAGTCAATCGATCGGTTCCTGGTTGATCTTGAGAGCTTGAGAAGAAGGAGTGATCCGGAAGAATCAACAAACAGAAGAAATTTCAGCATCGCC
Organism: Symsagittifera roscoffensis; assembly: GCF_963678635.1. Taxonomy (NCBI): domain Eukaryota; kingdom Metazoa; phylum Xenacoelomorpha; order Acoela; family Convolutidae; genus Symsagittifera; species Symsagittifera roscoffensis. Next base: position 8,200,299 of record NC_087064.1, read on the forward strand.
TCGAAGTTTATCGACGGGGTAAAAAGTGACGATTTGAGAACTATGTTGGTGACGTATTATACACTTTCAAAGGATAATGCACCAACCCCAGAAGAGATGAGACAAAAGTCTATGGAGTACATGTTGATGAAATCAAAAAAAATCCCGTACTCAGAAGACAGGAATATGCAAGGGGGAAGCCAACCACAAAGGTCGTCATGGTACTAGCCTAGAAATGACATGGATAAACGTAGGTCAAGCGCAAATTGCGGATCAGCGGAACTTCACGTAGCGGATTTCACTACATACAAACAAGGCATGAAAAGTCTGGGATACGCTCCGGATGAAGAAGACACGAGCCAAACGGAGGAACACGAGTTTTATAGTGGCTTAATCAACAAACTAGGCGCAAGATGCTTCTTCTGTAATCAAGAGGGCCATTTCAGGATGGAATGTCCGTTGTTTTGGGAGGCTGCGAAGAATCAAAATCATCCCAAACACAAAAGAGGACTGGCTGCGGTACAGAATACGAGGAACGAAATCGATTTGAAGAACACGGAGGCAGCGAATGGAGAATTATCGACAAAAACTGTGAAAGCGGTAGCGCTAGTCAAAACTGCCATGGAGGCCGAGGCTGGGAATTCATTGGAAATAAACTATGAGAAAGCTGCTGCAGAGGCAATCAACAAAGTGAAGCAAGACTTGGCGACAAAAGAAATCGAGCAACGACTGAATCAGGAGATAGAGAAGCAGAGATTGAATGAGACACTCTGCAGAACAATCCCAGTGCCAGAAGCCACCGAGAGCGCAACAAACGGTGGTAATTGCAACACTCCAAAAAGGGTGACGGTAAAACCATTTGGCATAACGAAAATTGGAGCGAGAATAATGTCGATAACCACAGTGGGCGGTCACGAAGTAACAAGAAACCTAAGTGAACCGAGCGATCAGACGATAATGCACATTGATGTGTACACAGGTTACTTGAGTGCAGTAAGCTCGCAGACAACTTCTAGAGCCGTAAGGGCACTACTCTCGACAATAGGTACACGGAAGGCTAAGGTCCACATGAGGTAATGCTAAACATAGATGGAATAAACTTCTACACGAAGACCATGATAACATGTGATGAAGACCTAGCCGCACAAATCTACGTGGGTAGAGAAGAACTAAAAGTGAGATCGATTGGACACTGTGCCATGTTACAAGAAGACGCTATGTATATCGTGACGGAGGCAGACGTATCTGCACCCGTACTAGACATAAGCGGAAAGAAGACTCAGCTGCGTGGGTTACTGGACACAGGAGCGGTCTTGAGCGTCATACCAAGCGAAACATGGAAGAGGATGGGCTTCGAGTTATTATCTGCTCTCTCATTGGCTGTTGAGTGTTGCTATTTTAGGAAGATCCTTCTCGATAACCAAGAGTGTTTTGTTGAATACTCTTAATATACCTATCACAATACAGAGGGGAAGGAAAATGGGATACGCTCTACCTGTGAAAACGCGATATAAAATGACTGAAAATGTAAAAGAAAATGAAGTTCTCGATTGCCCGAATCATAGGGAAAAAATTTGTATCTTGAGACGATTAAAGAAAATAAAAGATTCAACAGGTCTTGCAAAGTCACTTAAAACAGAGACAGATGATGGACTCTCGAGCTGTTCAAATTTCCCAAAAAGACCAACACTAGAGGAATGAGAAGTGGATAAACCGTTTTTACCAGAGATAGAGCACTTGAGGGGTAAGGTGACGGACGAACAGCTCGAAGCCATCAAGGACCTACTAGATCGGAACGAGGACATTTTTTTGAAACAAAAGGCAGACATTGGATATTGTAACTTCGTTGAGCACGAAATAGAGCTTGAGGAGCTGGCGGCACCACACAGGGAGGGGGCGAGGCGCATGACCCCTAACAAATCGGATGCATGTAGAAAAGATATGGAAACCCTATTAGAGTATGATATGATAGAACCATCCAAATCACTGTGGGCGTGTGGAGTTATGATGGCTAAGATGAAAGGCGACCAACTAAGGTTTTGATGTGACTTTCGCTATCTGAACTCCGTCACGGTGAAGGATGCCTATCCCATACCTTGGATTGATCAGAGCCTCTCAAAATTAGGGGATGCAAATTTTTTTTTCAACTCTTGATTTAGGATCGGCTTTTTGGCAGATTGCACTGAGGAAGCAGAACAGGGACAAAAAAGGGTTTGCCTGCGAGCTGGGGCTGTTTCAAAGGAAAAGGATGCCCTTTGGTCTTTGCAATGCCACGGCTACGTTTGAACGATTGATGGCACATGCATTGACAAGTGTGATGAAGAAAGATGGCAACCTGGTGATGTGCTACGTGGACGACGTGGTAATAGCGACACCTACTCTAGAGGACCACGTCGAGCGACTAGATGAGGTGTTCGCTTGCATGAAAAGAGCAGGACTAAAATGCAAGCCATCGAAGTGCGAGATACTCAAGGACTAAATTAAATACCTGGGTAGGATGGTGAATAAACATGACATCAGACCAGACCCAGACGCAGTAGAAGCAGCGCTGACTTGAAAATCACCGAAAACGGAGCATCAACTGATGAGCTTCTATGGTTTTGCGAACTATTCTAGGAAGTTTATTAAGGGCTAAGCGGACAAAGTGTACCCGATGCAACAACTCATGAGGCACAAAGGCAAGAAATTCACGTAGAACAACGCAGCAGAAAAGTCAATCCAAAGAATAAAGAAGGAGTTGTGTGAAGCACCTGTGCTAGGTATGCCAACGGAAAAAGGAATGTTCGTGCTGGGTACGGATGCGTCGGTGGTAGCGATATCTGGCATACTCCATCAAGAGCAGGAGTGGAACCGGAAGTCAGTCTTGAGATCGATAGCATACGGGAGCAAAGTCTTGATTGATTCAGAGATGAAGTACGGGGTACCCAAGGCAGAAATGTTTGCAGTGGTCACCTTTGTAGAGAAATACAGGGCGTACCTAGGTAGCGAACCATTCAAGTTACGGGTCGACATTAGAGCACTTAGCTGGATCAAATTGTACTCAATGGATCAGAGATACCTTGGGAGATGGATAGTTCGCTTGGATGGCTAAAATATGATCATTGAACGCAGAACAAGGGACAAACATCAAAATGCCGATAGCTTGAGTAAGAAGACGGAATTCTACGAGAGACAGGAACATAGGGAGGCGGATAAGCCAGAAATCAAAGATGGCTTCTCTTCTATGGACAAAAAAACGTACGACAGCCTTCTACTCACGAGGTAGAACCAATAGAGGATTATCCCGAGCTACCAGAGGAACGTCCAGAGAAAACAATTTTGAAGAGAAACCGAGGGATGCCAATGGAAGTATTGCTCAAGTCAAAAATAGTAAGGGAAACCCTAAAGGCAAAAGGCTACGATATCAATCAAGTAGAGAAGGGAAGGGCGAAGATAGGTGAGGACTTGAGGGGATTACTTGAGAATCTAGCAGACGATAAACCCGTAGTCCGGAACAATGATAAAGACGAATCAGAAGTCACAACACTGAGAAGAAATGAGGCAGCGTATGGCGAGGACTCGTTGAACGAAAAGCAACTTGATGAGAAAGATGTCGTGCAGTCACTAGTTCAGAAAGTCCCCGAAGAGACACTAAGGCAGACTATGGTTCGAAAGAAGAAAGTGTCATTTAGGGAGGAGGCCGAACACCTTGGATTAGGTCAAGAGTCCGGGGAGTGGCCCACATCAGAAGAAGATGCTGAAGAGGAGAAATTGTCCGGGGAATCTGATGAATGGGATGAAGACTCAGAGAAGAGTGGCAATGACCAAGATAACCTTTGCGTGATATTGGCCGAAGAGAAAATGAGGCACTGCGGCAGAGAACTACGAACTGGCCCTTCCTCAGGAACGTACAATCTAGATCAGCAGGAGGTGTACGAAGGCGAAGAACTTGACGAAATTGCAGTATCAAGGAAACCGTTCAGGGAGCTATCGTGCAATTCAAATGTCAGAACAAACCTGGTGCCAGATGATGACAGGAAGGTATTGACAAGGATAGTTTGCGTCAAGCTAAAAGACGACATTCACAGTCCTGGAAAACTGAATGGTAAGATGATGGCATTGAAGGAACACGTCAAAGCGAGAAACAGACTGTCAGATCTGATACGAGCCCAGAAGAATAACAAGAGGACAAGCAACCTCTCCAAATTGATCCAAACACGAGTCAAAATGAAAGGGGATCTGGAGGAAGACAGTTACAAGACCTTGAGCCAGTTCTACAAGGAGGGAAAAGATTTACTCTATCACACTGCGGGTTAAAAAAGGCTTACGAGAGATGGATGAACGCATGCCTGGCGTGTTTACAAGTGAAAGACCAAAGAAAAATGGAGTCACCGCTCAAGTCCGTAGAGACTCAAGAATTTAACGAAGTCGTGCAGATAGACCAACAGAAGATCTGCTTGACCGACTCGGGATATAATCAAATACTGGTCATAATAGACCACTTAACGAAGTTGGCAGAAGCGGCCATGTCAAACAGCCTCAGCGGAGGAGACTTGTGACCATTTGATAACGCATTGGATATCGCAATATGGTTGTCCAATGACATTCCAGTCGGACAACGGGAAAGCCTCCGTGGGGTACCTAACAAAAGAGTTGATGAAGAGATCGCACATTGCTCAAGCACACTCATCAACTTACCATCCTCAGAGTAACGGACTAGTGGAGAGACAAAACAGAACGCTGGTGAACATGCTCAGGGTGTATTGCTCGTGACACATGACAGACTGGGATAAGTATCTGCCGCAAGTGGTAGGGGCGTACAACAGCACGCAACACTCAACCACAGGAATCAACCCTTTCATGATGTTAACGGGCAGGGAGAGAGAAATGCCCCCAACATTCTTTTATCCAGAATACGAAGGAAAACAACGTCGCCTCAAGCGTATGTGAAAAAAGCGGTCAAGAGACAACAGGAACTAAACGAGCTCAGCAGGAGGAACACGGCGCAAGCACAAATGAGGCAGCGGAAGAAGTATGATGAAAAAATACATCAGGCAAAACCGTATGCAGTGGGACAATACGTCTGGGTGTTCCAGAATATCATACCTCCGAAGAGCACGAAACATCTACCAAAGAAATGGCGAGGACCGTTCATGATAACGGAGGTACACCAGCAGGGACTGTTCTACCGCTTGAGTACAGGGCGTGCAGCGCACTATGAAAATCTGAAACCTCATGTCCCATCTCCGGAAGACTGGTGTGTACCGCAGAATAAGGAAGGACCCGAGTACCTACTGGTAGAGCCAGCATGTGAAGTGAAAAAGGCACGAGAGAAAAGAATGACAATAACGAGGACATGAGCATGGATGATAATGAGAAAACAGATACAGATTCAGATGCGGGATCTTTTGCGGAGGAAGATTGGAATGATCCAGAGCAGAACGAGGTGCCAAAGTGGACGGAAGCAGACTTACCAAAGACAGCAGGGACAAGGATTGGCAATCGCAAGTGGACAGGCATGAGATACAACAGGTATGGGGTTGACTTCTTAATTGACAAGATACAACCCGATGAGATAGGCGAGGAGTTAGTGAATGTGGACGAGCTGGTAGCCGATGAAGAAAGGCAAATCATCAATGACAGCAAACACTCCTTGCAGGAGGATCAGTCGATACCAGAACGAGAAATAGAACTGGAGCAGAGCGAGATAGAAAGTAGGGAAAACAAAAACTTGAGGATACTGGAATGGATGCGTGACCTCAAGAACAAGGGAGAAGAAGCGCAAAGTATCCAGCAGGTCGACGTGTCAGCCGAAAAACATGTGAAAACGAAAGACCCGCTCTTCGGCTGGACAGCAACCGATCGCCACTTGAGATACAACCAGATAATTTAGACTCAGCATCATCGACGATAAATATTTTTGTCCGGGGAGTGGGGGTAGGACTTACCCACACCGGAAACTTGATGATAAAGAAGCTCAGGGAAGTGAGAGAGACCAACGGGTTGGAATTGGATCAGGAGGAGGCTGAGCCTACCATAGGGCAAAATTTCAAGACAACATTTGAAATACTATTGAAGATTCAGAGAACATCCTGATCACGGACAGCGACTTCATCTTGTCAGACGGGACAAGCGCGATCTGCATAACGGCAGACATGAGCTTCAAAACGAGACTAGAGGCCGACTTCAAGAGAAAATATCAGAACGTGGAGTTTCCATTTAGGCAGAAACCGGGGTTGGGAGGAAAAGTTGCGCTTCCTTCTTCAGTTTCACAAGTTTCGGGCAAATACCTGTGCTTTTTGGTAACAAGGGTCAATGAAAAGAACACGATAGACCCCGAAAACCTGATGTTGGCACTAACGAGGCTGAGGGACTTCATGATCGAAATAGGGATACTGGAGTAATCGATACCGGTCTATGACCCAAACAGGGGCAAGTTGAACCCTAGGGAATTGTACGCCACCCTACACGTGTTCTTTGCAGAAACGGAGATAACGGTGCACCTACACAAGAAGTACTACTTGAGTATCGCCTGAGCTTTGGGTGGACATGGAGGTATTGAGTTAGGAGGCAAAGGACTCTCGAGTTAGGTTAAAGGGGGGGCACGAATTAGGTACAAGGGGGTACGAAGCAGGTAGACGGATTTTAATGTAATTGGCATGACAATTAAATCTTAGAGAGTTGATAGTGCTAAAACTTGAAATGAGTCTGCATGCTCCTAAAATTACTAATTGAATTATTTTAGCCAAGAATTGTTGCGATAATGTTTTAAAACACAATAATGGGGGAGGCTTAGGTTAGGCACAGAATATCTTGGTCTAAAAAATGGGTTTTATTTTCAGATTGATTTGCAAAATTGGATTGACAATCAAGCCCCACTCATTTGAATAAAAAAAGAGATTTTGAGCAAGTTCTCTAGTAGCAGTATCAGAGGGAAACATTTCTCAAGCATCGATTGGGGAAAAGTATTTCTTGAGTCTAACTGGTAAGGTACTTCTTGAGTTGGTTTGGGAAAGGTATTTCCTGAGTCTAACTGGTAAGGTATTTATCGAGTTGGTTGATAAGTGAGATCGCCTGAAAATAGAATGACGATGGCGGATCGCTTCTGGAAGTCTAGACCACCAGCGCTCAAAAGGCATAACCTGGACGAGCTATACAAGGCACAACCGCATAGACTGGACAACGCCACAACGGGCAAGGAGGGATTGCTTCCATGAAGCGTCTTGGGCTGAGTACTTCACACAGCCAAGAATACCCAAGGGTGCGGTCCACTTGATTATAAGGGACAGCCTGATACGAGTGTTGACGCGAACCTAGTCACATTGGCAAGTTGGAGTCTTGAGTTTTCTGGTGCTGCAACGCCGCAGATTTTGACGTCACTGGAGATGTTAGACATGGTGAAGATTTACACGGTCACTTTGATGATGGGGACCAATGTCGTGTCCAGGGGAGAGTCGAGAAAGGTGATGAGGCTGCACGAGAAGATGAGTTGTATTCTTGAGGAGCTGAGGATTTATCTAGATCCGCGATACTCACTATTTGCACAGTTCCATACAACATAAAGGCCGACCAACACGCGAGAGAGATGAATGAGAAAGTGCGCAATATCAAGGAGATAATCAGACAGATCCAGCAGTTGGACGTGGCCAATATGATGGAACGCTCCCTTCCGGATGATGCGTCTTCGGATGGAATCCATTTTGATAGGCCCAGGGGCATGGAGTGGCTGAAGTGTCTTCCGGAGGCACATAAACATTCTAGAGTCAGACATGCTGGAAACAGCCCAGTTCACCTTTGGTCCTCCCCAATACATCCCTTCTTTGCAATTAGGCCCCTATGTGGCCGTCTGGGAGCGAGAATCGACTCGCGAGATAGCTCAAGGAATAGCCGGACCAGGCAACTGGGATCCACACCGATGGAAGCAGAGGAGGCGGAGTCATCCACGCCCCAAAGCTCGGTGCTGTCTTCAGTGGTGGTGGTGGACAATAAGAAGCCGGAGAGACCGACAGAGACAAGCAAGTCACGATATCTAGAGAGGGTGAAAGATTTGGATCTGGAGGATCTAGCATGCAGGCAGGAGTTGGCAGAAGTCCTGGGGCTCAAGAATGTGTCACAGGAAGACTTGAGTAGACACCACTGCGTGGACTGGTTGAAGCCCCACGAGGCACATTCCTCAAGAACCAAGACAATGGAGACAGCAGACTTGACTGGGATTCCGCAGGAGTCGATAATGCCCAAGAGTCGATAATGTCGGTCAGCATGTTCGAGGACACCAACTTGTGCGTGATCCACGCCAAGAGAGTCACGATCATGCCCAAGGACATCCAATTGGCTCGACGAATCCGAGGAGAGCGAGCTTAAGCTCAAGGTGTACTCCACACCAACCAAACCGGCCTTTTTAAAGGCCACCCAACCATCAGTTCTATTTTTCTTCACAGTGAGCTTCGCTCAAGCTGACTTCGACCAGAGCAAGCTCAAGCTGGTATAGGTTGAGCTCTGCTTCCCCCTCATTGGGGTGACGCAGCTGGAAATTGAGCTCGAGCTAGCTGTTCAATTGCTCCCGTACGTAGCCTAACTTTTTTGAGCTTCGAGCTCTCAGAGCTCGGCAAGCTACCTCAAAGCGCTCAGGCAAGCTTGTACGAGCTTGATTTAAATCAGAGAGCTCGAATAAGTTTTGTGGACTGAACAGTTTAAGCTAGTGCACCTTGTGTGAGCTCAAAATTTTTTCAATTGCTCCCGTACGTAGCCTAACTATTTTTAAGTTCGAGCTCTCAGAGCTCGGCAAGCTATCTCAGAGACCTCAAGCGAGCTTCTACGAGCTTGATTGAAATCACATAGCCCTGATAAGCTCTGTGGAGTGACCAGTTTGAGGTAGAAGGTCTTGTGGGAGCTCAAAAAAAATTTCAATGGCTCCCTTACGTGCCTAATTTTTTTTTTGATTTTTATTATCTGCTCTCTCATTGGCTGTTGGTATGAGGGCCAATGAGAGAGCAGAGAAGTCGGTCGAAAATTGATAGGTACCTAGCAATTTTTGCCAATCCCAAACCCAACTTCTACTTCAATTTCTACAACAACTACATCTGAATCCAAATAGTCAAAGTTCAGTGATTTTAGGCCGGAGGTAACGCGAAACGGACTGTGTGTCTAATAAGGATGTGATGGCAAGGAAAGGTAAAACTACAGCCAGGGCGGGCTGTAGTGGCAATTTTTAGAATGAGGAATTTGAATTCGTGAAACGGACTGTGTGTCTAATAAGGATGTGGTGGCAAGGAAAGCTAAAACTACAGCCAGAGCAGGCTGTGGTGGCAATGTTTAGAATGAGGAACTTGATTTCGTTAAGCGATAGTAAACAGGTTTGTTTAGTACCAAATCCAAATAGTCAGAGTTCGGTGATTTTAGGCCGGAGCTTCTCGGTAACGCAAAACGGACTGTGTGTCAGTGTGTTATTGAACACACTGGACACCACGGTTTCAATCCAGCGTGGAAAGGAGCTTGGTTACGCTTTGCCGATGAGGACCGACTATGAGGAGGCACAAAACTTGAAGAAACATAGCGTGAAAGACTGTCCTTATCATGCCAATAAAGATAAAATTTTAAAAGGGAATAATGAATTAAAATCTATTCATAAATTTTTTTCAATAAAATCCGACACGGACGACGGCTTATCGAGCTGCTCAAATTTTCCGGAACGCCCCTCGTCACATGAACTAGAGTCTGACAAACCGGTTTTGCCAGAGATAGAACACTTAAAAGGGAAAATAGGCGAGGGAGATTTTGAATTACTTCGGGAGGTTTTAAATCGGGACGAGGATGTATTTTCAAAACATAAGGCGGATATCGGTTGCTGTAACTTCGTCGAACACGAAATCGAAATTGAGGAAGGCGCAAGACGAATGACGCCACAAAAATTGCAAGCGTGCCGAGCGGAAATAGAAATGTTGCTCGAATACGACTTGATAGAACCCTCGAAATTGCCATGGGCTTGCGGGGTAGTAAAGGCGAAAAAGAAAGGGGGCAGCTTAGGTTTTGTTGTGACTTTCGCTACTTGAACGCGGTAACAATAAAAGTTGCGTACCCGATACCGCGAATAGTCCACGTATGATGCTAACTGGGCACGAGAAGTCTTTGCCCTTGACTTTCTTCTACCCAGAGTATGAGGGTAAGAAGACGTCATCACAGGTCTATGTAAGGGATGTGATAAGACGTCAGCAGGAGTTAAACGACTTATGTAGACGAAATACTCAGCAGGCACAGGCAAGGCAGAGAAAAAGATTTGACAAGAAAGCAGCTGGTGCAAAAGCTTATTCGGTAGGGGACTACGTATGGGTATTTCAGAACGTCATACCACCGAAAGGAACTAAAAAGCTCCTAAAAAAGTGGAGGGGACCCTTTCATGATTACGGAGGTGCACCAGGAGGGACGATTTTATAGACTGAGTACTGGCCGAGCCGCTCATTACGAAAACATCAATCGACAGAAGACTGGTGTATACATGCAGACATGGAAGAGGGGGATTATCTAATAATGGACCCTGCTTGTGAGGTCAATGAGAAGGGCACCAGGGAAAAAAACGATGGAAATGAAGTCATAGAGGAAGGAACAAGTACACCACTGGACCTGGACCCAAAGGAGGTGATTGAAGCTGACGATGAAACTTTATCCTACGCAGAAGAGGACTGGCAAGACCCTGGACAAAGGGAGGTTCCCAAGAACTTGGTACCGGATATTCCATTCACGATACAGACTCGACAGAATGACAGGACAAGACCCAGAAAAAGATATAACCCTTACGGCGACCATTTTGTAGTGAACAGGATAGACTTAAAGAAGATAGGGGAAGAAGTAGTCGGCCTAGAAGAAATAACTGTGTCACAGGACATTGATATAGTCGATGATCACGACGATGAGTGGGTCGGTTACCGGTCGAAACCCGAGTTAGAATTCGACGACGAGCAACAGCAGTCATATGAACAAGACTTGACGAATCTGCGTGTCTTGGAATGGCTGAAAGAATTGACGTCGGACCCAAAGGAGACCAGTGTCACGATTCAAGATGTAGATCGTGTAAGCATGAAATTCAGGAAAACCGAACGAGAAGATCCGTCCTGGGCTGCCCAGGAGGGGCGACTACTCAATCCGGCTTCCAATCTCGACTTGATACCCGGTATGCAATCGACGGGGACTTCGATGGATATTTTTGTCCGGGGAGTGGGGGTAGGACTTACCCACACTGAAAATTTATTAATAAGAAAATTAAGAATAGCAAGAGAGACAGGAGATTTAGAAGCGGAAACATGCGAGGACCCTAAGAAACCGGACATAAGGAGGGTAGTTGAGTCATATTCTAACAAACCAAATGAATATTCAAGTAGCATAATACTGACAGATAGCGATTTCATACTCACAGATAGAACATGTGCGATAGCAATCACAGCAGACATGAGTTTTAAGACAGCGTTAGCAGCGGATTTTAAGAGAGAATATAAAAACATAGAATTCCTTTGGAAGCAAAGACCAGGAATAGGGGGCGTAGCAGCCTTGCCTCCGGCGGCGTCACAGATACCGGGAAAATACTTATGTGTCTTAGTGACACGGGCGACGGAAAAGCGGCATGTGGACCCAGAAAACCTAGTCTTATCCTTGACGAGATTGAGAGACTTCCTCGTGGAAAGGGATGTGAAGGAGCTTTTGCTTCCAGTGTACGATGCGAACAGAGGACGAGTGCATCCTCGGTAATCAAGGGGGTGTCAGACTAAAGTATGTGTAGTGTGTGATATGTGTCTTATGTTATGTTATGTGTTATGTTATTAAGATCCTGGGTAAGAAGGAGTTGGTGACCACGAACAACTGAATAACGATCTTAGGAATAAAGTTTGGACTGTCCAATCTTAGGTCGAATTCCAATAGAGAATGATTGATTTTAATAAATTTTAGGATCAAAATCATTTTATCTGAGTGTTTTAAATAAATTTTAACGAGAAGTTAAGGTGAAACGGACAAGAGTGATATTCGTGACCTCTTTTCTAGATCCTGATTGATCATTTTGTTACTCACTTGAGTCAAATCATTAAATCAAATCGAATCGAACCTGAAAAGAGAATGAATAACTTCAACTTGGATGAATTGATGGACCTGGCAGAGGCATATGTAGGACCGATGGTAGATGCGATCTATCGTCGGCTAATGGATCGAGACTTCGCTCTGGAGGAGCCAGAGGTAGCCGTGTAGCTGACCGCCCTGATAAACATCTTGGGGCATGACAACCGTGGGGACCGCCCCACGGAAGTCCTATTGATGGCAGCATATGGAGAGAGGGGAGTACTAGACCGCCCGAACATGAGAGTGATGAGTTGGAGAAACGGGGCTCTCTCAGGGAGTGACTTCGCGAACGAGCCTGGATTGGGAAGTTCTAGGACTTATCAACCAGGTAAGATGCCTTTGCCATCCAAGCCCAAGCCTGGGCTGAGGAGAATGCATCAAGAAATGAACAGCGAGGCTGCCTCGTCTAGTTCACCACTGAGAATAGCTGTGCCACCAAAAAGGGCGAGAGTAGAACAGGGGGTTCAAACGAACCAGACCATGCAAGATCAAGATGGGATGAAAGATGAGCTGAAAAGGACCAGAAAGGAGCTGGATGAAATGACTAAGACCATGCTCATTACGGAGTACGACAGATACATGTGGAAGAGATTGTTTGAAGAATGGAACAAAAAGCAGGGTGAAGAAATTGAACGCTTGAGGTGGGACTACAAGGAGCGATCGGAGCGGGTGGCATTGACAACAGCCGTGGAAAAAGTGATACCTGCAAGCAGTATTCCTCGTGAGGTTTGCCGACCTAGAGGGACTGCCCTCCAATAACACAATGGGCCCAGTGAACGCAAGACCGTTACGAGACGTGAAACTGAATCACGATGACGGAAATCGAGAAGAGAGACCTAGAAGATCTCTGATTACGAGGGCACCGATTGGACAACATGTGAAGATGTTCAGGCAGCTGAAAACAACCCTAGGTCATGTGAAAGAAAGAGTATACCCGAAACAAGTGAATCAGGAAGGTGATGTCCAAAAATACGGCGGGTTGAAAGCGATAAAGAATAAAGAAAGTTGAGACCATCTTTGCCGCGCACGACAAGGCAGAAATGAGGAAGGCCAGGATTATGATAGTAGCGAATTCAGACTTCGTACACACTTTCAAGTCTCTGTTTTGGCCGGATGTTATAATGTTGGCAGCGGTCGATCTGGACCTAATGCAATCCGTGTCAATGGCGACTGGGGTACAAAGACAGACAGAGATGAACCCAATCACAATTGTGCTTGCTGGCATCAATGACCATTTACACAGTAGGGGTTTCCTGAGCAGACTCAGAGAGCCTACGACAGCCGAAGCCGCTGTATGGCCAGCGATAAAAGACATACTCGAATCGATGGGTGAAGTAGTGGATACCCTGAAAGAAGGTTCCTTCACCAAGATGACACCAAGAGCCGTGTTCGCGCTGTCTCCGGGGTATGCACGTCTCCCAGGTGGACTAAAGTTCGTGTATGCGATAATGACTTTGCCCTCGGAAGGGAAATATGATGTAATCATATCGGCCCCAAATCGCGAGATGGAGATGGAGAATCTGAGACCACTCAGGGCCGAACTACCGGCGGTGTGGTCGGATATCTCAAACGCGATGAGAAAATTTATGGACCATTCACTACACATGCTAGTATTGGACGAGGTGCTGGGGTTGGAACTGTCCAACTTCAGTCGACAGCTCAAGTTGAAGCCAGGAATAGATGACGACCATCGAGTAATTGTGGCGATGTCGAATGACTTATGGTTCCGAGGAATGGACGTAAAGGAGGAAGGAGAGAGGAAACAACTCCAAGGACACGAGAGCTCACTTGGAAGCGATGGTTTTGAGAACCAAGCCAGAAGCTAACCAGTGGCTACACGTAACTCCTCGAGTAGCGGCATTGGGTGCGGATGCTTTTGAGCAAGGCCCAGTGATGATCAGGAAGATTCACGCCTACCTTGTGAAGGAGGTGAACCTGGCCGAAAATGCCGAGGAGAAGGCAGCCGAGTTTGTAAACAGAGTGTGCCAAGTTACCCTGGAACCTTTCTGGACTCAGAAGGTGAAGGGAGAAGAAGGCTTTGAAAGGACTGATAGCATGCTGGAAGGGCTGGGATCCGGATGGACCGCGTCCTTCTTGGCAAAACCTACCCAAAACTCTCTCGATACTTGATAAAAGAATTCCTCCAAGCAGTAGTAGAAGTATCAATCGTTGAACTACTAGCCTTGTTCTTGACGTTTGGAGCAGAAAATTTTGTGAAAGGACCGGTGGTACTGCTCACCGATGGAGTTCAGAACTTGTGGTTAGATGGACTTCTAACATTGATTGCAATAACACATGGAAACTTGGGAGGACTGATGAACCTGACACGTTACCTAGAGCGAATGTGAGGAGATTCGATGTGAAGAGAGCTACGGATTCGTGGAATAAGATAAGGGATCTGAGACATACTCTTATCCAGTACCTCCTGCATCAGAATCGCTTTGGAACAGGAGAGGATGAGACGATTGAGAGGGAGGAAGACGTGGGACGACATGTCGGGGGCATGCCCCTGCTAACTGATCTTAGCCATGAGGACCGATCCCTTAGCGTTGATCAGAGGAGCCACGGAGTTTGTGACAGTGATCTATGGACCAGCGGTCACGTTTGCGTTCCCTGATGTTGAGGTGGAAGCGTACAGGAGGTCGGTGCTGCACCTGAACCTCATATCAGCAGTGGACGGGAGTGTGCTGAACTGGTGTGAGCAGCATGCATTGCGAGAACTCACGAGCGAAGATATGTTGTTTGGAAAGATAGCAGAGCCAGAAATGACGGTCGTCATTTTTGACGATCACTTCCGTGATCGTATGGGAGAAGTAGAGAGAGGGCATATTGAGGTATTTCCGAAGCTCTGGAATCTAAGACCCAACGACAAGACAAATGGTGAGATCACCAGGATTCCTCGTCTCACTGCGGCATACCACAAGGTGAGAGAAGAGACGAAAGACTGGGGTGATTACGAGAAGCTGCCAGAGGAAATCCCTGAATTCCCTCTGATAAGAAGGATGTTGCTCGGAGCAGTCTCCGTAGTACAAACTCCTAGATTGAGAGTGTTTGAGACCAATGAAAGGAGGGTAGCGAAATTCTCGGAAACGATGGATCCGTGTTTTGTGGGCAGGAATGCCGCAGTGTTACAGTAAACGCGATTTGCTTATACGGATCAAGCCACGAGGAGGCGAATAGGCAATGCCGCGAATCCGAAGCCTGGAGCGTTTGACACGGAATGGACGGAATTAAACCTAGCGCCTATGAGTATGAGAGGCAGAGCCGAATTACCTGAGGCCTCCCTGATCTTTAACAGTGTGAAACAGGAGTTAACAGTGGTAGGAACGATGCAGACGCGAACCTTTCTGGCACCCTTCGGATATGAGGAAATCAAAGTGGTCCATGGAGAAGAGGAAGATAAATCAGCCGGCAGGCTAATCATACCGAAGTTTCCGGAAGCGGCCAAGACTGAAAGGCAAGGACAGTCAAGTTCGAGAGATACATCAGGAGGAGATGATGGGCAGAGATGAAGCCGTCGATCGGAAGAACCTATGCAAGAGGATCCCGATCAAGCAGAGAAGGAGGACGATAAAGCATCGACAGGGGGAATATCCAGCCTGGATTTCAATTTCCTCAGTGACTTTGAAAACAACGCAGACGCGTTGAAAACGCCTGAACCAGCAAACGAAGGTACTTCGACACTGGAACCTCCGTCGGCTTTTGCGGAAATGAAACGAAGTTTGCCGGAGAACAGCTCTCCGGGCAATTCTAAAGACAATGAACAAAGACTACTCATGGAATCACCAAGGAGAAAAAGGACAGAAGGCGCTGCCAGAGTACCCTTCTTGGGAACATTACCCGAAAAAGAGTGGGAAAAAAACATCACCGAGACCATGAGAATAGGACGGGATGTAGATTGGACAGAGTGGCCTTCATGGAAGAAGTCTGGACAGTAGTTCAGAGCTACGGAAACCAGTCCATTTTGAAAGTAGGTCTCAACCGACCACTGATGCGGGAAGTCCTTGACAAACTCGACGAGTATGAAGGGAGATTGAGTGAGTTGTTGATCGACTCAACCACTGACGAAAGTGAAGCAAACTCTCCTATAAAGATGATACCGCAAGAGGATAAAGGAGAAGTGGTATATCTGTCGAGAACCAGAAAAGGAACGATGCGATTGAAATAGGTGATTGATAAGATTAATGAGATGAAGACGAAACAAGGCAGCAAAGTGATACCGAGGAGAGCGGGAAAAACGAAGGTGGATTCGGAAATATCGATAAAAGCTGTCAACTCAGCGAAAAGGAAACGAGTCGAAGAAGTCATGGATTTGGGACAAGGTGATGATCGATTGACTGGCACAGACAGAATGATAACGGATGTAGCAATGGTGCCGCCCATTCTCATGGCAGGGATAAAGTCGACAGGTTATAAATCCAAAAGGAGTGACCGCACTCTGACTGGAGCAACGTTAGAAATAGAAATACTCAGCCAATGCGGAGAGAGTACCATGAAAGACTTCAAACCGTCTCCCATGAACCACGGAAAGGGAAGTGTCGTAGGACAACTGGTCCCAGTGGAATATAACCGACTGACACTGTCGGAACCTGTGTCAAAAGATGAACCCGCCGGTGGATACATGGAGTTGTTGGAGTACAGAAACTCGGCCACAGGACACTTAATGGCTCTGGAAGACAAGAGTGCCATGGAAGGTTATCCTGAGACAATGATGCAAGGCACCACCCTCAAGCAGAAAGCATATGGGATTTAAGCGTCGTCTGAGATGCAGGCAGAAACGATCGAGCAATTAATGAGCCTTCCATGGAGAGCTGTAGTGTTACGGTACTTTGAAGAAGAGATGAGGACTACGCCGAGGATACATGCTCTGATAGCAGTACCCTACGTGAGGACTGAATTACAACTGAGGTTCGCCTGGTGCATGATCGGACTGAATCGCGAGGATTATGATTCAGAAGAAAGAAAGAGATCGAAAGAAGAAAAGGTCTTCCTGATGACGAGCATGAGGGATCTGATAATCCGAGAGGGAATGGCAGTAGCGTGCGCAAAGCGGAGAGACGCTCTCTGTTTCATCCGATTCATGATAGAGCAAATTTCAGTGCCAGCATTGAATACTTGTGTCAAGATGCTGATAGAAGGCGATGAGCGAGTGAGAGCCCTACTCTTGCTAGCGCTGCTGGATATACTTCAAAGCAAACCAATGAGGGTGAACATGAAAGAACCCGTGGAGCTAGAACCCATGAGGAAAATAGACGAAATCAGGAGATTCTCAAACAAGGAGCTGAGGCTCACTAAGGAATCCATGGGAGCACTGTCGAAGTCCAATGAATACTGTGGACCGATCAGAAAGTAATCGTACAGTTACGTGTCCGGAGTCATAAGGATAGCGTACATACCGTTTCTCAGTGAAGACATACGCGATTACTTTTTTGATTACGAGCAAGCCGTGGTGCTAAGATTCTGGACGTCTAGAATTGCAACGATAAGAAGCGCTGCTAATCCGCAGGCCAAGCTGGGACTAGTCTTAGAAGAAAAGGTAGCTGCACCTTCCGTGCCAGAATCCGACAAACGAGTGGAGTTTGGATTGGGATTCTCAGATGAATTACTGAGAACGAGCCTGATGGTAGTGTGGGAACTGATGAGACCATCGTGGTGTCCTAGTCCTCACGCTGATTCAATACTACTTGCAACACAAGATTTGCAGAGGGAACTAAATGCGGACTGTAACCTGCGTGATCTTAATATCGTATACAAGGTGATGACAACAGCCTCTAAGAGCAACGGGGAAGACAAAGTGGAGTTGCCTGGCTGGGGACAAGAAGAATGGGTTAAACCAAGTAGCTGTCTGGCAGAAGTCTGTGGACTGGAAGCTTAGATTTGTGGAAGTCTGGATTGCGTTAAAACTCTAGAGAGACAAAACAAGCAGTTAACAATATTGTTTGGGAACATTGTGTTGAAAGCGAAGACGGAAACGGAATTGATCGCAGATTGTCATGGAGGAACCGTGGTGAATCTAGTGACTGCATTAGGATTCTACAGTATGTCTGGTTCTTTAGAGTCACTATTGAATCTAGAACAGAAACATGAGAAGGTCACGGCCATCAGTGTAGAAGTGTTCCCAGGAGTTTTGCAAACTGAGCAAATGCTCATAGGAAAATGGAGGGAAGCGATCGAGGCGGAAATGAACATCAGGCACAGTGAAACTTATCGCAAACCATCGGGAGCGCGATATTTGGTAAGATGGACATTAGCTCCAATGTGTAAGAGCAGAATCCCAGTGCATTTCGAGGCTGTTGATGTAAAAAGTACGAGAACGATCGTGGATCAAGCCTTCTCAGTGCCAAAGTGTGTAAGACTAGCAAAACAGAGAGGATGAACCGTTACGGATTACAATACAGTAGATGAAAAAGATGAAGTCCACCGAGTGATGATGGAAGTGGAACCACTACTGGAAGCTTCGGGAAAGCGTAACTGGAGGGACATCATGTTGACACATGACAAGTTTCCTTGCCATTGCTTGCTGCAAACATGGTGGTACCCCGAACGTAGTAATCTGTTGTTGAACTGGGACTCTAGAGAGCTGCTCTCCATGGGTTTACCAGACTCATCACGGCCCATAACAATCGTGATAGTGGGAGTTATAATAGCGATACGATGGCTGGAAGCTCATGTGAAGGAGAACAATAGACAGGAGGCACCGACGAGAGAACAATTGCAGAAATTGGGTTGTCTTAAATATTTAGATCTTTTTGAGACAATGTGCAAAATTCTAAACATTCTGATGGAAGTGAAAAAGATATGGGCAAGGAGACGACTGATGCCATGGTTTAGAGCCAACATGACTGCATGGTTTACGAGTATGCCATGAAGCATATGTCGAAGCACGGTAGAGTGTACAGTGTGTATCAGCTGGACATTGGGGCAGGAGCTTTCAAGCGAGCTTTCGTGACTCATCGGAATGCAGTGACCACCGCCGTGAAGAGAATCTCCAGGATGAGTGAACGTGATGGAAGAGAGAAAGAAGAGATGTTGAAGGAAGATTTGGAGAGAAACGTGACGTGGTGTCTCCACAACAGCTTCTGCAGAAACAGAGAATCTAACGTAGATCCCCTACCTTGTTGTAAGCAAAGGGAAGAAAAGCAGAAGTGTTGGAGGACTGCTTCCAATAGCGTCCGAATAGCTAACGATGTGTTGCAAGACACAGAAACTGGAAATGCAGAGTCAATGTCGCAGGAGGAGGAGATGGAGCATTGACAAATGGCCGGAAGACAAGATGCAAAAAGAAACGAAATTAAAAGAATTTAGAAGATTAGAACTACTAAAGGACGAAAAAAGAAGAAACAAAGAAGTGACAAAGACAAAAGTGACAAAAAAGAGAAGAAGTTAAAACTCAGAATTGTTTTATGTGTGTGACAAAAACTCAAGTGAGAAACTAAGCAACCAAGTTGTAATTGAAAACTGAAAGAAAACATTTAGTTGAGTTTTGAGCATTAAAGAATTTGTTGCATTTATAAATTTGCATTTTGATTTTAGTTAGTGGCTTTAGAGACATCTACTATTTATTTAGAAAGGCTTGAGCAAAGGGTATATTTAAATATTCTAGCCTGCATGATTGTTTTTATTCAACTAGGACAACTGATCACTTTGTGGTGACATGAAAGGCTTGGGTTATCTCTCGAAGAGGGAGATTGTTTCATGGTTCTTTCTAACCACAGAGTTCCTTAGCTCTAATATTCAGGAAGATAACAACCAAGATTTCTGAAGGGAGGAAGCATAGTAGGATAATTTTAGCTTGTTGGTTGGCAGGACTGTCCTGCAAACCAACATCTTTTAAAACATAGGAGAAAAAATTTTAAAATCAGGGCGTTGACATTGGAAGTCAGAAAAGATGTTTTATCTTAAGTCATATCCTCAAAGTGCAGATTAGTGAAAGACTAGAATGGACAAAAATGCAGATTCGGCGATTTCGATTAAATAGCAGCTAACCTTCCGAATTGACAGTTTTGAGAGATTAGTGACGTTATTGGGACGATTAGTCAAACGGTGAATGTCAAGATATGTGCCAGTCGGTCATATTTGGAAGTTTGACCTTGCGGAATACGAACTACGTAATTTTGGGGTGAAATGTAATTTTTCAAAATTTCGAAATGGACATGTCAGGCTCAAGTTTCTCGCGACAACTGAAAACATCAGAAAAATAAGATCAGAACAACCAATTTACAATCGCGGGAAAGTACTTGAAAAAAGCAGTGGGAAAAACTATTTTCAATTTCGAGACATAAATCAAACGCGAGTAGAGCTGTCCTATCCTGAATAGGAAGCAGAGTGATTGTGAACAGAAAAAAGACAGAGAAGAAGTGAACCAGAGTGAACCCTCAGTGGAAAGGAGGACAGCTGGGGTATCCCAATGGTTCAATTCCAAAACTTAATTCTTGAGTCAAACTTGTTTTCCTTGCTGGAATTCAATAATAGCAAACTTCTCAAGTTATTATACTTAATGCTAGAGTTACTGATTAATTTAGTTATCCCAATTCTTGAAAGTGCAGATATGTGAGAACTCAATTTAGTTTTCTTGAGTGTGTTTTATGATTGTTATGTTGAGATAAGGAGAGTTTTAGGTTGATCCATCTGATATGGATCAAAGTTTCATTGTCTAAAAAAGTAGCTGTAAGGACTGTTCCGACCCTGTTTTTGACGGCGTTCGCGTATTTTGGGTGTTTTGAGACCTGAGTATGGGGAAGTTCTTATTTTCTAGAGTGGGGTGGGGGTGGTTTCGTAGTAGCCTTTAGGCTGTAACGGGTTTTTAGTCTCATGTCGCAAGTGAACCGAACTGGCTCCGACCGTTTGAGGTAGAAAAACACAACAGATAGTGTCCCTGACTGTTGAGCCAATGGTAATAGGGTCTATTTTGCTTTAATCTCATATGTGACCGAAGTAGGCGACTGTTACATAGTGTTTTTATGGCGCTCCTGGGTGTTTTTACGACATCATGACTACGGAGTTGAACCCACTTGACACAGCTCCGGGCTACATGCCAATTCTAGAGTACCGGTGGTACGATTCAGCGGGTACGTGTAAACCTTCCGGTTGTACCGTGATAGCTTTTTAGGAAAACTTGAGAAAAACTTCCAGGTACGCTCTCCGAACGAGGCTTAGCTAACCGAGTAAGAGTGGGTAACTAGGGAGACGAAAAAACAAGCAAAAGACAAAAAGCGAAACAAAAACCGAAAAAGAATAGAAAAAGGAACAAAAACTATAAAACAACAAAAAATGACAGTTTCTAAAAAAACCTATAAGACAAGTTCTATCTACCCATACTGTTTATATAAAACCGATCGTTTCAATCATTCCAGCAATTTAAAAAGGTGCCCGAGTGTGGGGCGTTGTTAAAGGTTTTCAGATAGCTTGCAACTCAGCTTGACCACTAGGAGACTTAACTGGAAGAGGTGACCAGTCGAGTAGGAAAGTGGTTCACGGGGACTTAGCTGGACCATTAGGAGACTTGACTGGAACAGGTGACCAGTCGAGTAGGAAAGTGGTTCACAGGGACTTAACTGGACAGTTAGGAGACTTGACTGGAAATGTGACCAGCCAAGTGGGAAAGTGGTGATCAGGTGCAGGACAAGTCAAGGAGACAACCAGCACGGAATCAGAGCAAAAAGAGAGGACGGGGGTGTTCTCAAGTTGGTCAAACGGGTATCGTTAAAATCCACATTACATTATAGGAGATAAGTGTAAAATTGGATAAGCGGAACGCCACTGTTTTGAGGAACGTTTTTACTCAAGCAGGCCTGGAAACAGGTTCTACGGTTTTCTCTCAAGAGGTTTAGCACCCGGCGCTTAAGGTAATTTTCGGCTTAAGAGGGGGGCTAAACAGGGGGGAGGTTAGAAGGGGGGCTGGTTAGGTTAGAGGTTGGCGGTTGTAAATTGTAAAAAGGGGGGACACATTAGAGTAACTAATTGATCGACATCGTCGATTTAGTTACATTAGAACCTTACACGCGTTGATTATAAGAAGCGGATATCCAAATTTAAGATCGAATTAAGGTAGGTACCCTGGTCGGATCGGGTGGGGGGAATGGACGTAGACAGTTTTTGTGATACCCCATAAGATCGCTAGCAGGGGGGAGGAAAACGAGTGGCAATCAGGTACCAGACGTTTTTTTTTTCAAATAAAAAGGTTGACACATGTCATCTTTGAATTTTAGGTGGGTTTATTTCTCTGTTTTTATCATTATTTTTACTCTGTTCAAATTTTCTTGTTTTTGTTAAAAAAGTTTTAATCGCTTTTGAGCAAACAGGTGATCACAAGACACGCCGAACAAGATGGGTTTCAACTTGCATCAAAATATTAAAAGGGAGATAAATACAGGGGGGTTGGTAACTCTAACTTTTGGCTAGTAAGATTGCGTTTTTTGGGAAATTTTTTTACTAGAGCTCAAGTGGTGGTACCAGGTACAGTGGTTCAAGAGTCCCGATAACGAAAGAGAAGAGTTCCCACTGTCCCAACAGTTAGTGGAGAAGTCCTGGGACAGTACCGAAGAAGCTTGGGACAGCAGTCTTGGGACAGTGCAGTCCTGGGACAGGCAGTCTTGGGACAGTGGTCTTGGGACAGTGCAGTATTGGGACAGGCAGTCTTGGGACAGTGGTCTTGGGACAGGCAGTCTTGCGACGGGCAATTTTGGGACAGGCAGTCTTGGGACAGTAGTCTTGGGACAGGCAGTCTTGGGACAGCAGTCATGGGACAGGCAGTCTTGGGACAGGCAGTGTTGGTACAGGCAGTCTTGGGACAGGCAGTCTTGGGACAGGCAGTCTTGGAACAGTGGTCTTGGGACATGCAGTCTTGGGACAGCAGTCTTGGGAAAGTGCTGTCTTGGGACAGGCAGTCTTGGGACAGTGGTCTTGGGACAGGCAGTCTTGGGACAGCAGTCTTGGGAAAGTGCAGTCTTAGGACAGGCAGTCTTAGGACAGTGCAGTCTTGGGACAGGCAGTCTTGGGATAGTGGTCTAGGGACAGGCAGTCTTGGGACAGGCAGTCTTGGGACAGTGGTCTTGAGACAGCAGTCTTGGGACAGTTAAGAGAAGTCTTGAGACAGTACATATAAGTCTTGGGACAATACCAGAAAGTCTTGAGACGGTACAAAAAAGTTGTGTGACGGTACTAGAAGGTCTTGGGACAGTGCGAAATAGCTCAACGCTCAATTAAAAGCAAAAGGACCGGTCCGAACGGTTAAATCGCAAAAGATCCATTTTATTAAGATCACGAATTGGAGATTTACTTTACTTAAGAGAATTAGGAATCTTTTTAGAATTTTTGTCCGTAGAATAGAAATTTGTGAATATTAATATTGTAGATAGAAAAATTGTAAATAAAAATCATGAGGCGAAGTAGGGTACCAATAGCAGAAAAAAGAGTTCTGGTGTCAAAGACAAAACATAACTCGTCGCAACAAAAATTGATGCCGTGGGACCAAAAAGTAACAAGAAAGAACTTTTCAGTGAGCATGGTCAACATAAGAAGCGCAAAGGAAAACAATACGAGAGGAAGCGCTGAAGAGGGACGAACGGAACCTGCTATAGAAATTGATCTTGAGACACCAGATCAGAGTGTTAATGAGGTGGAGAAGAAGACAACGAAGTCGACACCGATGCCGAATGCAGAAGAAAAAAAAGCAAAAGTCGATGGAATTCTCACCGATAGACACTGTGGAGGACACGACGGGCAATACGCCGGAAACCATAAAGGACGAGTCTCAAAGGAATTGAACGTCATTCACAGAGAGGTTCGCCATGATGGTTGGAATGAAATCAAGAGGCACAGTGGAGGACGAAATGAAGGCCGAGAAAGGTAAAACGTTTGGAAAAGTTTCCACGATAACAACAAAAGCCAACCAAGGCGATGACCAGGTCAAACATGGGGCAACAGATAGTCATGGGACAACAGCTGACCATGAAACAACAACTCCTCTAGAGCTGGGCAATTTAATGGTGAAGCTACATCAGATCGACAAAAAACTAAATTGCAGCGAGGAGGATCGAGAAGTGATAAAGAAGGAAATAAGATTAAACAAAAACGAGTACCTGGACAACTATTTTAACCTGGCAAGGGCGACGGAGGAAAAGCTTCAGCAGATGTCAGACAAGGTAGAAGCCACTGACAAAGACCGAGAGGAGAATATCAACAAAGACATGCAAGCAATGAAGCAACGGTATGACACTGTGAACAGCAAGTTAGGGAGTCTGGAAACAAGAATGGACACAATGAGCAGGGACATGGCTGAGAGTTCATGTGCCATACAGGCCAAACTGGATGCCATCTTGAGAAACTCTACATCACAAGACAGGCCGGTAACAGATCCAACGCAAGGTAACAGAGTTGATTTCGTGGAACCACAACGGAACAAGCGGGAGTCAACACCTTTACCGTTACCCCGGGGTGCAGTGAGCATCGGTCCAGGGGGGGGGGGCAAGACAATTATTAAGAGTGGGACCTCAAATACGACAAATGGCCCGGGGGATTCCACAACAAGCAACAATGTGGGACCTGATGCCATGACGTGGGCTAGCACCTGGGAGATGATGAACAGGACATTGGAAGCGTTCGCTACGAGAAACACTGACTCGAGTGAAAGAGGAGGTGGCAAGTCCAGGAAAACCTTCAAGAAGCCAAAAGAGTTTAAGGACGACTCAGACGGATGCATCGACACTTGGGTGGAAGTCATGAGACTACATTTGGAACAGGACAACCTGAAAGACGAGAGACAAGCCTGCACAGCGATACTCAGCAACTTAGAAGGCACGGCGTTGAATTGTGTACTTGCAAAGAAGGAAGAGGAACGCGATACTGCGGACAAAATCTTTGAGATATTGTTGAATCGATTCGGGTCAGGCATGAAGGGTCACCAAGCGATGACGAGATTTGAAAGGAGAAGGCAAAAGGACGATTAATCAATTGATCGGTTCCTGGATGATCTTGAGAGCTTGAGACGAAGGAGTGATCCTGAAGAGTCAACAAACAGAAGGAACTTTAGCATCGCCTCGAAATTCATCGATGGGGTAAAAAGTGATGACTTGAGAACAATGTTAGCAACGTACTATACACTGTCGAAAGATAGTGCACCGACTCCAAAAGAAATGAGACAGAAGTCAAGAGAGTACATGCTGATGAAACCCAAGAAATACTCATACTCTGATAACAGGAACATGCAAGGGGGGAGTCAACCACAGAGGTCGTCAGGGTATAAGCCTAGAGATGATATGGACAAACGCAGGTCATGCGCAAATTGTGGATCAGCGGATCATTATGTGGCGGACTGCACGACTTATAAACAAGGCATGAACAGTTTGGGTTTCGCTCCGGATGAGGAAGATATGAGCCAGATGGAACAACAGCGGCCTGATCATCAAGATAGGTGCGAGATGATTCTTCTGCAATCAAGAGGGCCACTTTAGGATGGACTGTCCATTTGTTTGGGAAGCAGTAAAAAAATCAAAGTCATCCGAAACACAAGTTAGCGTTAGCGGCGATGCAGAACACGAGGAACAGACAAGCCGAGTTTGAAACAAAAAATTCAGAGGAACCCAATGCGGAACTACCGATGAAGACGGTGAAAGCTGTAACGCAAGTCATAAATGCCATGGTGACCATGACCAGGAAGTCTCCAGAGATAAATTTTGAGAGAGCAGCTGCAGAGGCTATTAACAAAGTGAAACAGGACCTAGCGACGAAGGAGATAGAGCAACGATTGAAACAGGAGACTGAAAAGCAGAAGTTAAACGAGACGTTAAGTTGGTCAGTGCCAGTGCCAATAACCGTAGTGGGAGCGACAAAAAGTGGAAATTGCAACACTCTGAAATTGGTGACGGGAAAGCCATTCGGCATAACAAAGATCGGAGCCAGGATAATGTCGATAATTACTGTAGGCGGCCATGAAGTAACGAGGAACTTGAGCGAACCCAGCGCCCAGACAATAATGCACATTGATATGTACGCAGATTACTTAAGTGCAGTAAGTCCACAGACGACTTCTAGAGCCTTGAGGGCGCTACTCACAAGAGGTGGCAGCAAGTCAGTCCGTGTTGAGAATAGATACACAGAAGCTTATGGTCCTCATGAGGTGATGTTAAATATAGATAGGATAATTATCTACACAAAAACCATGATAACATGTGATGAGGACCTAGCCAGACAGATGTGGGCAAAGAAGAATTGAAAGTAAGATCGATTGGACACTGTGAAATGTTAGAAGAGGATACAATGCACATCGGGACGGAGGCAGACGTATCAGCACACGTGCTCGACATAAGTGGCAGAAAGACTCAGTTACGCGGGTTACTTGATACGGGAGCAGTTTTGCGTGTTATACCAATCGAGACTTGGGAGCGAGTTGGTTTCGACAAAGATGACTTGATAGACTCAAGGATACGGCTGTCAGCTGCAAACAAAGGGGCGCTGCGTGTTTTTGGCAGAACACCAATTATAGCCCTAAATCTAGGGGAACGCAACCTGTGGATGAGCTTTCTTGTGGCGGAGAACCTAGATGAGTCTGACCAGTTCACTTTAGGCAGAGACTTCATCAGGAATTTTGACGTAAAGATTGATCTAAACAATGCCATGTTCAGGATTCGGAACCCGGATAGGAAGTACGTAATTAAACCGATAAATCTGATAATGGCAAATGAGAATAAAGCGCCGGTATTCTTGAGTAGGAGGGTAAGTCTGAAAGTGAACGAAGCGGCAATTGAAGGCTTTCGGATGAAAAATTATAATTAATTAAGTGATAACAAGCAAGTATGCATTGTCCCAAATCCAAACAGTCAAAGTGCTGCTGTTTTAGGAAGATCCTTCTCGATAACCAAGAGCGGCCTATGCGTCAGTGTCTTGTTGAATACTCTTGACATACCCATAACAATCCAGAGGGGAAGGAAGCTGGGATATGCTTTACCCGTGAAAACTCGATATGAAATGACTGAAAATGTAAAATAGAATGAAGTACTTGAATGCCCCAATCATAGGGACAAGATTTGTATCTTTAGACGATTAAAGAAAATAAAAGATTCAAGTGGATGAGAGGATGGCAGTGATGTTGAACGCCATCCTGCAGTTAGAGGAGCAAGGTGAAGGCACAAGGGACAAGATGAATCATAGGGACAAGATTTGTATCTTGAGACGATTAAAGAAAACAAAAGATTCATCAGGTCTTGCAAAGTCACTTAAGTCAGAGACAGATGATGGACTCTCGAGCTGTTCAAATTTCCCAAAAAGACAAACACTAGGGAAGTGGAAATGGATAAACCAGTTTTACCTGAAATAGAGCACTTAAGGGGTAAGGTAACGGATGAACAGCTCGAAGCCATCAATGACGTTTTAGAGCTGAAGGACTCGATAAAATACTTGGGAAGGATGGTGGACAGACACGGCATCAGACCAGACCCAGATGCAGTAGAAGCGTTTCTGCCCTGAAAATTGCCAAAAACGGAACATCAGTTGATGAGCTTCCTGGGTTTTGCAAAATATTACAGAGAATGACCAGTTCACTTTAGGCAGAGACTTCATCAGGAATTTTGACGTAAAGATTGATCTAAACAATGCCATGTTCAGGATTCGGAACCCGGATAGGAAGTACGTAATTAAACCGATAAATCTGATAATGGCAAATGAGAATAAAGCGCCGGTATTCTTGAGTAGGAGGGTAAGTCTGAAAGTGAACGAAGCGGCAATTGAAGGCTTTCGGATGAAAAATTATAATTAATTAAGTGATAACAAGCAAGTATGCATTGTCCCAAATCCAAACAGTCAAAGTGCTGCTGTTTTAGGAAGATCCTTCTCGATAACCAAGAGCGGCCTATGCGTCAGTGTCTTGTTGAATACTCTTGACATACCCATAACAATCCAGAGGGGAAGGAAGCTGGGATATGCTTTACCCGTGAAAACTCGATATGAAATGACTGAAAATGTAAAATAGAATGAAGTACTTGAATGCCCCAGTAGAAGCGTTTCTGCCCTGAAAAAGGAATGTACGTGCTGGACACGGATGCGTCGGTAGTCGCGATTTCTGGCATTCTCCATCAACAACAGGAATGGAACGGGAAGACAGTCTTAAGACCAATGGAGTACGGGAGTAAAGTCTTGATTGATACGGAAATGAACTACGGGCGCCGAAAGCAGAGATGTTTGCGGTGGTTTCCTTTGTCGAAAAATATAGAGCATACCTAGGCAACGAGCCATTCAAACTGCGAGTCGACAACAGGGCACTCAGCTGGCTGAAGACGTACTCAAGGGACCAGAGCTACATTCGAAGGTGGATAGTTTGCCTGGACGGATACAACATGATAATTGAGCATAAGACAAGAGACAAACATCAAATGCCGACAGCTTGAGTAAGAAGACGGAGTTCTACGAGAGACAGGAACAGAGGGAGGCGGATAGGCAAGAAATCAAAGATGGCTTCTCCTTCATGGATAAGGAAACGTATGATAGTCTTCCACTCACGAGATGGCTCGACAAGTCAGGCAAACCGATAGAAGATCACCCCGAATTACCAAAGGAGCCTCCAGAGAAAACAATCTTGAAGAAGACCCGAGGGATGCCGATAGGGATGATGCTCAAGTCAAAAATTGTGAGGGAGACGCTCAAGGCAAAAGGCTATGATCTCAACCAGGTAGAAACGGGAGATGCACAGATAGATAAAGACTTGATGAGATTACTCGAGAAACTGGCAGACGATAAATCCGTGATCAAAGAAAAGGGTAAGGAGGAACCGGAAGTCACGATATTGAGAAGGAATGAAACGGTTGGTGGCGAGGACTCCTTAAAAGAAAAATCTGACGGGAAAGAAGTCGTGCAGTCATTGGTTGATAAAATCCCTGATGACATACTTGATCGGACTCGGGTTAGGAAGAAGAAAGTGGCATTTAAGAAGGAGGCTGAACACCTTGGACAAGAACAAGAGTCCGGGGAGTGGCCCACAGTGGAAGAAGATGCTGGAGAAGAAAAATTGTCCGGGGAGTGTGAAGAGTGGGATGAAGATTAGGAGAAGAGCAGCGATGACCAAGATAGTCTGTGCATGATACTGGCGGAAGAGAAGATGAGACACCGCGACAGGGAGCTACAGACGGATCCCTCCTCAAGAACGTACAACTTGGATCAGCAGGAAGTGCGAGGAAAGGAAGAACTTGAGAAAATTGCAGTGTCGAGGAAACCATTTAGGGAGCTATCGTGCAACTCAAATGTCAGAACAAATCTGGTGCCAGAAGATGACAAGAAGATCATGAGGAGGATAGTATGCGTAAAGCTGAAGGATGACATCCACAACCCTGGAGAAATGAATGGTCAGATAATAGCACTAAAAGAACACGTCAATTCAAGATATAGGCTGTCGGATCTAATACGGGCTGAAATGAATGACAAGATGACAAGTAACCTCTCCAAATGGATCCGGACGGGTTCCAAGAAGGGGGACCTGGAACAAGACAGCTACAAGATCTTGAGCCAATTCTACAAAGACAAAAAAGATTTACTCTATCACACAGGTGATGCGGTGGTAGCATGCAAGAGAAAAGATGACATTACTAGAGAGACATTACTAGAGTATGATATGATAGAACCATCCAAATCACCGTGGGTGTGTGGAGTAGTGATGGCCAAAAAGAAAGGCGACCAATTGAGGTTTTGTTGCGACTTTCGGTATCTGAACTCCGTGACGGTGAAGGATGCCTATCCAATACCTAGAATTGATGAGAGCCTCTCGAAGTTAAGTGATGCAAAGTTTTTTACGACACTTGATTTAGGTTCGGTATTTTGGCAAGTCACACAGAGGAAGCAGGAAAGGGACAAAACAGGGTTCGCCTGCGAGCTAGGGCTGTTTCAATGGAAACGGATGCCATTTGGTATTTGCAATGCCATGGCCACATTTCAACGGTTGACGGAACACGCATTGATAGGTGTGACAAAGAAATACGGCAATTTGGTAATGTGCTACGTGGATGACATGGTAATAGCGACGCCTACACTGGAAGACCACATCGAGCGTCTAGGCGAGGTGTTAGCATGCATGAATAGGTCGGGACTAAAGTGCAAACCGTCAAAGTGCGAGATACTCAAGGACTCGATAAAATACTTGGGAAGGTTGGTGGACAGACACGGCATCAGACCAGACCCAGATGCAGTAGAAGCGTTTCTGCCCTGGAAATTGCCAAAAACGGAACATCAGTTGAAGAGCTTCCTGGGTTTTGCGAACTATTACAAGGAGTTCATCAAGGGCTACGCGGACAAAGTATACCTGATGCATTAACTAATGAGGCACAAAGGCAAGACGTTCACGTGGAACAACGCGGCGGAAGAGTCATTCCAGAGAATAAAGAAAGAGTTGTGCGAGGCACCGGTGCTAGGGATGCCAACGGAAAAAGGAATGTACGTGCTGGACACGGATGCGTCGGTAGTCGCGATTTCTGGCATTCTCCATCAACAACAGGAATGGAACGGGAAGACAGTCTTAAGACCAATGGAGTACGGGAGTAAAGTCTTGATTGATACGGAAATGAACTACGGGCGCCGAAAGCAGAGATGTTTGCGGTGGTTTCCTTTGTCGAAAAATATAGAGCATACCTAGGCAACGAGCCATTCAAACTGCGAGTCGACAACAGGGCACTCAGCTGGCTGAAGAAGTACTCAAGGGACCAGAGCTACATTCGAAGGTGGATAGTTTGCCTGGACGGATACAACATGATAATTGAGCATAGGACAAGAGACAAACATCAAAATGCCGACAGCTTGAGTAAGAAGACGGAGTTCTACGAGAGACAGGAACAGAGGGAGGCGGATAGGCCAGAAATCAAAGATGGCTTCTCCTTCATGGATAAGGAAACGTATGATAGTCTTCCACTCACGAGATGGCTCGACAAGTCAGGCAAACCGATAGAAGATCACACCCCGAATTACCAAAGGAGCCTCCAGAGAAAACAATCTTGAAGAAGACCCGAGGGATGCCGATAGGGATGATGCTCAAGTCAAAAATTGTGAGGGAGACGCTCAAGGCAAAAGGCTATGATCTCAACCAGGTAGAAACGGGAGATGCACAGATAGATGAAGACTTGATGAGATTACTCGAGAAACTGGCAGACGATAAACCCGTGATCAAAGAAAAGGGTAAGGAGGAACCGGAAGTCACGATATTGAGAAGGAATGAAACGGGTGGTGGCGAGGACTCCTTAAAAGAAAAATCTGACGGGAAAGAAGTCGTGCAGTCATTGGTTGATAAAATCCCTGATGACATACTTGAGCGGACTCGTGATAGGAAGAAGAAGTGAGTGGCATTTAAGGAGGAGGCTGAACACCTTGGACAAGAACAAGAGTCCGGGGAGTGGCCCACAGTGGAAGAAGATGCTGGAGAAGAAAAATTGTCCGGGGAGTGTGAAGAGTGGGATGAAGATTAGGAGAAGAGCAGCGATGACCAAGATAGTCTGTGCATGATACTGGCGGAAGAGAAGATGAGACACCGCGACAGTGAGCTACAGACGGATCCCTCCTCAGGAACGTACAACTTGGATCAGCAGGAAGTGCGAGGAGTTGAAGAACTTGAGAAATTGCAGTGTCGAGGAAACCATTTAGGGAGCTATCGTGCAACTCAAATGTCAGAACAAATCTGATGCCAGAAGATGACAGGAAGATCATGAGGAGGATCGTATGCGTGAAGCTGAAGGATGACATCCACAACCCTGGAGAAATGAATGGTCAGATAATGGCACTAAAAGAACACGTCAAGGCGAGATATAGGCTGTCGGATCCAATACGGGCCGAAATGAATGACAAGATGACAAGTAACCTCTCCAAATGGATCCGGACGGGGTCCAAAGAGAAGGGGGACCTGGAAGAAGATAGCTACAAGATCTTGAGCCAGTTCTAAAAAGACAGAAAAGATTTACTCTATCGCACAGCTGATGGGGTGGTAGCATGCAAGAGAAAAGATGAGGAGAAGATGTTACACAAGCATAACCTCATCATACTGCCACAGTTGTATCAGACGGAAGTGTTATTCAGATCGCATGATCAAATGGGGCACCAGGGGATAGACAAGGTGCAACAAAGAATACTTCACAGGTTTGACTGGCGAGGATTAAGGAAAGCTTGCGAGAGATGGGTGAATGCATGCCTGGCATGCCTGCAAGTGAAAGACCCAAGGAAGATGAAGTTCCTACTCAAATCAGTTGAAAGCTCGGAATTTAACGAGGTTGTGCAGATAGACCATCAAAAGATCTGTATGACAGAATCGTGATATAACCAGATACTTGTCATAATAGATCATTTCACAAAATTGGCAGAAGCGGTGCCGTGTCAGACAGCCTCGGCAGAAGAGACTTGTGACCACCTGATAATCCATTGGTATTCACGGTATGGTTGTCCCATGACATTTCAGTCGGACAACGGCGAAGCCTTCGTGGGGGACCTGACAAAGGAATAGATGAAGAGGTCACACATTGCTCAAGCGCACTCAACGACCTACCATCCCCGAACCGACGGGTTAGTGGAGAGACAGAATAGAAAATTGGTGAACATGCTGAGGGTATACTGCTCAAGATATATGACAGACTGGGATAAATATCTGCCGCAAGTGGTAGGGGCATACAACAGTACGCAACACTCAACAACAGGAATCAGTCCCTTCATGATGTTGACGGGCAGAGAAAGAGCGATGCCTCTGACATTCTTTTACTCAGAATACGAAGGGAAAAAGACATCGCCTCAAACTTATGTGAAAGAAGCGGTTAAGAGACAGCAGGAACTAAACGAGCCCTGCAGGAGGAACACAGCGCACGCACAAATAAGAC
Organism: Symsagittifera roscoffensis; assembly: GCF_963678635.1. Lineage (NCBI taxonomy): Eukaryota > Metazoa > Xenacoelomorpha > Acoela > Convolutidae > Symsagittifera > Symsagittifera roscoffensis. Next base: position 8,233,181 of record NC_087064.1, read on the forward strand.
AGCGGAAGAAATACGATGAGAAAATACTGCAAGCGAAACCATATGCAGTGGGCCAATACGTCTGGGTCTTCCAGAATGCTACACCTCCCAAAGGGACAAAGAAACTACTTAAGAAATGTAGAGGACCGTTCATGATAACGGAAGTGCACCAGCAAGGACGGTTTTACCGCTTGAGTACGGGGTGTGCAGCGCATTATGAAAACTTGAAACCTCATGTCTCATCCCCAGAATACTGGTGCGTACCACAGAATATAGAGGGACTCGAGTAACTATTGGTGGAGCCAGCTTGTGAGGAGGTGAACGAAAAAGGCACCAGAGAGAAAAATGATGCCAACGAGGACTTGAGTTTGGATGATAATGAAAAGATAGAAGCGGACTCAGAGGCGGAATCCTTTGTGGAAGAAGACTGGAACAATCCGGAGCACGACGAGGTGCCAAAGTGGACGGAACCAGACTTGCCGATGACAGCAAGAACCAGGAGTGGTAATCGCAAACGGACAGGCATGAGGTACAATAGGTACGGGGATGACTTCTTGATTGACAAGATACGGCCTGATGAATTGAGCGACGAGTTATTGAGAGTGGGCGAATTGGTAGCAGACGACGAATGGCAAATCATCAACGACAGCGAACACTACCCGAAGAAAGACTACTCCACACCAGAACAAGAAACAGATCTGGAGCAGAGCGAGATAGAGAGGAGGGAGAACGCAAACTTGAGAATACTAGAGTGGATGCGTGATGTCAAGAGCAAAGGAGATGAAGGGCAAAGCATCCAGCAGGTCGACTTGTCAGCAGAACAACACATGAAAACGGAAGATCCCCTCTTCGGTTGGACGGCAACCGACAGGCCGCTCGAAATACCACCAGATAATTTAGACCCAGCATCATCGACGGGGACGTCGATAAATATTTTTGTCCGGGGAGTGGGGGTAGGACATACCCACGCCAAAAATTTGATGATAAAGAAACTCAGAGAAGTAAGAGAGACCATCGGGCTAGAACTGGGCGAGGAAGAGGCCGAGCCTACCATAGGACGAAATTTCAATACGAAATTTGAAGTACCCAATGAAAACTCGGAGAACATCCTGATAACGGACAGCGACTTCATTTTGTCATACAGGACTAGCGCGATATGTATAACGGCGGACATGAGCTTCAAATCGAGACTAGAGGCCGACTTCAAGAGAGAATACCAGAACGTGGAGTTTCTATTCAGACAGAGACCGGGGCTGGGAGGAATGGCTACGCTTCCCCCATCAGTGGCACAAGTTCCGGGCAAATACCTGTGCTTTCTGGTAACTAGGGTCAATGAAAGGATTACGATAGATCCTGAGCACGTGATGTTAGCACTAACGAGGCTGAGAGACTTCATGATTGAAAGAGAGATAGTGGAGGTCTCGATGCCTGTTTATGACCCAAACAGGGGCAAGTTGAGCCCAAGGGAGTTATATGCCATCCTACACGTGGTCTTCGCAGAAACGGAGATAATGGTACAACTACACAAGAAATACTATTTGAGTATCGCCTGAGCTACGGGTGGACAACGGAGGTCTTGAGTTGGGGGGTACATGGGGATCTCGAGAAGGGGTACGTGGAGAACTCGAAGCAAGAAGATGGATTTTAACGTAATTGGCATTATAATTGAAAGAGTTGACGGTGCTAAAACATTAAATGAATCTGCATGCTCTTAAAAAACTTCCAATTGATCTATTCTAGTAAAAACAAATGGAAGGATAAGTGTTAACTACAATAATGGGGGGGTTTAGGTTAGGAACATAAAACCTTAGTCTAAAAAGTGGATTTTACTTTCAGATTGATTTGTTAAATCGAGTTGACGAACTAGACGCACTAATTGGAAAGAGAAAAGAAGGTCTTGAACAAAGTTCACGATCAGCAAAATTCGAAAGAGATATTTCTCAAGTACTCAAGTTAGTTGGTACGGTAAAACTCAAGTTGGTTGGTACGGTAATACTCGAGTTGGTTAGTGCGCGAGATCATCTAGAAATCGTAAAAATGGCAGATCAATTTTGGAAATCCATGCCTGCGGCGCTAAAGAGGCCTACGCTCGATGAATTGTACAGACGCTTGAGGGACCTGGACTACACCCAAGTGGATGAGAGGATGGCAGTTATGTTGAACGCCATCCTGCAGTTAGAGGAGCAAGGTGAATGCAGGGAGTCCGCGACAGAAGCTGTCTTGATGGTCGGCTATACCACAGAAGGGATATCCAATCAATAACAGACCAGGTGGTTGTCCTGGAATGTGGATGGAGGGGTGAGAGGATTCGACTTGGAAAGAAATCATGGCTTGAGCAACAACACTGAGTACGGCGCGGGAGAGTTCCCATTACTTGAGAGGGCGCAGAGGGAGAAGAATAAAGCGAATCTTGACCGGGATAGCGCGAAACTCGAGAGGGATCAAGCGAATCTGGAGAGAGACCAAGCGATCCTTGAGAGGGACCAGGCGCGGCATGACCTTGATATGTTGAAAGCAGAGTACCAGCAAGAACAAAGGGTGCGAGAGAACGAGGCGAACTGCGAGCAGTTGAAGTCGGAACTTGAAAAGATCCAGCGGCGACAACGAGAGTTCGACAGGCAAAAGGAAAAGGGGGCCAGGACTACGGAGCGAGCTGCTGCAGGCTCAAGGCTGGAGTCACGTATGGAGGTGGAGGAGGCTCCCAGGTCAAAGGGACGATTCAACTTAGACGCGCGGCTCAAGAGCACATAAAAGAGGGACTGGAAGTGTGGATATCAACCGAATCAGTGTCCTCCCTGCGTGGTTTGGAGACAGAACTGATACGCCCACTGATGGACGTGGCACTGCCGGGATATACCCCGAGCTCAACCCCGACAGCAGTCAGGTGAGCGGGAGTTCGTCGCGTCTCAAGGAATTAAATGAGAGGCTACAGCTGAGAAATCGTGAAAGTCCAACTAGAGTGGAGCTACCCCGACTTGAAGGGAGCAACCGGTCAGGAATGTGGTGATCGCAATCTATAAGAAGAACACGGATGGCAGATATCACAAGCACAACCGCATAAATGGAACGCGGCGCAGCGGGCGAGAAGGGATTGTTTCCATGACGCCTCTTGGGCTGAATACTATACACAGCCACGAATACCGGAGGGTGCAGTTCACCTGACTGTGGGGGACAGCCTGATACGGGTGCTGACCCGGATCCAGTCGCACTGGCAGACTGGATTCTTGAGTTTCTCTGGAGCCGCAACGCCGCAGATGTTGGCATCACTCGAGATGCTAGGGATGGCAAGAATGTATACAATGACTCTAATGATGGGGACCAATGACGTGTCCAGAGGTGAGTCAAGGAAAGTGATGAGGCTAGATGATAAAATGAGCTGCATTCTGGAGGAGTTGCGGATTCAGATGGATCCCGCCATACTCACAGTTTGCACCATCCCTGATAACATGTAGGCCGACTACATGCGATGGAAATGAATGAAAAAGTGCGGAACCTGAACGAAATAATCAGGCAGATACATCAGAGGAGTGTCCTTCCTGTCAGATTGCTGAACGTAGCCGACCAGATGGAGCGATCCCTCCCGGACGATGCGTCGTGAGACGGAATCCATTTCGACAGACCTAGGGGTGTGGAGTGGTTGAACAACGTTTTCCAGAGGCACATAAGTGCGCTGGCGGCAGACCTGCTTGAAACGGCCCAATTCACATTCGGTCCACCCCAAATCCCCCTTTCCTTGCCACAAGACCCCTGTCCAGTCGCCTGGGAGCGAAAGTCGACTCAAGAGACAGCTCGAGGAGCAGCCGGACTAGATTACCGGGTTCCACGCCGATGGAAGCCGAGGAAGCAGAGTCATCGACGCCCCAAAGTTCAGTGGTATCCTCAGTGGTGGTGGTAGATAACAAGAGAGTGGAGAGACCAGCGGAGACAAGCCGAACACGATATCTGGAGAAAATAAAGTAGTTGGACCTGGAGGATCTGGAGTGTAGACAGGAGTTGGCGGAGGCCCTGGGGCTCAAGCACGTGTCACACGAGGATTTGAGCCGACACCATTGCGTGGATTGGTTAAAGGCCCACGAAACGCATTTCTCGAGAGCAAGAATGATGGAGACGGCTGATCTGACTGGGATCCCCATGAAATCAGTCATTGGACCGATCAATTACAGACCTCTCAAGTTGCTGGGGAGTCCGGGACTCATAGTGGAGCCCCCCAAGCACCGAACAAGTATTGCTAGAGTCAGATTGGCAACTCCCGCGCAGTTGAGGGTAGTAGATAAGCTACTGGAAGCGAAAGAGATGGAACTACCAGACGCCGCTTACGATGGTGCGAAATTGGCAGACGACCCAAGATATGGAAAACCCTGCGGGAGTGCCCAATTGGCCAAGACACTGGCAGTATACGATAGAGCGGATCCAGCGGCCGCAAGGGTGATCATCGTGGCGGGATCGGATTTCGAGGGAACGTTTCCCAAGTTGTTCTGGCCGGAAACTCTGGTATACTCGCTGCCAGGTGCAGAGTTGAACCAGATGTTGACCTTGGTGGTAGCGATGAAGTCAGAGATGCCTTGTGAACCAGAGCTACTGCTGTTTGCAGGAATGAACGATCACCTGCATGCGGCTGGACTTCTAGAGCAGTTGAAAGGCGATGAGCCTATGCCAAAGAAAATCTGCGAGGCTATCCAGACGTTGTTTGCCGCGATGAACGAGGTGCAGGAAAACGTCAGTTCTCGATTTGGACCTAAGACAAGAGTGGTATTTACGACGTCCCCTGGATACGCGAGCATGCCTCCTGCTCTGCAGTTTATGTATGCCATTTTGGTCCTAATAGCCGAAGGATTCTGATGGCAGCTCCCAATCGGGAGCTGGAACCCACGAACTTGAGACTTCGGAAGTCAGAACTGGCACCGGCGTGGGCGGACGTGTCCCACGCATTGAGGGGATTCTATGAACTGGCAGACATCCTCATTGTATTGGATGAGGTCCTCTTACTTGAGATCTCGAATCTCGCCAGGCAACTGAAGTTCAGTCTGATAATAGGGGATGACCACCCAATAATAAGTCACCTGACAGCCAGCCTATGGTTCCGAGGTATGGACTTGACCATCACGAGCTCCACCAGCAAACCGAGGGGACCAAGTAACGAACGAAAGAATGTGGCTGCGGCCGAAAAACAACTGGAAGCGATGGTATATAGACTAACACAAGAGAGAGGCTGGTGGCCGTTTCTAACACCAAGGCTAGAGAATGCTACGGACAAGACGAGGGAGAGTGCTCCACCTCTCGTGAAGCAGATCTGGGAATTTCTTGAGGAACAGTTGGAGGTAGCCGAGAGTAGGGAGATGACGGTGGGTAGATTCGTCCTTCTAACACCAAGGCTGGAGAATGCTACGGACAAGACGAGGGAGAGTGCTCCACCTCTCGTGAAGCAGACCTGGGAATTTTTTGAGGAACAATTGGAGGTAGCCGAGAGTAGGGAGATGACGGTGGGTAGATCTGAATCTACTAACGGCGGACTGACAAGAGATCCTGAGAATCCCCGCGTGGAAAAAGAGCTTCTAGTTACTAAAACGCGAGCTAGAGGCGACACTAGAGAAGGAAATCTTGCCCGTAACCACTCCTGAGTTCCCAACAGTCAGGAGAATGACCCTGGGGATGAATAGCTCCTTGGTGGTCCCATCCCTGTTCGCAAGAGCTACGGTAGAAAGGCAGCAAAAGGAGTTCACCGATAGCTGGGACTCCTTGTTCATTGGGTATACAGCAGCGGTCTACTTCCATACTTGTGATATCAAGATAAACTCATGGACGACTCAAGCGAAAAAAATGAGAGGCTCGATGCCTCCAAAATTCGAGGTTCGTGACATCTTGAGAACGCTCGATCAGGCGTATTTGGAGAACATGTTACCGTATGGGATGATGGCAGGATGATCGTAGAAGAAGGGCACATCGCGCTGAAAGACGAGATGAAGTTTGCCACAAGAAAGTACCGGGCGCCTTACGGATTAGAGCAAGTGGAAATGAAACAAGAAGAGAAAGAGCTGGATGCGGCAGGCTTGTTATATGTGGCTCTGACAGAATACAAGAAGCAAGACCCATCGACACCGTCACCCTTATCAGTAGGCACCCCTGGGGACAAGAGAAGCGGCCCAAATAGAAGACCGATTTAGAAAGATACTTGAGAGAAGGCGAGACGAGTCAGAAGAAGAAAGCGTGGATGAAACTCTCAGTGAAACAGGAGAGGAAATGGAAGTGGGGAATACGCCTGAGCCGAAACCAGCTGAGGAGGATTTCACCGCCCAAGAACTACTGCAGGAGCTGAGCGGAGATGGTTGGGCGGACACTGCCACGCCACCTCTGACCTCATCCCCTCGGAAAAACCTGGAATTACCATTGACAAGCGAAATTTCCAACATGGGGATGATACTCTTGAGTACAGAAGAGAGCAAGAAGAACACGTTTGAGGGGAACAAGAGCATGTTTCTAGGGACTCTAGATGAGAAGGCTTGGCGGGAATTCTTGAGTGAATTTAATCAAGAGACGAAGAGTGAGACCACGCTAAATAACTTCAAGGAAGAACTGTGGAACACGGTGGTCAAGTTCGGGGAACCGGTGTTGATGGGCACCGGGCTGGATGAAAAAGCAAGAAAGGAGTTGCTGAGCAAGATGGTCAAGTTGAGGGAGACGCGACAGAAGACCAAGGATGATGAATGTAAAGACGGCTCTATTCTGAAGCAAAAAACTGATGATAAAATGATTAAAATTAAAGGGGAGGATAATTTTAAGACTAGTAATATGATTAAAAGTACTAATATCCTTAAGGCTCGAGCAGGGGGAGGCAAGAATTGGAAGGGTCGGACCGGGACAAAGAGATCGAATCACTGATGATAGTGACGACGCCCCCAAGCAAAGGTATGAAGTCTCGAAAGAGGAAATGGGAGGTAGAGGAGGTGAGCAGCCCGTCGGTGGATGCTGTCTCTGAGAAGAACTTGAGGGAGACCGCCCCCATGATCCTAGCGCGATGGAAGACTGCAGCCTACATGAGTAGCTCCGAACCAAGGAGGCTAGCCGAAGTGGTGAAAGAGATAGAGGTCTCGACAAGTCTGGAAACGGAAGAAGAATTCAAACCTCAGAAGGCAGGCTCGAAAAAGGGTTCGACGAATGGACAAACATGGGAAGTGGATATTGGCAAAGAATGGATTTCGAGCGAATATCAGGCTATTGGCAAACACGTGACCAGCGACCCTCGTGAGAAAAATACGACAAGGAATACGGCTCGACCTTGGTGGGTGGCCCAAGATACGATGAAGGAATTGGAGGACTGTCTGAAGAAGCTCGATCATGGGGTGTTCCGCAAGCATCGCAATTGGGCTACTTAACAAAAAGCCGAGGTCAACAAGTTAGAATTGGGAAGTCAGCTAAAGTGGACTTGGCAGAGCTTGTTGCGGGATTACTTTGAGGAGGCGATGAGAACACCTTCGTCCGCATTGCCTCTGATGGCAAATCCCTTCGTTAGAACAGCGGGGCAGCTGATGTTCGCGTGGAGCCTAGTGGGAATAGAATTGGAGGTGTTGACTTCACATGATTAATTGAAATTGGGCAACGAAAGTCTAGAAGTCTACCAGATGCTGGTACAGCATATCGCGAGAGATAAATCCGGTCTGAGTCTGGCGAGAAGGAAAGATGCCACTTGTTTCTTGAGGTGAATAATGTCCGTGATGACTAATAGTGCGGTCCAAGTGTGTCATCAGAAGGCCAGGGGGAGCAAAACTATGGAGAGAAGAGTCTCCACCGTCATACTAAACGTGTACCAGAGTACGGGGATCGAGAAGGAAGATGACTCGAGGCAATCCCTAGAGAATCATGGGAAACTTGATGAAATACGAAGATTCCACAACAACAAATTTGAAGAGGGGCATGTTGTGCATCGCAACTTGGCCTTGGCTGAGGATTACTCGAGACCCAATAAAAAGGGAGAATATCAATACGTGTCTGGAGTGATGGGAATATCGCACAACCCTTTCTTGAATTCAGAGGCCGGGAGCGCTCACAGGAATCACGAGGTGACGGAGTTATTGAAGTTTTGGACGGAGGAGATAGTCGTAATTGATTCAATGGAGAGGGAAAAACCGAGCCTAGGCCTGCTTCTTGAGGCGACACCCAAGGTGATAAGCGTACCGCGCTCGGGCAAAAGAGCGGAATTGAGGATGGGAATGGAAGTGGCATGATGACTACGAATTTGGGAACGGTTTGGAAATTGCTGAGACCCTCCTGGTGTCCACATCCCCATGCGAGCTTGATTGAAGAAGCCACGGAACGAGTGAGGCTAACACCAACAAAAGATGAGGACCTGGGAACTTTGGACGTGATACACAAATTGATCTTACCACAGCTTAAAGAGTCGGGCGAAGCAACGAGTAAGCTGGGGATCAGTAAAGAAGTTGGAACCTGGCAGCTGGCTTGGCTTGACGTGCGGAGGCGGAGGGAACACCTGTGATGGACGATCATGTGTCAGAATACAATCTTTCCAGAGAGAAGACCTGGTCGCTCGGTTTGGCGACATAACAGAAAGAGAGAAGAGCGGAGAAGAGAGGGTTCTTCTCTAGAATGTGTAGTCTGCAATCACTGGAGATGCTGGAGTCTGAACACCATTTGGTGACTGCGTTAAGCGTGGAGTCGTGGCCGGGGGCGTTGCAAACCACCCAGAAACATATCAGAGGGTGGAAGATTGATCTAGAGGCGGAGATGGCATTTCCCGTGAGCGAAGCTTATGGTCTGCCTGTAAATGCAAAATCCTTGGTGGGATCAGTATAGACCAACTTATGTGAGAGCCACTATCCAATGCACATGGCAATGGTGGAGGTATCCAGCTAAAGGATACTAGTGGATAAGGCCTTCTCTGTACCCAAGTGCGTACGACTGGCTCGAATGTCGCATCATTCACATAGGCTGTTGAGGAAGATCCTGGGAACGGTGCCAAGGGCACAAAGAGATGACTTGAGTGAGATCTGGGGAGAAGAACTCTTGAGCTTAGAAGGCGAAAACACGAGTGATTTTGAGAGACAAAATGCCATGGGGAAGCCGATGAATAGTGTCCCAGCGCAGGAGGAAAATTATATGACGCACGAGAAAATGATGCAACTAGAGCCTCTGCTGGAAGCCTCGTGAGAACGCAATCTCCGAAGCATAGAGATCACACATGGGGAATGCCCATGCCATTGCTTGGCACAGACAGTGTGGTACCCGGAGCATTCAAACCTCGAATGAGGTCACAAAAAGAAATTTTAACGAAACAAAGTATTGTTATTAATATGCTATAATTATTATATAAATCAAAATGTTGCATGACAATTTCCTGGTTGGATAGGACAAAAGAAAATTTAAATCATTAGCTTGCAAAGCAGATGTTAAAAGTTCAAGTGTATGCAGATTTTGATTGCTGTTTAGCGATAGTGTGACAATTTTACATGGTTGTGAATTTTGGGGTGCAGATCAACTTAAGTCTGCTGCAAACTTCTGTAAATGACCACTGGCACTGTATCTTGAGCAACACCCAAGTATTCTGGGGATTCATTGGTAGGCGGCAACACGCAATCAGGACATCGATCTCGAGTCCGGGGAGTATGTGCCAGTCGGTCATATTTGGAAGTTTGACCTTGAGAAATACGAATTACGTAATTTTGGGGTGAAATGTAATTTTTCAAAAATTCGAGTTGGACATGTCATGCTCAAGTTTCTCGCGACAACTGAAAACATCAGAAAAATAAGATCAGAACAACCGATTTACAATCGCGGGAAAGTACTTGAAAGAAGCAGCTGGAAATTGCTACTCGCGGGTAGAGCTGCCCGAATAATTTATCAAACGCGAGTAGAGCTGTCCTATCCTGAAATAGGAGAAGAAGCGATTGCAAAAGAAGAACATATTTATTCGAGGTGAACCCGAGTGAACCCTCAGTGGAAAGGTGGACAGCTGGGGTATCCCAATGGTCCAGTTCCAAAACTTAATTCTCGAGTCAAAACCTATTTCCCTTGCTGGAATTCATTAAAAGCAAACTTCTCAAGCTATTATACTTAATGCTAGAGTTACTGATTAATTTAGTTATCCCAATTCTCGAGTGTGCCGGTATGTGAGCACTCAATTTAGTTTTCCTGAGTGTGTTTTATGATTGTTATGTTGAGATAAGGAGAGTTTTAGGTTGATCCATCTGAAATGGATCAAAGTTTCACTGTCTAATGAAAAGTAACTGTACGGATTTTTCCGACCCTGTTTTTAACGGCGTTCGCGTATTTTGAGTTTTTTGAGACCTGAGTATGGGGACGTTCTTATTTTCTAGAGTGGGGGGGCGGGTATTTTAGTAGTGGCTTTTAAGCTATGTGCCAGTCGGTCATATTTGGAAGTTTGACCTTGAGAGAAGCAAAAAACACTTGATTTTGGAGTGAAGTTTAATTTTTCAAAATTTCGAATGGAACCTGTCATGCACGATTTTCTCGCGAGAACTGAAAATCAGAAAAAGAGATCAGAACAATTTCAGAACGATTAAGACACACACGCGGGAAAGTCGCAAGAAAAAACAGTAGGAAATTGCTATTCGCAATTTCCATCACTATAATAATCGAGAGTAGAGCTGTCCCATCTGTGACAGAGACGAGAGCATTCCCTCGAGTTGGATTATTACGATTGGAATACTATTCTTGACTGGACCAGAGTGAACCTTCGGTGGAAAGGTGGACAGCTAGAGTGTCCCAATGGTTCACGAGAACTTGCAGTCTAGAGTAAAAACTTGTTCTTGTTGTTGAAACTGACTAACATTAAACTCATATTAGTTACTTTATTAATTCTTGAGTTGTTTACCGACTTATTTACTTCCTGGTTCTTGAGCGTGCTACAATGTGAGTACTTAATTTAAATTCTAGAGTGTGTTTTATGATTGTTATGTTGAGGTAAGGCGAGTTTTAGGTTGATCCATCTGAAATGGATCAAAGTTCCACTGTCTAATAAAAAGTAACTTAACGGATTGTTCCAACCCGGTTTTTAACGGCGTTCATGTGTTTTGGGTATCTAGAGACCTAAGTATGGGGACGTTTCTAATTCTAGAGTGGGGGGATATTTTAGTAGTAGCCTTTAAGCTGTAACGGGTCGTAGTCTCATGTCACAAGCGAACCGAACTGGCTCCGACCGTTCCTGAGGTAGAAAAGCACAAGAGATAGTGTCCCTGACCCTTGAGCCAGTGGTTATAGGGCCTATTTTTCTTAAGCCTCATGTGTGACTGCAGTAGACGAATGTTACATAGTGTTTTTATGGCGCTCCTGGGTGTTTACGACATCAAGACTACGGAGTCGAACCCACTTGAGACAGCTTCGGGCTGAATGCCCATTCTAGAGTACCGGCGGTACGGTTCGACAGGAACGTGCAAACCTTCCGGTTGTACCGTGATAGCTTTTTAAGAAAACTCGAGAAAATTTCCTGGTACGCTCTCCGAACGAGGCTTAGCTAACCGAGTAAAGGGGGGCAACTAGGGGGACAAAAACACGAGCAAAAAGACAAAAAGCAAAACAAAAACCAAAAAAGAATAGAAAAAGGAACAAAAACCATAAAACGAAAAAAGACAGTGACTTTGACACCAGATTAGTTGGATCAAACCTTTATATTAATTAAATAGTATACCCATACTGTTTTACAAGTTCGATCGTTTCGATCAACCTAGCAATTTAAACCAGTAAACTGAATAAAGTGCCCGAAGTGGGGCGTTGTCAAGGGTTTTCAGATAGCTTGGAACTTAGCTGGACCAATAGGAGACTTGACTGGAAGAGGTGACCAGCCGAGTGGGAAAGTGGTTCAGGGACACTTGAGCTGAACCAATAGGAGACTTGACTGGAAGAGGTGACCAGCCGAGTGGGAAAGTGGTTCAGGGACACTTGGCTGAACCAATAGGAGACTGGACTGGAACAGGTGACCAGTCGAGTGGGAAAGCAGCCAAGAAGGATTTGGCAATTCTCGAGTTCTCAAGTTGGGCAGAACGGGTATCGTTAGAATCCACATTACATTATAGGAGATAAGTGTAAAATTGGATAAGCGAAATCCCCCAGTTTTGAGGAACATTTTTACTTGAGCAGGCCTGGAAACAGGTCTACGGTTTTCTCTTGAGAGGTTTAGCACCCGGCGCTTAAAGTAATTTTTAGGCTTAAGAAGGGGGGCTAGAAAGGGGGGAGGTTAGAAGGGGGACTGGTTAGGCTAGAGGTTGGCGGTTGTAAATTGCAAAAAGGGGGAAATTAGAGTAACTAATTAGTCGACATCGTTGACTTAGTTACATTAGAAATTAACACGCGTTGGTAATATTAGGTGGAGATCCAAAATCCAACTCGAGTTAAGGCTGGTACGCTGGTTGGTTTGGTAGGGGGGACCGGATATAGACAGCTTTTGTGATACCCCATAAGATCACTAGTGGGGGGAGGAAAACGCGTGGCAATTAGGTACCAGACATTTTTTTTAGACGAAAGGTAGACATTGGTCACCTTTAAATTTTAGGTGGGCTCATTTTTCTGTTTTTATTATTTTTCTTACTTAAAATTTTTGTTGCATTTTATTGAGGATTTGTGTTTGGTTTTATACGAACAGGTGATCACAAGATACCTGCGCACCTACATTGAAATAGAAACAACCAAAAAGAAGAGGGGGGTCAGCATTTGGCTTTTAAGAGAGGGTTTTTGGGAAAATTTTACTAGAGCTTGAGTGGTGGTACAAGGTACGGTGGTTCAAGAAGACCCTACAACGAGGAAGACACTCCGTGACGAGTATTGGGACAAGACCGAAGAAGTCTTGGGACAGAGCAGTCTTGGGATAGTGGTCTTGGGACAGGGTCTTGGGACAGTGGTCTTGGGACAGGGTCTTGGGACAGTGGTCTTGGGACAGGGTCTTGGGACAGTGGTCTTGGGACAGTGGTCTTGGGACAGGGTCTTGGGACAGGGTCTTGGGACAGGGTCTTGGGACAGTGGTCTTGGGACAGGGTCTTGGGACAGTGGTCTTGGGACAGTGGTCTTGGGACAGGGTCTTGGGACAGGGTCTTGGGACAGGGTCTTGGGACAGTGGTCTTGGGACAGGGTCTTGGGACAGGGGTCTTGGGACAGTGGTCTTGGGACAGTGGTCTTGGGACAGGGTCTTGGGACAGTGGTCTTGGGACAGTCTTGGGACAGTGGTCTTGGGACACTAGTCTTGGGACACTAGTCTTGGGACACCAGCCTTGGGACACTGGTCTTGGGACACTACCCTTGGGACACTAGTCTTGGGACACTAGTCTTGGGACACCAGCCTTGGGACACTGGTCTTGGGACACTACCCTTGGGACACTAGTCTTGGGACAGTAGTCTTGGGACACTAGCCTTGGGACACTAGTCTTGGGACAGTAGTCTTGGGACACTGGTCTTGGGACACTACCCTTGGGACAGTAGTCTTGGGACACTAGCCTTGGGACACTAGCCTTGGGACAGTAGTCTTGGGACACTAGCCTTGGGACACTGGTCTTGGGACAGTAGTCTTGGGACACTAGTCTTGGGACAGTAGTCTTGGAACAGTGGTCTTGGTACAAGGGTCTTAGGACACTAACGGAGAGTACTGTGATAGTGACGAATAGTCTTGGGACGGTATAGAAATTGAAGTCAAATTACAACAAGTGCGTTTTAAGACAGAATAAGACAAATCGAAATAGGTAGGGTTAAGACCAAATTAAGGAAAATTTTTCGGAGGTTTTAGAAAGAGAATTGGATAAGGTTTTTAACACGTTGTACAGAATTTGTTACCACAAAAAAAAATTTTTTTACCCTTAGAATAGAATCGTGTATATAATAAAATTGTAAATAGAAGCAGTTGTAAATAGAAATAATGAGGCGGAGTAGGGTACCGGTGCTCGAAAAAAGGTCAAGTGGATCAAACACGAAATATAATTCATCGCTGCGCGGAACGACATCAACGGGCCCAAAGATAACGAAGACGAACTTTTCAGTTAACATGGTCAGCACAAGGAGTACAGCGGAGAACAGGGCGAAAGAGGGCACGGAAGGGGAGCGAGTAGAACCCACCATCGAGATTGATCTAGAGACACCCGATCAAAGTGTGGATGAAACAAGGAAGATGGCGACAGAGTCAACTCCAATGCCCAATGCAGAGGAACCGAACCAGAAACCCATAGAGTTCTCACCGATAGATGACGCGGAAGATGCAATAGGCAACACCGAAGAAACGGTGAAAGAAGACTCTCAAGTAAAGAGGACATCTTTTACGGAAAAATTGGGAATAATGTTCGGAATAAAAACAAAAGAAAACGTGACTGAAGAACCAAAAGCAGAAAGAGCACGAACGTTTGGGACAGTGAGCACGAAGACCTCAGAAGCCAATCCAAGAGAGGAACAAGCTAAAGCAGAGGCTACGGCCGAAGAGAGACCGACAGCTGACCATGAAGAGACTACCATTGAGCTGGGTGACTTGTTGGCGAAATTAAATCAGATTGACAAAAGACTTAAGCACAGTGAAGAAGACAGAGAGGTGATAAAAAAGGAGATAAGATATAACAAGCACGAGTATCTAGACAGTTATTTTAACCTAGCTAAGGCAACAGATGAGAGACTCAAGGAAATGTCAGATAAGGTAGAAGCCACCAATGAAGAACGAGAAAAGAACATCAAAACAGACATGCAACAGTTGAAGAACCGATATGATGATGTCAACAGCCAATTAGGGAGCCTGGAAAGGAGAATGGACACAATGAGCAGGAGTCAAGCCGAGAGTTCGTGTGAAATACAGGCAAAGTTGGATGCAATCTTGAGAGGTTCTACTCCACAAGAAAGACCGGCAGCGGATCGTACGCAAGGCACCAGAGTTGACTTTGCAGAACCACAAAGGAACAAACGACAATCGACACCGTTGCCCTTAACCAGGGATGCGATAAGCATAGCACCAACAGCTGCGAAAACAATAATGAAGAATGGAACGTCGAATACAACGACTGCTCCGGGAGATTCAACAGCTAACAGCAACACAGGACCGGATGCTATGACATGGGCCAGCACTTGGGAGATGATGAACAGGACTCTAGAGGCCTTCGCCACGAGGAACACTGACTCGAGCGACAGGAGAGAGGGAAAATCAAGAAAGACAATCAAGAAGCCAAAAGAATTCAAGGACGACTCCGATGGATGCATTGACACTTGGGTGGAAGTGATGAGATTACATCTAGAACAAGATAACTTGAGTGACGAAAGACAAGCATGTACAGCCATACTGAGCAACTTGGAAGGAACGGCATTAAAATGCGTGGTCGCAAAGAAGGAGGAAGAACGCGACACCGCGGACAAGATCTTCGAGATATTGCTGAATCGGTTCGGGTCAGGCATGAAGGGTCACCAAGCGATGATGCGATTTGAAAAGAGAAGGCAGAGGGACGACGAGTCAATAGATCGGTTCCTAGATGACCTCGAGAGCTTGAGAAGGAGGAGTGACCCAGAGGAGTCGACAAATAGACGGAACTTTAGCATTGCCTCGAAGTTCATCGATGGGGTGAAAAGTGATGACTTAAGGACAATGTTAGCAACATACTACACATTGTCGAAGGACAGCGCACCCACCCCAGAAGAAATGAGACAGAAATCAAGAGAATACATGCTGATGAAACCTAAGAAGTACTCATATTCCGAAAACAGGAACACGCAAGGGGGAAGCCAACCCCAGAGGTCATCATGGTACAAACCTAGAGATGATATGGACAAGCGCAGATCATGCGCGAACTGCGGGTCAGCGGATCATCATGTGGCTGACTGCACAACGTACAAACAAGGCATGAAGAGCCTAGGTTATGCACCGGATGAAGAGGATATGAGCCAGATGGAGGAACACGAGTACTATAATGGCTTAATCATCAAGATAGGCGCCAGATGCTTCTTCTGTAACCAGGAGGGGCACTTCAGAATGGATTGTCCCTTGTTCTGGGAAGCGGTCAAGGACCAGAATCACCCCAAACATAAGTTGGCATTAGCGGCGGTGCAGAATCAGCGGAACAGGCAAAACGAATTTGAATCTAGGAACTTGGGGGCACCAAACACCGAATTGCCGACGAAGACAGTGAAAGCTGTGACACATGTTAGCGGTGCGTTAGAGTCCGCGGCCGGAAGCTCTCTAGAGATAAATTATGAGAAAGCGGCGACGGAAGCAATTGCCAAAGTGAAACAAGATCTGGCTGCGAAAGAAATAGAGCAACGACTAAAGTTGGAGATCGAAAGACAGAATTTTAACGGAGCATTAACCGGATCGAACTCAATACCAGAGGCTAGAACGGGCTCAATGAAGACCGGGAATTGTAACACCGTGAAAATGGTGACAGGTAAACCTTTTGGAATATCGAAAATCGGAGCAAGAATAATGTCGATAATCACAGTGGGCGGACACGAGGTAACCAGAAACTTGAGCGAGCCGAGCGACCAGACGATAATGCACATTGACGTGTATGCAGACTACTTGAGTGGAATAAGTCCACAAACGACTTCTAGAGCGCTCAGGGCACTACTCACGAGAGGGGGCAGCAAATCGGTACGTGTTGATAATAGGTACACTGAAGCTTATGGTCCACACGAGGTCATGCTAAATATAGATGGAATCAACATCTATACCAAGACGATGATAACATGCGACGAAGACCTAATTGGACAAATCTATGTAGGGAAAGAAGAGTTGAAAGTAAGATCGATCGGACACTGTGCCATGCTTGAAGAAGATGCAATGCACATCGGGACGGAAGCAGACGTGACAGGGCACGTGCTAGACATAAATGGCAAAAAGACTCAGTTGCGTGGATTACTTGACACGGGAGCAGTCTTGAGCGTCATACCAATCGAAACATGGGAAAAGATGGGCTTTGACAAAGGTGACTTGATAGACTCGAGAATACGGCTGTCAGCTGCAAACAAAGGGGCCCTACGGGTGCTGGGCAGGACGCCGATAATAGCCCTCAATTTGGGGGAACGTAACCTGTGGATGAGCTTCATCGTGGTAGAAAACCTAGATGAATCTGACCAATTCATTTTGGGCAGAGACTTCATCAGGAATTTCGACGTAACGATTGATCTAAATAATGCAATGTTCAGGATACGGAACCCGGATAGGAGGTACGCAATCAAACCGGTAAATTTAATAATGGCGAATGAAAACAAAGCACCGGTATTCTTGAGTAGGAGAGTGAGGTTAAAAGCTAATGAAGCGGCAATCGTAAGCTTGAGGATGAAAAATTATAATGAACTAAGTGACAACAAGCAAGTGTGTATAGTTCCGAATCCCAATAGTCAAAGCGCTGCTGTTTTAGGAAGATCATTTTCGATAACGAAGAGCGGCCTCTGCGTCAGTGTCTTGTTGAATACCCTTGATATACCGATCACGATACAGAGAGGGAGGAAGCTGGGATATGCTTTACCAGTTAAAACTCGATACGAAACAATTGAAAACTCAAAACAAAATGAAGTTGTTGATTGTCCTAATCACAGGGACAAAATTTGTATCTTGAGACGATTGCAGAGAATAAAAGATTCTTCAAGTCTTATCAAATCACTTAAGTCAGAAACGGACGATGGGCTTTCGAGCTGTTCGAACTTTCCAGAGCGACCCACACTAGATGAAATGCAAACTGATAAACCGGTTCTGCCGGAGATTGAACATTTAAGGGGCAAACTGAAAGATGAACAGCTCGAAGCTATCAAGGACGTACTAGAGCGGAACGAGGAGGTTTTTTCAAGGCATAAGGCGGATATCGGGTGTTGTAATTTTGTTGAACATGAAATAGAACTTGAGGAAAACGCGGTGCCACACAGGGAGGGGGCGAGGCGCATGACCCCACACAAATCGGACGCGTGTAGAAAAGAAATCGAAACGTTACTAGAGTATGACATGATAGAACCATCCAAGTCACCGTGGGCGTGTGGAGTAGTGATGGCCAAAAAGAAAGGCGACCAGTTAAGGTTTTGTTGTGACTTTCGATACCTGAACTCCGTCACGGTAAAGGATGCCTATCCCATACCTAGAATTGATGAGAGCCTCTCGAAGTTAGGTGATGCGAAATTTTTTACGACTCTTGATTTAGGCTCGGCCTTTTGGCAGGTACCATTAAGGAAGCAAGACAGGGACAAGACAGGGTTCGCCTGTGAGTTGGGTCTGTTTCAATGGAAACGGATGCCGTTTGGACTCTGCAATGCAACAGCCACGTTTCAGCGGCTGATGGCACACGCGTTGATAGGCGTGACGAAGAAGTACGGCAACCTGGTAATGTGCTACGTGGACGACGTGGTAATAGCAACGCCAACACTAGAAGACCACATCGAGAGGCTTGAAGGGGTGTTTGCGTGCATGAAAAGATCGGGGCTGAAGTGTAAACCATCAAAGTGCGAGATACTCAAGGACTCGATCAAATACTTGGGCAGGATGGTAGATAAACACGGTATCAGACCTGACCCAGACGCCGTGGAAGCAGTCCTAACCTGGAAATCACCGAAGACGGAACACCAGCTGATGAGCTTCCTGGGTTTCGCCAACTATTATAGAGAATTCATCAAGGGATATGCGGACAAAGTATACCCGATGCAACAATTAATGAGACATAAGGGCAAGAAGTTCACGTGGAACAACGCGGCAGAAGAGTCATTCCAGAGAATAAAGAAAGAGCTGTGTGAGGCACCAGTACTGGGTATGCCGACTGAGAAAGGGATGTACGTGCTAGACACGGATGCATCAGTAGTCGCTATTTCTGGGATTCTCCATCAAGAACAAGAATGGAATGGGAAGACAGTCTTGAGACCAATAGCATACGGGAGCAAGGTCCTAAGTGACACAGAAATGAAGTACGGAGCACCGAAAGCAGAGATGTTCGCGGTGGTCACCTTTGTCGAAAAATACAGAGCATACTTAGGCAGTGAGCCCTTCAAGCTGCGAGTCGACAACCGAGCACTAAGCTGGCTGAAAACGTACTCAATGGACCAGAGCTATATTGGGAGGTGGATAGTTCGCTTGGATGGATACAACATGATAATTGAGCACAGAACACGAGATAAACATCAAAATGCTGACAGCTTGAGTAAGAAGACGGAGTTCTACGAGAGGCAAGAACAAAGAGAGGCGGACAGACCTGAGATCAAAGACGGCTTCTCCTTTATGGACAAAGAAACGTACGACAGTCTTCCACTCACGAGATGGCTGGACAAATCAGGCAAACCGATTGAAGATCATCCCGAATTGCCGAAAGAGCCTCTTGAAAAGACCATCTTGAAGAGAAGCAGAGGGATTCCGGTAGGAATAATGCTCAAGTCCAAGATCGTGAGGGAAACACTCAAGGCAAAAGGTTATGATCTCATCCAGGTAGAGGAGGGAACGGTCCGAATAGATGAAGACTTAATGAGGTTGCTTGAGAAACTATCAGATGACAAGCCCGTGATCCAAGGGAAAGGTCAGGAGGCACCGGAACTAACCATACTTCGGAGAGAAGAAACAGTGAACAACACTGACGTCTCAAAAGGAAGCATCACTGATAGCAAGGAAGTTGTGCGATCACTAGTTGAAAAAATCCCCGACAAAATTCTGGAGCAGACAAAAGTCAGGGATAAGAAAGTAACATTCAGAGAAGAAGTTGAACACCTGGGACTAGATCAAGAGTCCGGGGAGTGGTCCAGATTCATGGAAGAAGACGAAACCGGAGAAGGGAAATTGTCCGGGGAGCGTGAAGAATGGGATGAAGACTCGGATGAGAGCAGCGAAGACCAAGACAGTCTATGCATGATACTGGCGGAAGAGAAGATAAGACAGCACGACAGGGAATTACAGACGGATCCATCTTCAGGGACGTACAATCTGGAAATACAAGAGGTACGAGGTGGTGAAGAGCTCGAGAAAATAGCAGTTTCAAGAAAACCACTAAGGGAACTATCGTGCAACTCAAACGTCAGAACGAATCTGGTACCAGAAGACGACATGAAAATCGTGAAAAGGATGATATGTGTGAAGCTGAGCGATGACATCCACAACCCTGGTGAAATGAATGGACAGATCATGGCGCTAAAGGAGCACGTTAAGGCGAGATACAGGCTGTCTGACCTAATAAGGGCCCAGAGGAATGACAAAATGACAAGTAACCTCTCCAAATGGATCCATTCGGGAGTCAAGGAGAAGGGGGAACTTGAGGAAGACAGCTACAAGATCTTGAGCCAGTTCTACAAAGAAAAGAGAGATTTACTTTATCACACAGCTGAAGGGGTGGTAGCTTGCAAGAGAAGAGATGAGGAAAAAATATTACACAAACACAACCTCATCATACTACCACAATTGTACCAAACGGAGGTGCTTTTCAGATCACACGACCAGATGGGCCACCAGGGGATAGATAAAGTACAACAAAGGATACTTCACAGGTTTGATTGGCCGGGAATGAGAAAAGCTTGCGAGAGATGGGTGAATGCCTGCCTAGCATGCCTTCAAGTAAAAGACCCAAGGAAGACGAAGTTTCCCCTCAAGTCTGTCGAGAGTTCGGAATTCAATGAAGTGGTGCAGATAGACCATCAGAAAATCTGCATGACGGAGTCGGGTTATAACCAAATACTAGTTATAATAGATCACTTCACCAAGTTGGCGGAAGCGGTTCCGTGCCAGACAGCCTCGGCAGAGGAGACATGTGATCACCTGATAACGCATTGGATATCGCGGTATGGTTGTCCAATGACTTTCCAGTCGGACAACGGCAAGGCTTTTGTGGGGGACTTGACAAAAGAATTGATGAAGAGATCACACATTGCTCAAGCGCACTCGACGACCTATCATCCACAGACCAATGGGTTGGTAGAGAGACAGAACAGGACACTGGTCAACATGCTCAGGGTGTACTGCTCGAGATACATGACGGACTGGGACAAATACCTGCCACAGGTAGTAGGAGCCTATAATAGTACTCAGCACTCAACGACGGGTATCAGTCCTTTCATGATGTTGACAGGCAGGGAAAGGGCAATGCCTATAACATTCTTCTACCCGGAGTACGAGGGGAAGAGGACGTCACCTCAAGCATACGTGAAGGAAGCGATCAAAAGAAAACAAGAGCTAAACGAGCTATGTCGGAGAAACACGGCGCAAGCGCAAATGAGGCAACGCAAGAAATATGACGAAAAGATACTAAGAGCAAAGCCATACGAAGTGGGCCAATACGTGTGGGTCTTCCAAAATGTCATACCGCCCAAGGGAACAAAGAAACTACTCAAGAAATGGAGAGGACCGTTCATGATTACGGAAGTACATCAACAAGGACGGTTCTATCGCTTGAGTACAGGGCGAGCAGCACATTACGAAAATCTGAAGCCTCATGTCCCGTCCCCGGAGGACTGGTGCCTACCAAAAGACATGGAAGGTCTTGAGTACCTGGTGGTGGAACCAGCGTGCGAAGTGAATGAGAAAGGCACTAGAGATAAAAATGATGGTAATGAGAACTTGAGTTTGGACGACAACGAAAAGATAGAAGTGGAGTCGGATGCAGGTTCATTTGTAGAAGAAGACTGGAACGACCCAGAGCAAAACGAGGTACCGAAGTGGATGGAGCCGGATCGACCAACACCACCGGAAACCAGGACTGGCAATCGTAAACGCACAGGCATGAGGTACAATAGGTACGGGGATGACTTCTTGATCGATAAGATACAGCCAGACAAGTTGGGCGATGAACTACTAAGCGCAGGCGAACTGGAAGCCGGAGAGGAATGGCAGGTCATTGACGATGGTGGACATTATCCGCAGGATGATTACTCGACGCCAGAATTGGAGACGGATCTCGAACAGAGTGAGATAGAAAGGAGGGAGAACACGAACTTGAGGATTCTAGAGTGGATGCGTGATGTCAAGGACGAGAGCCGCGAAGGACAAAGCATTCAGCAAATCGATGTATCAGCAGCAAATTACATGAAGACAGAGGACCCTCTTTTCGGATGGACAGCAACAGACAGGCCACTGGACATCCCTAAGGACAATTCAGACCCGACTACATCGACGGGGACGTCGATAAATATTTTTGTCCGGGGAGTGGGGGTAGGACTTACCCACACCGAAAATTTGATGATAAAGAAGCTCAAGGAAGTGAGGGAAACAAGCGGATTGGAACTGGAGGAAGAAGAACCAGAGCCTACCATAGGAAGGAATTTCAAAACGAAATTCGAAATACCCAATGAATACTCAGAGAACATCATGATAACGGATAGCGACTTCATCCTGTCAAACAGGACCAGCGCGATCTGCATCACGGCGGACATGAGTTTCAAATCAAGATTGGAGGCTGACTTCAAAAGAGAGTACCAGAACGTAGAGTTTCTGTTCAGACAGAGGCCAGGACTGGGAGGCATGGCAGCGCTTCCACCGTCAGTGGCACAGGTCCCGGGCAAATACCTCTGCTTCCTAGTAACGAGAGTCAACGACAGAAACACAATTGATCCCGAACACGTGATATTGGCACTGACAAGACTACGTGACTTCATGATTGAAAGAGGAATAGTGGAGGTCTCGATGCCGGTGTACGACCCAAACAGGGGCAAACTGAGCTCGAGGGAATTGTACGCTATCCTACATGTGGTCTTTGCAGAAACAGAGATAATGGTGCATCTTCACAAGAAGTACTACTTGAGCATCGCCTGAGTCGGGTACATGGAGGTATCAGGTCGGGTGTGAGGGAGGAGTCTTGAGTTAGGTACTGGGGTGCGGCGCAGGTAAAAGGATCTTAAGATGTGATTGGCATGACAATTGAATTTTAAAAGAAAGAATAATGGAGATAGACGCGGTGGAGAAAGAGGGGCCGAGCCTGGGCCTGATTCTTGAGAAAACACCAGAGGTCATAAGCATACCGCGCTCAAACAAGAGAGTTGAAGTGAACATGGGCGGTGGAGATGGCTTGTTAACCACGAACTTGGGAGTGATATGGAAGCTACTAAGACCCTCCTGGTGTCCACATCCCCATGCGAGTCTAATCGAGGAAACCACCGAGCGAGTGAGGTTAGCACCAACGGAAGATGAAGATCTGGCGAAGTTGAGTGTGCTACATAAGCTAATCACACCCCAGATGCAAGAGCCAAGCGAAAGGACGAGCGACCCCGGGTCAGCAAAGAAATTGGAGCCGGGTAGCTGTCTGGATTCGACGTGTGGGAACGGAGAGCACATCTGCGATGGACGGTCATGCGTCAGAATACTGTCGTTTCAAAAAGAAGACCTGGTCACTTGGTTCGAAGACATCACAGAAAGGGAGAAAAGTGAAGTGCAAATAATAGCGGAATGTTACGCGAGAACCACGGTGAATATAGCGACAGCTCTCGGATTCTTCTCGAGAATGTGTGGTCTGCAGGCACTGGAGAGACTGGAGTCTGAACATCATTTAGTGACGGCGTTGAGCGTAGAATCATGGCCCGGGGTGTTGCAGGTGACTCAAAAACACATCCGGAGCTGGAAGGTTGGTCTTGAGGCGGAAATGGGATTTCCCATGAGCGAAGCTTATGGCTTGCCATTGAACGCGAAATCGCTGATAGGGTCAATGATGGCCAACTTGTGCGGAAGTCACTACCCGCTACACATGGCGATGGTGGAAGTGTCCAGCCAGAGAATACTGGTGGACAAAGCCTTCTCAGTGCCCAAGTGCGTGAGGTTGGCTCGGATGTCGCATCACTCGCATAAGTTGTTGAGAAAAATCAAAGGGACAGTACCAAAAGAATTGAGAGATGACTTAAGCGAAATCTGGGAAGAAGATCTTCTGAAGTTGGAAAGAGAAAACACGAGCGATCACGAGAGACAAAACGTGATCGGGAAACCTGTGGGAAGTACTCCGAACCTGGAAGACAACGACACGATGCACGAGAAAATGATGGAGCTTGAGCCTCTCTTGGAAGCCTCAGGGGAGCGTAATCTCAGGAGCATTGAGATCTCTCATGGGGAATGCCCATGCCACTGTTTGGCACAAACGGTGTGGTATCCAGATCACAACAACCTTTGCCTGGTGTGGGATGTGGAAGAGATTCGGTCGATCGGACTACCGGATCACCGGCAGAAGGTGACGCTCTTAGTAGTGAGTACGATGTTAGCTCTGAGATGGATAGAAGAGAATATAACGAAGTATCGGGAGGCGACGACGCCAACGGCTGAGTCAATATACGCGATAGACTACAGCAGGAGACTCGAGTTGTTTGAGACTGCGTGCAAAGTATTCGCCATACCGACGGAAGTCAGGCACGTATGGAGTCGCTTGAGGTACTTTCCATGGTTTCGGGCGACACTGACGTCTTGGTTGTACATGACAACGAAAGATCACATGAGAAAAAATCAAAAAGAGTATCGACAGTTCCAGGCCGAGATTGGGCCGGAAGCTTTCAAGAGACCCCTGCTAACCCATCGTAATGCGATCACGACAGGATGGAAAAGAGTGGGTAAGATGTCTAGAGACAATACCAAAGCGAGGGAGTCGATACTAGAGGAAGACCTGGCGAAGAACGTGAGCTTGAGCCTGCACAACTCCTTTTGCTTGAACCGAGAAGCTAGGGTGAAGGCACTACCCAACCAAGCAAAGAGATTGCAGGAGCAGAGAGAATGGATGCGATCCTATGAACAGCTGAAGGCTTGGGAGGAGATTGTGATTAGTTCCGATGATGAAGAGGAACTGTTGAGACAGTTTGCCGCATCTAGCACTTCAGGATGCAGTACCTCCAAGGCGAAGAGCACGAGATGAATGGGCAAATCGGATGGATCTTGAGTCTTGAGAGGGAAGGGGGGCTTGAGCGTGGATCCGAGTGAAACTTGGATTCACGAAAAAGAAATTTTAACAAAGCAAATATTGTTACTAATATACTATATTTATTATATAAATCGAAGTGCTGCATGACAATTTCCTGATTGAATAGGACAAAAGAGATTTTAAAATGATTGGCTTGAAAAACGAAAATTCAAGGGTGCAGGTGTATGCAGATTTTGGTTGCTGTTTAGCAATAGTGTGAAAATTTTAAATGGCTGTGAATTTTGGGGTGTAGATAAGCTTAAATCTGCTGCAAACTTCTGTAAATGACCACTGGCACTGTATCTTGAGCAACACTCGGTTTTTCTGGGACTCACTGGTAGAAGACAGCGCGCGATGAGGACATCGATCTCGAGTCCGGGGAGTATGTGCCAGTCGGTCATATTTGGAAGTTTGACCTTGAGAGAAGCAAAAAACACTTGATTTTGGAGTGAAGTTTAATTTTTCAAAATTTCGAATGGAACCTGTCATGCACGATTTTCTCGCGAGAACTGAAAATCAGAAAAAGAGATCAGAACAATTTCAGAACGATTAAGACACACACGCGGGAAAGTCGCAAGAAAAAACAGTAGGAAATTGCTATTCGCAATTTCCATCACTATAATAATCGAGAGTAGAGCTGTCCCATCTGTGACAGAGACGAGAGCATTCCCTCGAGTTGGATTATTACGATTGGAATACTATTCTTGACTGGACCAGAGTGAACCTTCGGTGGAAAGGTGGACAGCTAGAGTGTCCCAATGGTTCACGAGAACTTGCAGTCTAGAGTAAAAACTTGTTCTTGTTGTTGAAACTGACTAACATTAAACTCATATTAGTTACTTTATTAATTCTTGAGTTGTTTACCGACTTATTTACTTCCTGGTTCTTGAGCGTGCTACAATGTGAGTACTTAATTTAAATTCTAGAGTGTGTTTTATGATTGTTATGTTGAGGTAAGGCGAGTTTTAGGTTGATCCATCTGAAATGGATCAAAGTTCCACTGTCTAATAAAAAGTAACTTAACGGATTGTTCCAACCCGGTTTTTAACGGCGTTCATGTGTTTTGGGTATCTAGAGACCTAAGTATGGGGACGTTTCTAATTCTAGAGTGGGGGGATATTTTAGTAGTAGCCTTTAAGCTGTAACGGGTCGTAGTCTCATGTCACAAGCGAACCGAACTGGCTCCGACCGTTCTTGAGGTAGAAAAGCACAAGAGATAGTGTCCCTGACCCTTGAGCCAGTGGTTATAGGGCCTATTTTTCTTAAGCCTCATGTGTGACTGCAGTAGACGAATGTTACACTGTAACGGGTTTTTGGTCCCATGTCGCAAGTGAACCGAATTGGCTCCGACCGTTCGAGGTAGAAAAACACAAGAGATAGTGTCGCTGACTCTTGAGCCGATACTTATAGGGCCTATTTTTCTTTAATCTCATATGTGAACGAAGTACGCGACTGTTACATTCGAACTGAGAAGTCGCACTTCTGAGAAACGGCAAAAACCGCCATTTTGGAAGAAAACCAGAAGAAAATCAGAACAACAATAGTTGCGACGAAGATAACTACAAGAAAATCGAAGATCAGAATCGAAGAAAAAGCAGAGTTAGCAGAGACCGTTCCGAGTTGCAACGATTGTGTCGCTACAATCGTTGCAAGGCCGTTCACAACAACGGTGAAGGGTAGAAAAACAGCCTTCCGGAAAGAAGATAAGGTTGTTATTTCCCCGGATTCAGGAATCCGGAGGGGTCTCGGGATTTGAACTGAAACTGTTTTTTATAAATTTTTAGTTTCCCGGTTATGTCTTGAATTGAATTTATTTAAGATCTGAATTCATTTTACGACGATGAGAAGCTAGGAGTTGGGGGAAAGGGTTGATCCATCTTCGATGGAGATGATGATTTTTATCTACTGAACAAAAACAATAATAATATAATAGAAAGTAGTAGCCCTGTTTTTAGGAGTGAACTCGTGGTCTGCAGATACTGAGACCCAGCCATGAGCTCACTATTTTGCATGTAAGTAAGTTAATTTGAGCGTTCTGGTCGAAGCCGGAGAACAGTAACGTTTTTGTCGACCCGATGTTAGAAAGACCACCAAAAGAACTGGCTTTGGTAGAGACGGTGAAAAGTATGTAGAGCTTTGTTTAGACGCTGGCCAGTCGTTTTATAGCTTAGCTTTATTTTCCGTCGATATGTACTTAAGGGCGAATGTTACAGCTAGCATTAAATTAGCGACAAAACGAAATTGTAAAAACAAAACAGGTGAAAACTCTCAGAAATGTGTGACTAAATGAAGAAAATTGCTACGTAATAGTTGTTACATAGTTTTCGTTATAATTGTGAAGTTGTGATTGGTTAAATTTTTTAAGTTTTGAAATAATGCTGCTTTTTATGATCTTTGATCGTTTTGTACAGATAGTTTAGATTTTTAAAACCTGATTGTGTACAAAAATGTGCGAAAACGTTTTTTTGAATTTACAATTTTAACGCATTCTCAAAAAGAATTTGTTTTGCTGTATCAAATCCGACTGCATTCTGGTCGAATAGATCGGTTTTCTATCGATGTTATATCCTATCTAGCTTTTGCACTGACCATAACTAATTGGAAGGACCCCTTTCGTAATTAATTTTTTTTCAAAAGTGCTAATGTAGTGTAACATTTTAGTTCTTATTCCATTGAGAACTTAACTTTTTATCACACCTCACAGAAAAAACAACAGTAACTTGAAATTTTTGTGTTACTTGCACTGCACAGTAACCGGCTATCCTTGCTGCTAATTATCTTGAGATACTTTTTCAGATTTATGTATATTTTAATCGGACATGAAAAATCTGATTATATTAGCAATACTTATATACCTGGGGAGGTGCTCTAAACTCTTTCAAGTAATGCATGCAAGTAGTAATTTGTGTAAAATTTCATTCCTGGACTCGAGAGAAACCTATGACATTGAATGCGGTTATATTATTGCCGACGAACAACAGGTTTTGTCAGCTAGTGGACGCGAATTGAAATCATACGAATGGAATCGGCAAAGCATTGAGTTTGTTCCGAAAGTTCGTGTTCTGAGTTTCCCTCTTAATATTAGAGAACTGGGACCATTGGCTTTTTCTGGGATGAAACCAAATACCCTCTATCTTATAGATGTGAAAACCAAGAGTTTGTTTCTTTTTGAGTTGGAAACTCTTAAACTCCGGATTCTTGCTCGAAATGAAATTCTGGGCTCATGCTGGAAAATGTATGTGGACCCCGATGAAGAAAGAATCCATTATCTGATCAAAAGTGGATCGAGCACGAATGTGAAATATACTTCGTCAAATCTCATCGGCGAAAACTTTTCACCGACCATGCGAATTCCTTCGACTGATGTTATTTTCGGTTATTCTCTCGAGACTCGACTAAGAATATACTTTTGCAAGAACGGCAAGGTTTATCGTTTCAAAGCAAATGAAAATGACGAACTTTTCAGTGTACGGCTAGGATATGGATGTGAAAGCTTTGTTGTCGATAATGATGCTTTCGTGTTTACTTTGAATTCATCCAGCATTCGCGTTTCAATAACTGGTGATATTCTGTCAAATGATGAAAAAATTGAAGCGTTAGTAGCCACAGTCTCCACAATAATGTCTGTTTCGTCAGGTCAGAATACTAGCAATGCTTGTCAAAAATCTCAATGCGCTGAGTTTTGTGTTCTGGTAAACAAAAATCCGTACTGTCTATGTTCTGGGTCCTTTATAGACTCCACGGGTTGTACTGAGGTGTCTGGTAATAAAATATTGATTTCTACCAGTGATTCCATATACGAATTGTCCATGGACAAAAAACGATCACTAGAAAATGAGATCTATAGAGTACAAACTGGAGCCATAGAGTTCATAGTCTTCGATTATCTTAGCAACAATCTGTTCTTTGGTCAAAAGGACACAAGAAAAAACGGAGAAACTTTGACTGTGTTCAAATGTGACCAACTTGACTGTATCAACAGTGAAGTTTTTGGTCAAGTGTCTTCTGGGATCGGCGAGTTTCAAGTCACAGCTTACGACGTTGTATCTGGCTTGATGTATTTCACAGATAATCATTATAATTTGGGGGTCATTAAATTGAGAGGAAACTTACCCTTCGGTAAAATTTTAGTCAGATCAGGACTCTCGTATGCTTGGTCGGTTGAAAATAGCGACCTCAAGCTAAGAGGTCTAGCGGTCGACCCAGTGGCGGGGTATCTTTTTTTCGGCGACGTGTCGCAAAAAAACTTGGTATACAGATCTGATTTAAAAGTTAACGAAGTTAACCTGCTAGATTTGAAACAAACGTTGGACTGGCCGAACAACATGGTTGTTGATCCTACCAACAAAACTCTTTATATTATTGACGGCAATAGGTTAATAGTTCACAAGTGCGATTATTTCGGCAATACTCACGAGCTGTTGAACTCGCAACATGAAAGTGGGGAACCAACTAACGGCCTCGTGAAGTTTGGATCCAATTTTTTTATTTCGAAGCGATACAAGGGAAGCGTGCTCATGTTTGATTCACAAACGAGACAAATAACAACAGCGTTTGACGCAGATGGTCCGATTGTCAGTCTTTTGCTTGTCTCCGAGGAAGAAAAACATCGGAGCTTAAAATTGCGAAACGGGTGCTCAGATAATAACGGCGGATGTTCGCACTTCTGCTTTTCGACCTCCAAATCTACGAGCATAAATTGGAGCAACCGTGATGAGAAAAACGAGATAATTTTTAGCCGAACTTGCGGCTGCCCCGAGGGAATGGAGCTGTCGAGAGTTAACGATTCTCAATGTTTGTCAGATCATCGCATGTTCTTGCTGACAAATAGAACTAGCATTCTATTTTTTTCTCCGACTATTGTCGATCCCTTACAAAAAGTACCCTGTAATTTTGATGGTCTCCAAATCACTGGGGAAGCAGCTTATGACATTCGCCTTCAGATGATATTCTTCATTGCGAACAAGTCCCATGACTCGTCTTCAGTTTATGGATGTAATGTAAGTCAAGAAATGCCATCTAATTCAGTTAGCTTAAGCAAAGGGGAGTCAGTGAGACTTAGGGAACCCGCTGAATTGGTTCAGAACTTGTCCTCGAAATGGCTGGCTTATGACTGGAGCAGCAGGTTTATCTTTTGGACAGATTCAACTAGCCGATCAGTTCTGATGAGTACTATTGATGGCAAACATGTTCGTGTAGTTGCATCAGGCTACGATGCAATATGCTGCCTTGCATACTTTGTGCCATATCTCTACTTTTTTGCTGATAGAGAGTTGGTACAGGTCTTGGTCAGCAGTGACTGGAACAAACAGTCTGATTCAAAAGTTCTCTTGGATCTTTGTGGAAACCGTGATGAAGATGAACCATGCCAAGGTGATCGACCCATTGAAATGACTGTGCATTCATCAGGAAGGAAATTGATCTTTTTGGGAATTAGTCAGAGCAATCAAAAATTTGCATCGGTTTATGACTTAGACAAGGATAAAGAAGACAACATGCAAGAAATTCTCCAGAATCAAATCTCACTTCCTTCATACATTTCCTCGAACCTCAAAGCTCTCGAGCTTAATGGATCATTCATGTTCGCCTTTGGGTCAAAAAGCATGAACGTTTTGACAATTGATGAGCAAGGTTTTTGGGCAAATTATCCGTTTAAACCCGAAGATGACGTCAAGTTTTCATTAGATTTGTCCGGTCTAGATCTTCTTTCAGTGACTAATATTGCGAAATCGTCTCAACCAAATCTCAGAGGCGAATGTTTTCTGTCAGAGGAGTCTTTCAAATGGACCTGTGACCAACTTTGCTTCAGTGACGATAGCGTATTGAGAAATCTGTATGACGACGAGCATCCCGGTTCTTGTGGTTGTTTTCAGGACTCCTACTTTGACGAGACGACGCGAAGATGTGTACCTTCCGAGTTCCAAGTTTTGGTTCTTCAGGACAGAACAGTATTCACATACGACGCTGAACATATGTACAAATTACCTTTCCCTGTAGCATCCTTAGGAGTGATCTCCTTTGGTGGCTTTGAATTGGAAGCAGAGTTGTCGATAGTGAGCTTCGCCTACGACCCTTTGCTTCACCTTTACTTTTACATTATAAACCGGGAAGCCTCGGACTTGTTTTCCAGACGAATTCTGGCCGGCGATGCTCGTGGTAAAAATGTAAGCTTACTTGCGGAAGCCAATGAGGAAGACGGGGAAATTTTCAAGGACATTGAGGTCGATCCGATATCGAGAGTCGTCGTGTGGTTTTCATCGCAAAGAATCTATGTGTTCAGCCTGACTTCGTGGAGGATGCTGATTGTTTTTTCACCCGTTGTCTCTGACGATGTGTTAGAAATCAAAGAATTGAAAATTGTCAACGGCCAAAATACTATAGCCGCTCTGTTTAATTTGAATGGATATTTTATTGGAGTGTCCTATATTGCATTGATTGATATTTTCGGCGATGTTCGCAGAACCCGAAAATTCAATGGTAGAAACAATCCACGAATGCTTTCGGTTGAACAAGAGGAAAAAGTTATCAGATGGACGGATGGAATGCGTCTTATTTTCAGTTATAAATTGACAGGAAGTCAACCTTTTGAGAAAGATTTGTGTGAGAGCGAAAGTGTACAGTCGAAGGAACTTTTTGCTACTACTGTAACTTTAGTAGTGAATCACAACACCGTCGCAACCTTGCAGTCCTCGAAAGTGCAGACGCGATACATCGTGAAATCAACTGGCTTCTTGTCACCTCCCAAAAATCCAGATGCACAAAGTTTAGTTATCAAAAAGGGTCGACAGTCAATGAAAGCTGCTATCAGTCTTAGCGAAAACGATAAGCGTTCGGCAGAATTTTGTGACCAGCTGAAATGTACCCATTTTTGTGATCCGATTTCAAAGCGATGTGCTTGTCCATTTGGATATGTACTCATGTCTCTCTCAAGCTCGACTTGCGTCAAGATCGCAGATAAGTTCTCGTGTCCACCAGAGCAAGCGACGCTGCGTTGCGAGGAACTGGGTATCCATGACAGAGAAAGGTGTCCGGAAATAACCCTGTGTGCTCCATTTGCAAACAACTCATGCAGCTCCGATCAGCAGACTTGCATGGTCAGCAATGGAACTACAGTCAAAGATACTACGCGTTCTGAAGCTGATGCGAGAAAAGTGTGCTATCGAAATTCAGCTTCTTATTGTGAAATTCGGCCTAGCTGGTGTCTTTGCGACCCGGCCTTTCTTTTTAAACAGAAAACGGAAGCGATAAGTAGTTTGGCAAGCATTTTGGAGAATCCGCTTCTAGTTGCAGTGATAGGATGTCTGCTACTTGTGGTGGCATTTGCATCAGTAGTAGCATTTGCAATTGTGCTCTATAAGTACAGGACTAGTAAAAAATCGAACAAGACTGTTAGGTTCACAGCTAACCAGAACTCGTACGACGATGCTGAGAACTCAGATGGAGTTTCAATAGCAAAAGTGAGCAACAATATCGATGTCTCAAAAAGCGCAATGAATCTAAACAGCAATCAGAATAACTTGTTCATAAACACGAGTATTAATGTGCACCAAACCGTTAACCAAACACGAACTCGTAAGAAGTCTCCCAACAGTTCAGACATGTACTCGCACATTCACAGTACGAGCTCGTCTCACAAAAAGCACAAACGGTACCATAATCATTCACACGTGCCACAGAACTCGATAAGAACAACATCTGTGTTCTCCTCAAGTTGTGGAACCCTGAACAACGCAGGCGCACCGCCTCCAACGCCAAACCCTTCGATTTATAATTCGGATGTGAATTATGAGACAATGTGTCCCGACTGTCGAATGAGGCAGAACGTTCACACTCCTAGTCCGGGGATCCCCAACAAAATCAAGAAGCCCTCGTGGAGTTCATGGAAACGGGAGCGACATTCGAGCGGTCATCATTCGCAGAAGTACAGTCACAGGAGCTGCAAAGGGTTCCAATCGGGAGAAGAAAGTGAACCTTTGTTTTTACCCAAATCGCAAGGAGCTGCTGGGCTCCCTAATGGATCCCGATTCGCAGATTTTTACCCTTCAGCTGGGAGTCATAATACTATGCCCAGTCAAATGCCAGCGGGCAAGTATGTGAAAAGACGTCGCTTTATTATGGACGAGTTGGTTACTTACACGCCTGGAAACACTAGAGGTTCTCATCACCGATCTGCACAGGGCCATTCAACGTCGCAACAGCAGAGTTACAGCCATGGTCACCCGATGCCGCCTCCTCCGGCACCTGCGTGCACTCCCCTTAGCGGCTCACAGGAGTTCAACAGCTTCCTCCCACCGTCTCCCGTGTCTGACAGAACGTCCTCTATGGTTTACGTTGTGCGCCAAGTACATGTTGGCCACGACCCACCCCCTTCGCCTGTCAGCAACGGATAGTTTTTTCTATCTCAAATTATAATTCCTAACCAACTTCTTTTGTTAAATGATTGTCACTCATAATTAGATATAACAACTTGCTATTCGCAATAATGCAAAAACCTTAGCTGTAATTATGTCTTTAGTGAGAAACAAGGTCTCACTTGTGAGCTTACTGTTGTAATGAGATCTGATCAGCAATCATGGATTTATGGCTTCGAAATTACACGTAAACCACGATTGACTAGACGAGATTTTGTAAATAAGCTGCAGCTTAGTTAAGCTGAAAAATCAGGTTCCTTTAGTCTTCTGACTGTTCAAATATAAAATGTATTGTCCAGCAAAGTTTGATGCAATGGACCGAATTTTTTTTACTCTGACGCAGCTTACAATCATTAATGAAATAAAATCTATTTCCATTTTTGCGTTTCACCGTTGAATAATTTTCAGTGCTGAAATATTGAAAAGGTGAATAAAAATCAGGCTTTGTTGCGACTACTTTCGAAGCGTGTACTGTTTTTGAACTTGATTTGCATAGTTTTTAAACCAATTTCAACCTTGATGTCAGTTAGTTCGCGGTTACATAATCTCGCTGAGTGGATTTTTATTGATTTTCTTTTGTTTCATTGTGAAAATATGACTTTTTTTAGTGTACTTGGTGTACATTTTGTAGTCAGAACACCTTAATACCGTCTACTGCTACACTATAACAATTTAAACCAAATCGATCCTTGCCGTGATGCTCAAATAATTTATGCTTTTTAAAAAAATAGCGGAATGCAATAAATTAGGTGTATCATTTAGGCAGTTGCTCTAGAATTTGTGCCTAAAACACTTGTTTTTGTATCAGTTTCGCTGATTGCTTTTTTCAATTGTTTGAGTGATTATAAAACATTTTTTTTTGCAACAGTAACAATTCATTGTAGATGAATTCCGTTACAAACACGGTATCGCGTGGTGCGAAATACGCCAGTTACTTTCATTCGATTGTACAGTTCAAAAAATCGATCGTTAGAATGGAACTGTTCGTTTTCAAAACATTGACGAGAAAAAATGTGTTTACAGCTAATATTTTTTACTGTTGTTGCGATTGGCAGATTACAAATTGTCTCTAACTGATATTTTGGTTCCAGCATATTTTCCTTCTGTGATATATTTTTCTTGAAATTTTTTTCTGGGATATATTGATAGCTGATACCTTGATTGATTATCGTACATTAAAAGGGCGCCACAAAGGGCGCCACTCGGGTATGTTTGTGTGGTATTTTGAAGTTATAACTTAAAATTTGGAAGTTTCTACTTCTCAGTGGAAGAGCGGATATCGATTCTCTCACTACCTAAAGGTTTCCTGTTTGGTACTACCTACCACCACAAACGTAGTTTTTTAATCAAAGTTTTTCAAAAATGGCATTTCTGGGTTAAATTTGCAATTTTTCTGCTGTGCAGAAAACTTTGCCTAGATAGTTTCTTTTGGCCTTTTATGAGAGCTGAGAAAATAAATTAAAAACATTGTTCATGATCGTTTTTTTTTTTCGGTTTGCTAACACGTTGAATTATTTCTGCAATGCTCTGTCATCTATCAAATTTTTGGGGTAAATTTGGGATACCTTCATGTTAAATTGTAACTGATCTCAACCTCTATAAACGGCCAGAGCAATGGTGAAGCATAATTGCACAGAATTGTTGAACCGTATACCAAGTTCGTTGGTCGGGGAGGGGATGGTTCAAGAGATCCTTTACGTGTATTAGCATTCTTTGATTTGACTTGACAATGCTCTTTCTTGTCTCATATTGCTGCTGATTCTGTCCATCTAGATGTGCTAATTGGACCGTACCGTCCCGTCTGTGTACTTCCCGCTCCCCCTTCCCTTCTTTCACCAAACACGGTGCTATGTATAGTCGCTATACTTGGGAATACAAGCAAGCAAATTTCACATCGTCGTTGCCATTATAAAATCAATTTACCTGTTTTTCGTTTCCTTCTTACAAAATGTGCTTTTGATCAAATTTTGGAAACTGCTGCTTTGAAATGAAATTACAGTTTTTTCTCAAACAGTTGCTTTATTTTACGATTTACTTTTTTTTCAAATCTACGTGGAAAATATAAATTTTTGATGTTTAAATCCATGAAAGAAGAGAAATAAAGTCTAGTATAGCTGAAATTTACCAAAAATTCAGCGCGGTTTGTGTTGTACTGTAGAGTCCTCTCCTTTTAAAATTTCAACTGGAATGTTTTTGTTTTCGTATCTTTTTACGGTGCCCGAGTAGTGTTGGTATAAAAAGCTTTAATGACATTACCTGGCTTTGATTCTGAAGTGCCTGTAATAAAATACGAGCTCTTATTCAGCTTTTATGTCATTGAGGGCAATTTATCGGGAAATTGCTGATTTCCTAATTTGTTAGAGGCCTATATTGTATTTGTACACATTAGCTTAGATTTGGCCTTAAACTAAAGCTTTCTTTTTAAATTTTGTACGAATTTGTAGTTTCAATTCAATTGAAGTTATTTTTCTGATGTCTGATTGCATGAACTTTGACATGCTAGAAATTTATAAATTC
Organism: Symsagittifera roscoffensis; assembly: GCF_963678635.1. Taxonomy (NCBI): domain Eukaryota; kingdom Metazoa; phylum Xenacoelomorpha; order Acoela; family Convolutidae; genus Symsagittifera; species Symsagittifera roscoffensis. The sequence goes on from NC_087064.1 coordinate 8,268,879, forward strand.
AAATTTGAAATTGTAACTACTCTTTTACTACACTTACTCGATCTAAACTTACTTGCAACGAGTAATGGAGCAACCTTCAGTGTTATTCAAGCTACAAACTTTAATTTCGGATTATTTCAGATAATGGATATAGGTGAACGGCGTGCTTTATTATATTCATCTTAGAGGGCAATGGCGATAGCGAAATAGTAACCCATTACGGTTCTGTTTCCTTTTTGACGTTCGGGCTGTATAACTTCACGTTCTAATCAAACATATATCACGAAAAACCAAGAAAATCTTACAACATAGCCACTTCTGAAAATTTGAAGATTTGGGAAATATTTATTCAGAATTATAAATATTTGAAATCTCCTGCGTTATTACGTTTCAAAATGAAATACTAAACGATTCCTTAGCTTATTTGAGAAATTAAATTCAAACAATCCACTCATTCTTATCTATTGACGTTTTGATGCGACATTGGTCTCTTGAGACAGGCGTGTTTGAAGGGGCTTGGCTAGCTGCTATCTGCATGAATTAAGACGTAGGAAGAAGCAACCCTGCTGGACCGTACAGTCAGGCAAAATAAATCAAAAGTAAGGATGGTTGATACAATTTTTTGTAGATTGAATGCGTTTAGTCTGTTCGTCCTTAGGGCGGTGAAAGGTATAAATTCCTGAAGGATGAGACGTCGACACTAATCTTAAGTCAGCCTTCGGTACAAGACACTGGTGGTTGCAGCTCTTGATTAAAAAGCATCAAAGAGTTTGTATTTAATGTTATCGCTTGGTCCTGAACCACTCAGCTGAACCTACTTTTGACAACACTCTGAATTTATAAGGCTGATTAAAATGGCGCTCCGATTTTAAATGAGTTTTATGCAAGTAAGGAGGTCCTCGCAAGAATGAATCTGGATAAAGGTTTCTGAAAATATAATACTTCAAAAAATTGAATCATATGAAATCGAGATAATATGACGCATGCGATCTAACGAGCTACCACTGACTCAATATTCTCGACTTCTGAATAATAGTTTGTTCACAGAATGGTGAAATGATAACCCTTGCTATAAGCTAGGGTATTACAACCGGTTTCTAGAATTTTTCTGTTAAACAATTTTGTCCACAGAATCAATTCTAGAGGATCTTTATTCTTAAGTAGGATTTTCACTTCCACGTCTATCATTTAAGTAGTAATTAACCCAACTCCGTTTCAGGTTGTAATTATTTTTCAAAGAACTTCTCATTTTGGGGTCCGTATTTTTCGTCTTAAGTTTCGGTCGGTTCATTTTCTGTTTTTTAAACGCCATTTTTTATCTGGTAAGGCTTTGATTGGTTTACTTTTTAAAGCATGGTCTTTTGCAACTTAAACAGTTTTTGCTATAACTGAAATTTCATAATTTTGTAAATTTACCAAGTCTGATTTTCAGTTTTGTTTCTTTTTTTTTCGCTTTTTTTAAATATTCAAACTGTTTCAGTTTGTTATATCGACTTAGTCAACTTAATTTTCCCAATTTAGAGGGCAAAATATATCCGTTTCGGTTTGGATGGTTCGTTAAAACTTCTAAATTTTATGAAATTTTTTATGACAATAGATTTGTTTTCGACTCAACAGGTTTCGACTCAAAGTTTGTTGCCGCTCGGTAAATGAAACGGATATACATTTTCTGTGGTCTGTTTATGAACTTCATTCGATACAATTATGAAATTTTTGTAGCTGTAATTTAATAGTTATTTTTTCTAAAGTCCAGTTATTTTTTCAAGTTATATAAAGTAATTTTTTCAACATAATTTTTCTGACTTGTCTTTTTCATTCACTATTTTGTAGCGCAATGTGTTTTTTGCATTCTGTGTAACCGCTGAATTGATAGCATGGTTAGAGTGTATTAACTGCATATGTACCGCTGGACGTTCAGAGTTGGAGGTGAACATTCAGAAATGCAATGCAATTTTTTTATGTGCCGAAAATTTTCGTTAGATTTTTGTACCGAGGTCGGTCGACTTTGTTTTTGTCGTCTTGTTTTCAAATAAGTGTATTATAATCGGGAACTAGACTTTTTCCCGTAAAGAATTTTTATTTACAATTCATCAACTCGTTTCATTATTGAATCTTTACAACTTCCAGGTGCCTTCCCACTTGGCCTAGAGTTAACAACGTTGCCTTTGCACCCTCAGATCTGGGTTTGAAATCCCGACCGGACCTTGTTTTTCCAGTATGTATGCAATTGATTTTTACCGTAAATTTGAGTTGGACTTTCATTCATCTAATCAAGTTTTGTTGACTTAGTTGCCACATCACAGATTTTTCTTGCGCTGTAACTTGTCGGCTTAGTTCCAGGTACCTTCCCAGGTGCCTTAAAGCTTAGTTCCAGGTGCCTTAAAGCATGGTTTTTTGCAACTTAAACCACGTCACAGATTTTTCATGCGCTGTAATTGTAGATTCAGGCTTTGTTTCCGCTTCGTACGTTTTTCTCCGTTGCTAATTTAATTTCAAATGCTTGATAAAAACAGGTTTTATGAAAATGTATGGGATTGGGTTTTTTTTTCATTTTATTTTTTGAGGCGATTTGGAAAGTTCACGTTTCGCAAAAATTATAGTAACAATAGAGAAAACGTTTACCCCTTGTCTGCCTGCATGCTCTTCTAGCCTATTTTTACTCTAGTCCTCTGTCTACAGCCTTCGAAAAAGTCAGTGGGTTGAATATTTTAGATTATTTTTCGTGTTTTTTTTAAAATTAACTTCTCAAATCTGAGATTCTGGTTTAGATGAAAAGAACGAATTTGAGAAGAAGCTCCCCTGCATAAGTGGCTTCGCCCTTATTTTTTACACATAAAATTATAATCCTTGGATTTTCTTATGCGTTTTTTGCATCTCTTTGACTTAACTCCCAAATCTGAGATTGTGGCTTTAATGGAGATACCGTGTAGTGGAAACCTCCCCTGCATTAGCGGCCACTCTCAATTTCTGCACAACCCAATCAGAATAATCAAAGTTCTGGTTTTTGACCGTTTTTTGAATTTTCTCGAAAACTACCCTCCCATATCTGACATTTTGGGTTCAAACCTCCGCTTCACTTTTGTTCAAATGAGAACCGTTGAACTCGAACAGTAAATTTTTGGAAAATGTAGCTGTCTCGCTCTCAAGCCCTATGTATTAAAACTTGATAATAATGAAAATTGTCAAAAATCAAGTTTCAACATTTTAGTTTTATTATCTTAGGTGGCAACCTTCGTTAAAATGGTTGCGCGATATGTTGTGACTATTACGCTTGTGATTAGCAAGCAGTAGGAAATGAGTATATATTTCGGGCTGTTTGTTTTGTTAACGTCCATGCTTGCGCCAAGTTAATGGATTCGATACTGACCAGAAGCTGGTTTTTCTATCTTTTTTGGCACAACGTATGTCTGCTCAAGAGTTTTCGGCTTGATTGCCGCCTCCTATGTTTTGTTTCGAGTATTGAACATTCAATTTTTAGAGTCAATGAACGTAGTTCAGACACTTATATAGGTCGTGATGATTTTTTTTTCAGGAAAAGTCTTGATGTGTTTCAACTTTTTACAAAATACAATTTGTACAAATTGATGAATTTATAATTTTTTCTACATATTTATGCACTCTTTAAATTCAATTCAATGTCATCTGCTAAAAACTAGGGAAATTTTGCTCTCCAATTACGACTGTGTAATTGTCACGAAAAACGCGATAAACTTCCCGTTTCGAAAGTGGAATTAAAGTTCAAATTTCTAAGTGAAATAAAAAAGATTATTTATTGATCTTGTTCTGTCAATTTTATTAAAGAATTCTCAATCATAAAATGATCTGCAAATTAAAAGAGCTTGAATTCAATCATTTTTTTGAAATTCGAAAGTTATATATTTAAAAAAAACAAGTCAGTATTTTTTTATTCCTTGGTGTTCATGACATTTTTCAGCTGTTTGTTGGCTTTGTTTTAAGTTTTTTGGCATAAATTTTGAATAGAATTCAAGAAAGCATCAAGAAAATTGTAGGAAAAATTTTGTAGATAAATATGGTATGTAATTGACTTCCAAGGATTCGTTAAATTAAAGTTTAATAATTTAAAAAAAAACACTTCTATGAAGTTTTTCGATTTGTTGGTTTATCTGCAAGTAGTGATAGTCATTCAATTTTGGATCGCAAGTGTTGCGAAGCAGAGAAAACGTTTTTTCTCTTTTTTTTTCCGCTAAAAGTCACGTTCAAGTACCACAAAAAATCGTCGGAGTGAGTCGCGTGATATATATCAAAGATTATTCATTCGTGATTTGAACGACATTGTAAAATTCTCAAAAGTTGTTCTAGTATCGAAAAAACCAGTTTTTAGGTTAACTTTGTGCGGGTAGGTCTTGTAATAAGAAAGTAAGCTTTTATTTAAGCATTGAAATATAGTTTTACTCCAGGAAAACTGTTTTTCGAAGCTCCGTTCAGATCTTTCTCGGCAATAATACATTTTCTAAAAAATACTTTTTAGCATTTGAAATTTTTTGTTTGGTTAGACTTTTATCGAAACTTATCGTCATAACTGATGTAAGTGCTGTTTGTCTTGTATTTTTTTCTTCGCAATTTAAAAGCTTCAGAAAAAAGAAGTCAATTGTTTTAGGTTTCTCTTGTTGGCTAGTTGACTTTTGCACAAAACTGAATTCATTATTAAGAGAAAATGAGTAACGGCAATTTGCAAAGTTTTGCTGTACAATTCGTGCAGATATAAAATAAATTTTTTTTAAATTTATTTTTCGTTTTTTTTAAAATTGGTTTTATGATTTTTCTAATACGCGATTTCGATTTTTCAATAACTGGAAGTTCATTTATCTGCTTATTTCCGAATCGGTCAATAATAATTTGAATGGCCTGCTTTTTCGATTTTTTGAGATGTTTGCGATTTCTGAGACTTTTACGCTTGCGATTTGCAAGCGTTATCTAACCGGACTATACATATTTTTTTCGCGTTAACAACTAGTTTAACAGAATCACTTGAATCATTTTACCTTTGGTTCATATGAAATCAAAAGTCTGACGTTACATCGCGCATGTAGCGAAGAGGTAATGCTCCTGCTTATAAAGACCAAAGTCAATTATTCGAATCCGGACAGGACCTGTTTTTGTGTTGTAAGCGGAAAATTTTCCGCGCGTCAATAAATATTTGTCGGACTTCTGCTTGTTTGATTTTTTTGTCGGCTCAGTTACTGCAGCACAAAATTTGTCGTAAATTTGGGCATTTTTACTCGAATTAAAAACCTTTCAGTGTATTCCTGTTTTGAGCAAGTAATTGAGTTCTAAGTTTTGCCTATTTTTTGCTACTTCGATTTTTTTCAGGCTGTTCATTAAACATTTTTGAAGTTGTTTTCTATATAAATTCAAGGATTGTTCTATGCATATAGTGCAATAGTATCACCCATGCTTCAGACACAAATATTCTAGGCTTTCGTGTCTGCTATTTTTGTCGGCTTAGATTCCGCTGAAAGTTTCGGTTCCTTCTAAGGATTTTGAAACCTGTTTTTGAAGTTTCTAATAGTGCAAGTAACTTTGTTTTTGGAATTTTTTGTCCTGTTTTGCAATTTTTTAAACTTTTTGACAACAAAACATGATTTTTTGAAAGGGGTTTTTTTTCATTTTTTGATATGTCTTTTCGTTTGTAGGTAATCATAGTCATGACTTCCAAGGATTCGTTTAATTTAAGTTTAATAATTAAAAAAAAAACACTTCTATGAAGTTTTTCGATTTGTTGGTTTATCTGCAAGTAGTGATAGTCATTCAATTTTGGATCGCAAGTGTTGCGAAGCAGAGAAAACGTTTTTTCTCTTTTTTTTTCCGCTAAAAGTCACGTTCAAGTACCACAAAAAATCGTCGGAGTGAGTCGCGTGATATATATCAAAGATTATTCATTCGTGATTTGAACGACATTGTAAAATTCTCAAAAGTTGTTCTAGTATCGAAAAAACCAGTTTTTAGGTTAACTTTGTGCGGGTAGGTCTTGTAATAAGAAAGTAAGCTTTTATTTAAGCATTGAAATATAGTTTTACTCCAGGAAAACTGTTTTTCGAAGCTCCGTTCAGATCTTTCTCGGCAATAATAAATTTTCTAAAAAATACTTTTTAGCATTTGAAATTTTTTGTTTGGTTAGTCTTTTATCGAAACTTATCGTCATTACTGATGTAAGTGCTGTTTGTCTTGTATTTTTTTCTTCGCAATTTAAAAGCTTCAGAAAAAAGAAGTCAATTGTTTTAGGTTTCTCTTGTTGGCTAGTTGACTTTTGCACAAAACTGAATTCATTATTAAGAGAAAATGAGTAACGGCAATTTGCAAAGTTTTGCTGTACAATTCGTGCAGATATAAAATTAATTTTTTTAAAATTTATTTTTCGTTTTTTTTTTTAAATTGGTTTTATGATTTTTCTAATACGCGATTTCGATTTTTCAATATCTGGAAGTTCATTTATCTGCTTATTTCCGAATCGGTCAATAATAATTTGAATGGCCTGCTTTTTCGATTTTTTGAGATGTTTGCGATTTCTGAGACTTTTACGCTTGCGATTTGCAAGCGTTATCTAACCGGACTATACATATTTTTTTCGCGTTAACAACTAGTTTAACACAATCACTTGAATCATTTTACCTTTGGTTCATATGAAATCAAAAGTCTGACGTTACATCGCGCATGTAGCGAAGAGGTAATGCTCCTGCTTATAAAGACCAAAGTCAATTATTCGAATCCGGACAGGACCTGTTTTTGTGTTGTAAGCGGAAAATTTTCCGCGCGTCAATAAATATTTGTCGGACTTCTGCTTGTTTGATTTTTTTGTCGGCTCAGTTACTGCAGCACAAAATTTGTCGTAAATTTGGGCATTTTTACTCGAATTAAAAACCTTTCAGTGTATTCCTGTTTTTAGCAAGTAATTGAGTTCTAAGTTTTGCCTATTTTTTGCTACTTCGATTTTTTTCAGGCTGTTCATTAAACATTTTTGAAGTTGTTTTCTATATAAATTCAAGGATTGTTCTATGCATATAGTGCAATAGTATCACCCATGCTTCAGACACAAATATTCTAGGCTTTCGTGTCTGCTATTTTTGTCGGCTTAGATTCCGCTGAAAGTTTCGGTTCCTTCTAAGGATTTTGAAACCTGTTTTTGAAGTTTCTAATAGTGCAAGTAACTTTGTTTTTGGAATTTTTTGTCCTGTTTTGCAATTTTTTAAACTTTTTGACAACAAAACATGATTTTTTGAAGGGGTTTTTTTTCATTTTTTGATATGTCTTTTCGTTTGTAGGTAATCATAGTCATGACTTCCAAGGATTCGTTTAATTTAAGTTTAATAATTAAAAAAAAACACTTCTATGAAGTTTTTCGATTTGTTGGTTTATCTGCAAGTAGTGATAGTCATTCAATTTTGGATCGCAAGAGTTGCGAAGCAGAGAAAACGTTTTTTCTCTTTTTTTTCCGCTAAAAGTCACGTTCAAGTACCACAAAAAATCGTCGGAGTGAGTCGCGTGATATATATCAAAGATTATTCATTCGTGATTTGAACGACATTGTAAAATTCTCAAAAGTTGTTCTAGTATCGAAAAAACCAGTTTTTAGGTTAACTTTGTGCGGGTAGGTCTTGTAATAAGAAAGTAAGCTTTTATTTAAGCATTGAAATATAGTTTTACTCCAGGAAAACTGTTTTTCGAAGCTCCGTTCAGATCTTTCTCGGCAATAATAAATTTTCTAAAAAATACTTTTTAGCATTTGAAATTTTTTGTTTGGTTAGTCTTTTATCGAAACTTATCGTCATTACTGATGTAAGTGCTGTTTGTCTTGTATTTTTTTCTTCGCAATTTAAAAGCTTCAGAAAAAAGAAGTCAATTGTTTTAGGTTTCTCTTGTTGGCTAGTTGACTTTTGCACAAAACTGAATTCATTATTAAGAGAAAATGAGTAACGGCAATTTGCAAAGTTTTGCTGTACAATTCGTGCAGATATAAAATTAATTTTTTTTAAATTTATTTTTCGTTTTTTTTTTAAATTGGTTTTATGATTTTTCTAATACGCGATTTCGATTTTTCAATAACTGGAAGTTCATTTATCTGCTTATTTCCGAATCGGTCAATAATAATTTGAATGGCCTGCTTTTTCGATTTTTTGAGATGTTTGCGATTTCTGAGACTTTTACGCTTGCGATTTGCAAGCGTTATCTAACCGGACTATACATATTTTTTTCGCGTTAACAACTAGTTTAACAGAATCACTTGAATCATTTTACCTTTGGTTCATATGAAATCAAAAGTCTGACGTTACATCGCGCATGTAGCGAAGAGGTAATGCTCCTGCTTATAAAGACCAAAGTCAATTATTCGAATCCGGACAGGACCTGTTTTTGTGTTGTAAGCGGAAAATTTTCCGCGCGTCAATAAATATTTGTCGGACTTCTGCTTGTTTGATTTTTTTGTCGGCTCAGTTACTGCAGCACAAAATTTGTCGTAAATTTGGGCATTTTTACTCGAATTAAAAACCTTTCAGTGTATTCTTGTTTTTAGCAAGTAATTGAGTTCTAAGTTTTGCCTATTTTTTGCTACTTCGATTTTTTTCAGGCTGTTCATTAAACATTTTTGAAGTTGTTTTCTATATAAATTCAAGGATTGTTCTATGCATATAGTGCAATAGTATCACCCATGCTTCAGACACAAATATTCTAGGCTTTCGTGTCTGATATTTTTGTCGGCTTAGATTCCGCTGAAAGTTTCGGTTCCTTTTAAGGATTTTGAAACCTGTTTTTGAAGTTTCTAATAGTGCAAGTAACTTTGTTTTTGGAATTTTTTGTCCTGTTTTGCAATGTTTTAAACTTTTTGACAACAAAACATGATTTTTTGAAGGGGTTTTTTTTCATTTTTTGATATGTCTTTTCGTTTGTAGGTAATCATAGTCATATATTTTGTAGATCAAGTGATGCGAAGCTCCGCTTCGCCTGTGTTGAATACTCAATTCTGATGGGTTGAATACTCAAATTCGAGTTGCTCAAGTAATCATTGCAAATTGAATTGAGGCATGCCCATTGAAGAGACATAAATTATATTTTTTTGGTAATTGTTTTTTTTTAAAGTTGATTTTCTGGCAAGGCATACTTCTATAGTTTTATCGTTTTTTTCGGATAACTTTTGGCTTTTCAGAGCCATTTTTGCCGGTTTTTGCTGTGTTGACGAAAAGCAGCTTCGCCTTTGAATGTTTGCTTGCTCATTTCTTGGAGCATGATTGTGCCTGAAAGAAAAGAAACTCTCTCTAGGTTCTTTCCGACCCCTATTTTTTTTGCTGGTTTATTAATTTGTGTTAGTTTCTGAGAAAAAGCTGTGCAAGCTTTGGAAAATGAAAAAGTGACAGCATGTTTTCTTATTTCGTTCCTTTCGTTTCGCAGCTCGCTCTCTGATAATCGGATGGACAAAATGGAGAGTCTTCGAGACGGCAGACTGAGACGCGACAGTCAAATCAAAGGACTCTACGAGTTTGAAAAGACCTTGGGCAAGGGACACTTTGCAATAGTCAAACTGGCAAAGCATCTCTACACTGGTAAGTTTTGAAGTTTCGATGAAATGTTTGATCGAAGGCGAACACTGATTCACGCGCGCTATACCTCTCGTGTCGAATGTAAGCGCAGAGGAGCAAGCGTTTGCTAATTGACATTGCTTTATTTCGAATCGTCGCCTGTCCTGTTACGAGTTTTCGTCTGTTACGAATGATCCCCCAGTTGATGTGATTATTTGAAGATTGTGATTATGTAGGGAAAAAACGGGAGAGTCAAATTAAATTCAAACGTTTTTGACCTTGAAGACCATCATCAGGATACCGTAAAGCCTACAAAAGAACATCTACAATATAAAATACATTCTGCCTATAAGATTGATTAATTGGAATATTTTTGCTCTACAGGTGAGCGAGTGGCGATCAAAGTGATAGACAAGAGCAAGTTGGACGAGGTGTCCAGAGTTCATCTGTACCAGGAGGTGGCTTGCATGAAGATGGTCAAACACGAGAACATCGTCCAGCTCTACGAGGTCATCGACTCAACCAAGTTCCTCTACATCGTCCAGGAGCTGGGCGATGGAGGTCAGTAAATATCTTGAGCTCACGGTGGGGGGGGGGGGGGGGGGTCATATTTTTATAGTCCATATTTCATAGGGGGTCGTCTCGTATAGTAATATTTTTTTCGGTACTACCATAAAAGTTTTTGGCAGTTAATATGGAGGTGACATCCATTCTTGAGACGACAAAGATGATGAGTTCGATTCTAGCCAGGAGCTGATTATTTTTTGAAAATAAAATTATTTATTTATCGAAGATATTTAATTATTGGACTGTTTGACTTATTGGTTGTAATCTTTGCTAGAAATGATACGCGTTTGGAATCGTTCCTGTAGTTTGTAAATTTGCGCATTCTGATTTAGTACAATTTTTTCTAATCTGGTGCTCTTTCGTTTATTTTTGTTTATATTTGACATAACTTATTTCGGCAAATGTGATTCCTAAGTTTTGTCGGCTATCATTCGATTAATTTTTCTCGATACTAAGTTTGCCTAAAAATAGCATAAATGCGGAGCATATCTTAGCACCACTTGCGCTACAACCTAAACGTAGAAAATGAAGCGGGGGCTTCTAAATCGGAAAAAATCTACATTAAAAAATTATGTCTACAAAAACTTCATACATTTTTCTCGAATGATTTTCAATTTGAGAAAAACATTCTGAGAATTTAAATCAAAGATTTTTAATTCTCAAAATCTTTTCCTCAAATTGAAAGTCATTCGTGAAAAATGTATGAAGTTTTTGTAGACAAAACTTTTTATGTAGCAGATTTTTTCCGATTAAGAAGCCCCCGCTTTATTTTCTACGTTTAGGTTGTAGCGCAAGTGTGTTAAGATACGCTTCGCATTTATGTTGTTTTTCAGTGAACCTAGTGTAGGGAAAATAGGTACCGTTGTTTTTTGTCTTGTTTTCAGGAAAGAGCTTTGAATATTGCTCACATTCAAATTCGATTTTTCCCGGTTTTTTGAAGTTCAATTGAAAGTCATTGGCTAAAAGGAAGGTTCCATGAATTAAGCTCAAAGGGCGCGAGGAAACGTGAATGAATTTGTCTCGAGAGTTGATTTTAATCGAGTACAAGATTTTCTTCCGTAAGCAACTTCGTTTTCACGATTTATTTGCTCAGGCCTGAAGGTAGAGTCCCAACAAATTTTCAGATTTATTTTGCAATTGATTTAGGTTTATTCGGCTTAAACGGTATGTATTTTATTGGCATAGTAGCCTCTTTTTGCTTCATTTGCTGAGCAAAAAAGACACCGAGGGACTGAAGTCTTTGAACATCTTTTTTTCCTGGCGCAGCGGTTGTCTACCCAAGTGTTGTCGACCTAGTTATCGCTTGTAAATGTTGTTCTAATGCTAAGTCAAGGCCTGAAATCTTCATCGCCAATTGTTTTGTCGAAATGATTTTTTTTCTGGTAGATATATTTTTTCAAAGTTTGTGGCTTCTCGGTTTTTTATACGGCTAGTTCGTCTCGCTATGTTTGACGTTTGTGATGTATCGCAAAGTTCATTTTTATCCGCTTTACCTAGTGCGTTATTAAATATTCAGAGCGGAGTAAAGAAATCCTGTTTTCTCATATTGGATTTTTTAATCAAAAAAGTGTCAATCATAAAGCATGGTGTAAATTCAAAGAGCTCTCGGTTAATATTTTCTTTTCTTTTCTTTGAAACTCAAAACATCATTTTTTTGATAGTTTCGTTTTGTTTCCCTAACTTTTCCCGTTTTACGCATCTTAAATCAATGGTCAATTGGAAGGAAAACCACCCAAAAAGTGTACGCAAGGTTACGCCCCATTTCGCAGTGATACAAGATCATCTTTAATTTCATTAGTTGCTGTGACGCAAGCACTTTTTTGTCAGGTTGGATTGAATTAATTGCCCTTGCAATAAGCAAGAGTACAGCTACGGGGTTCTGGATTTTCCCCAGTAATTAATATTTGTTTAAAGGATGACTGCGAGGGAATTGGTGGTCATCTCCAAGTTTGAAGTTCGTCAACCAACAGAATTATTTCGAGCATTTTTGGAAATTCGCTTTTCATGTTGGTTTTAAGATAACTCCGATTTGTCATAATTTCAGTTTTTTCGTTGGTTTTTTTTCTTATTCGAATAGATTCAAATTATTTTATTTTTGCTTAGTAGCCTAATATTGGTGACTTCGTTTTGTGAGCGAGTAAAGTTTCTTACGCGTGTATTTGTTTGAGTGAGGCGTATTGGCTCCACGATTCTTTGAACTTGTTTGATATCGGCTTTGTTACCGCTTGGTAAATTTTCTTCTGATGCTTACGTCACATTCATTTTTCTTAGCATGTTAGTTTTCAAAATGAACTTTTCAATGAAAATTGAGACACAGATGAAATTTTTGATAGATCCAATTTTAAGACATTTTCTAAAATTTGTTTTCCCAATTAGAGGCTTCCTTATTTTTTGTCGGCTGGTTTGGCGTGTTATTGTTTAGTGTATTTCAAGGGGCCCGAAAAACCGTTTCGCCTCTCTTTAAGAGTCAATGAACCTAGTGAAGACTCTTGAATAGGTCATTTTGATTTTTTTTTCAGGAAAGCGCACGCTCAAATTTGATTTCTCGCGGTTTGACTTCTGATTTATTTTCAAGTTCAAGGTATTTCATTTTTAAAACGAAAAGCAAACTCTATTACAGAACAGCATAAGTTTGTAGGTCACGAAAAACGTAATTGACTTCTAATTTCGAATGTGGGTTTTGAATTTCAGATTTTCCAGCGGAATAAAAACTTCTCTTGATTCAGTTTTCTCAAATTTAATTAAACAATCAAAAAATTTCATTAATAAAATGTTCTTGAACTCCAGAGAGCTTTAAAGCCATATATTTGTTAACTTGAAATTCAATAGTTGAAGTTTTTCTAAAATGATTCAGTATGTTTTTCTATTTCTGTACGTTCATTGACTCTTTTCAACCTGTCTGTTGTCTATTTTTTTAATCAATTTTCCTAAATCATACACGTTTTTGAATTGTACTGATATTTTTCGAGCTTTGAAAGTGTTTCATGCTTTCACAAAAACCCAAAAGTTCGAAACTGATTGTTGATGTCTCACAGTATAATGCGTTACCAGTCTCATTGATTAGCTTAAACGAGCAAAGAAATCAAAGAAAGAATTAACCTGTGGGTAAAACAGTATATCTGTTTTACAATATTGCCGAACTATAGCGATGAGCGGCTGTTACTTAGGCGACATGTACGACTTCCTCACCAAACACGAAGGTGGATTACCGGAAGACAAGGCTCGCGACTTCTTCCAGCAAATAGTTTCCGCAATCACATACTGCCATGACCTACACATTGTACACAGAGACTTGAAACCGGAGAATGTGGTGTTGTCGCGCAACCAAGATGTAGTGAAGATAACTGACTTCGGTTTCAGCAATCAGTACACACCTGGAACACATCTGAGGACATCCTGTGGCTCCTTGGCATACTCAGCTCCAGAGATACTCCTCGGCGACTCCTATGAAGCAGCAGCTGTCGGTGAGCTGTAGTTACTCTTTGATCTTTTGAAAAATAAAAATCAATTCATAATTTGCAGCTTCTTTTCTGTTATTGCTACAAATCAGGTATAATCTGCGAAGCTAATGGCGAGAGTTTCGGGCTAGATTCCAACCGAAACAGTTGAAAGTGAATATTGAATGCCATAATTTTGGATGAATCCAAAAATCAAGCAGAATTAATTCAGTTCATCGCAAAAGAATTTAAAAATGTCGAGATGTGTTTGTTTTTGTAGACGTATGGAGTTTGGGAGTACTGTTGTTTATGCTGGTGTGTGGGGAGGCCCCGTTCAATGAGGGCACAGACAGTGAGACACTGACCATGATCATGGACTGCAAGTTCACCCTCCCTCACGAACTTTCAGACGAGTGCAAAGAGTGAGTTCAGCTCAGTTGAATTAAATACTTAGCTGATGAGTTGAAAAATCTCAGATCATCAATCGACTCAATAACGACTATTACTTGCGACCACATAGCGGCAGGGAACTTTTAATTTACTTTTGTTTTTTCTTGCGAAATGAGACATCATAAGTAAAAATAAGATGAGTCCAGAAACTTGTCACATTAAGGTTGTCATATGAAATGAAATGATTTAGAAATTCAAATTAATTTTTGTAATTTTTTCAAATTTGCCATTAGTGCGCATTTTGAGCTCAGTCTTTGTCTATTTTCAGTCTGGTAAGCAATCTTCTAAAGCGTGAACCAGAAGACAGATTATCGCTGGCCCAAATTCTCGATCACCCCTGGATGAAAATGGCACCCTCGCCCGACACCCCTTTGACGCACCAGCCCCCCAACCCCCACTCAAACATTACCCACATAAACACTAACACGGGCACACACTACGGAAGTATCTGTCATCCATCAGTAGGAAGCAGTTATAAATTGAGTCCCAACGGGGGACCCGTACCCGCCTCGAGTCACCAGGGTCAGGGGGCATTCAGAGGGGTGCATCGAGTTGGGGGATCTCACTGGCAGAACACAGTGATTACACGTGATATGATTACGGAAGAAGAACACAGAGAAATAGTGGATTGTATGACGACGCAGAACATAGCAGATGAACCGGCCATTCTTCAGTAAGTAGTAAAGTTGAACAAAATCAATCTTTCTGTTTTTTTAAAGTACTGTGATCGCAGATACTGATTTCTTTTCAGCTAATTTAATTATCCTTGCGATAAGCAAGGGTATGTTGCAATTGGTTACTATACTTTTTTCCCGTAATTAACTTTGTTCGCCGGTTGACTGAAATGTTGGTCATCTCTACCTTCTTCAACGAACAGAAAGATGGAGAACAGACAAATTTTGAGCATGTCTGCAATTTAAATTCCCATTCTTATTAGAGTTTTTTTAATGTTGATTTCAAATATATCAATTCTGATTTCAGTATATCCATTTTTGTTTTCGTTTGTTCTTTTCATTCTTTTCGTATTCGGCGTAAAACATTTCGGTTTATTGCACTAGCGTCAGCTTAGTGTGTTATTACGAACCTTCTTTTTTCTAACCTAACTCGCAAATAAAAGTGTGCATTAAAAGTGTTCACTTATTTGGAAATTTCATTATAGCATTGGAAATTGCATAGCCTCTTCTCTGCGTTATGTTCTCTGTTAGAAACTGTTATTCAAGACCAAATCCAGAAAAATTTAGTATAATTTTTTCGATATTTTTTCACGGTTTTCACCTCTGTTTTCGTTGGTTAGTTTGTACTGCTATGTATGGGTTTTATTGCATGTAGCGCGATGCTTTTCCTCTTTCTAAAATTTCTAAAAGTGCAGTTATTTCAATTCCAATATGATTTTTTTTGCCAATTTTGTAACTTTTTGACAAAAATTATTGGGGGTTTTATTTGATTTTTTTTGTTGGTTTATCGCTTTATCTGTAATTAAGGAGAAAAATGCAATAAGAAGGGTATTGCAATCGTGTACGAGATTTTTTTTCTTTTTGCTCCGTTTGACTACCGAAAATTTTTTTTGCGTGCGTGTGTGTGTTGTGAGGGGAAGGGAAATTTCATTGTTTTTATTATAAGATTTTTTTGGCATGAAAGGTTTCTGCTCAGGACTTTTCGGCTTTTGTACCCTTATTTATTATAAATTCAAAATCAATCAACCATCCGGCACATCTGGCGTAGAGGTAACACAACTGCTTGAGGCGGCAAAGGCTTGGTGGTTTGAATTCAGCCGGGACCTGTTTTTTACAAATTAGAGTTTTTGTGCTCTTTCGGAATATCGTCTGTCCGTTTATTTTTGTTGGCTTAGCTACCGTAGCCCGTTTTTTTTTTGAAGATTAAGCTTTCTTCCAAGTTGGTGTCAACACCCGTGATTGATGCGATACGACAGAGCATGGGAATTCTATTTTCGTCGCGTCTTGTTTTTTTTTGCTAAATGAATTTTTTCGGTTAGATAAGATTATTTCCTGTGCTTGTTTTTGTCGGTTTTGCTGTGCAGAAAAGATTTTTTCAAAAATTCGGCATTCTGAAAGCTCCTTGGAAAATGCAGGTAATTTTTTCCGGGTATTGGGGGCTTTTGTTGCAATTTTCATAATTTTGATTGACCAAAACCACTTTTGAAGGTTTTTTTTATTTTTTTTCATTTGTTTTCATTGTCATTCAATGGTTTATTGAAAGTGATGCGAGGCTCTGCTCATATGCGTGTTTTTGCGCAAGACAGATAGATAGGAAAAGAGAATAAAGTCGGGCAACTGGTGTAGTTTCACCGATAAGGATTTGGATCGTTCAAGAACGACTTTTGTTTCGGCTAGTTTTCGACTGGTTATTTTGGCTAGATATCAAACTTTTTTTTATTGGCTAGTTTTGATCGACTGCATCAGACAATCGGTAGGGGGGGGGGGGGGGGTTGAAATGTCAGAGGAAAAAAAGTTGAAAAAAATATTAGACACTAAAAAAAGAGAAAGTGTCCGTGAAAGTTTAAATCAGTATTTTTCGTGTACTACCTTAATATAAAGAAGTACATCCATTTTGGTGACCTTCTTTAGAGAAGAGTAGCTCAATTAATCCACTCTTTGTGATAAAGAAACTCAAAATCGTTTTTCTCTGCGCTGAAAACTTATTAGAGATTTTGTCATTGCAGCTCGAATGACGACTGAAACTGTTTTAGTTAGGAGCAACTGCTCGAGTTGCTCAACCATATATTTTTTCCCCAATCTAAGTCGCACTTTTTATGTTGAATTTCTGTGAGTTTCAGTTTTGTCATAGAATATATCTTGAAATCAAGCTTAAATCACAATCAGTTTTGAAGTTATTATGATAAGCAATAGTAATTTGAATCATCTGAAAGATATTGATCTCCTAGGGTCGGAAAAAAATCTAAATATTTTACCCGTGAACACACTATCGAGCGAAGAGTAATAGTACTACTTTTCATTTTTCCAACCTTAGTCGCAAATATTGGCGTCACTTTTGGTGACACTTTTACGAAACTTTGATAGAATGTGCTTTGACATTCGATTAGTAATAAGTTAACACAGTTGATGTTTTTTAATTCATCAAATTAATCGACAAAAGCTATTTGTTTCAAACATCAGTACAGTAATAAAAACTTGAAAAATATCTTAATCTATCTTTTATCTATTTAATTGCTGGCTTCACTATCTCGCCACGCTTAAGCTTTTTCAACCTATTATTTTTCCATGCGTAACGAAAGAATTTTTCCACGTTTAAGCTTTATATTATAATGCTATGGTTAAGAGTTTTCTTCGATTTTCCAGTTGAATTCAGTGTTTATTTAACCGAGTTTAAAATAAGTATCCTAATAGTGGAATGTTGTCAGGGTTCCCCAGGGGTTGCGATTTTGACCTCCGATTATGAAAACCCTAATCCTTTTAGCGTACGAGATGCGACAATTTATGTAGTTTTTTCAAAAATTTTCAGGAAACCCAAATTATAAAGTAATTCACAAAATTTGAAATTCCCAATCCTGCTATTGGGCCCTGGAGTACTCAAGGGTTGCAATTCTTGCCTCGAAATATGACTGCTCAAAACCTTGTTGTTCTCGAGATATCACGTGTTTTATGATTTAAGATATAAAAAAAACTTACCCAAATTGAGTTTCTCATCTCAATAGTGGGGTGCTGTCAGGGTACCTTCAAAGGTTAGTAATCTGGCGTCCAAGTATCACCGCTCAAATCTTTTTGTTTTTGAGTTATGGCGTTTTTTATAGTTAGTTACTGTGAGTGTGCTCTCAGTAGTTCCAAGTTGCAAATCTTGCGTCAAGTTGCGACTGCTCAAACGATCTTAGTTTCCGAGATGTGACATTTGTTATGTCTTTTTTTAAAAAGTTTTCAAAGAACTAAGATAAAAATTTAACAAAATTTGAAGTTCCCATCTCTAAACGAGGCTCTGTCAGGTTACTCCCAGGAGTTGCGAACTTTTCCTCGAAATATGACTGCTCAAGTCCTCGTAGTTTTGAGATATCACGTTTTTTGTGATTTTTTTGAAAAAATTTTCAGAAAACTCAAACGTTATTTTTTTTCAAAGTTTGAAATTCCCAACACTGTAGTTGGGGGCTTTCAGAGTACTCTCAGGTGTTGAGAATTTTGCCTCCGAACTTGACTGCTCAAATCATTGTAGTTTTTGAGGTATGACGTTTTGTATGGTTTTTCAAAATTTTTTTTAGAAAACTTCAATTTGAAGTTTACAAAATTTGATTTTCTCAACGCTGTATTTGGGTACTGCTGTGAGAGTAGTCTCAGGAGTTGTTGCCAACTTTGCGTCTAAATGCGCTGGCTCATTTTTATTAGTTTTCGAGATGTGACATCTTTCATGTCATTTTAAATGAACTAATATGTAAAAATTTAATGATTTTATTGTTTTCAACGTTTGAATGTAAAAAATTTTGAGGACAAATTTTTTACCAAATTTGAAATTACCAACCCTGTAATCGGGTGCTGTCAGAGTACACGCAAATGATGCAGATCTTATTTCGCGCATCTG
This sequence comes from Symsagittifera roscoffensis, assembly GCF_963678635.1. Taxonomy (NCBI): domain Eukaryota; kingdom Metazoa; phylum Xenacoelomorpha; order Acoela; family Convolutidae; genus Symsagittifera; species Symsagittifera roscoffensis. The sequence continues at coordinate 8,287,381 of NC_087064.1, forward strand.
CGGTTTTCTATAAATTTCTTAAAAATTCGAAGCACCGGAGGTGCGTTACACGCTAATTTTTTTGAAATGCATAACTTATACATCATTTCATTTCCGAATTACTACATGTAAAGTTAGTGAGGAGGCCTTCAGCTTGTTATTTTCAATATTGTTAAATGTAAAATTGTGTCTCTTTGTATTTGGTGCCTTTTTTGCTGAAAGGCATTAGCAATTTATTAGCATATGTTGCTACTTTATTTTTTACTAGCCGATATTTAAGCGTTCATGGCCGAGAGGGCAGGGCGTGAGACTCCGAATCTCGAGGTTATCTCGAATTTTGCTAAGTATTCGAGTCCGATACTTAGCAAAATTTTACTATTTTGAGGCTTTTTCTTGTTTCACTTTAGAAAGCTGCTTTTTATTGTGTTCTCGCTGGTTTTTGCAAAGCGCAGCTTAGCTTCTGTATCATTTTGGGCATTTTTTGTCTTTTAACGCGTTGTTAGACGAGAAACATACACTCTGTACTTAACATAGCTTAGTTTCACAATTTTTTGTTTCAATTTTTTTTAAGAATCAATGAACGTAGTTCACTCTTATATAGGTCGCGATGGTTTTTTTCATGAAAAGTCTTTAAAATTTGTTCAGGCTCAAATGTATTTTATTATTGCGGTTTGACTTATTATTTTTTTTCTAGGTTCATTTCATTCCTTTAGAAAGACAAACTGCGTACCGAACAGCGAAAGTGGAAAGGTCACGAAAAACGTGATTGACTTTTAGTTTCAAAAACTGAATGTAATGATCAGCTTTCCCAGATACATAGAAATTTCACGTATTGTTCCAGTTTTCTCAAATTGTGTTAATTTACACCGAGAAAAAAGTTTCTACTTAATTGTTCCAGAAATTCGAAGGGCCATCTATTTTTTCTCGGAAAGACTCTTTTTCATCTATCCGTTGGCTATGTTTAGAAAGACCGTTCAATTTTTTGTTTAGTTTTGCTTTGTTTCGTCAACTGGCTCTCAGATGCGAAAAAATGGTAAATGCTTTGTGATTTTTTCGCATTTTTTTCCAAGCCACGAAATCAGAGATCGGACAAATTTGTGCTTGTCTTATTACTTCAAACCTTAATCCAAATGTCAAAAATACTCCTAGTTATCAGTGAGTTCGAAATAAGTTTCAATCGGAGAAAGGTCATTTGTAACAGTAACATAATTTGTTGAAGGTCAATTCGATTGACAAGTTTGCTCGGCCCATTTAACAAACGTGATTGCCATTCGTATTCGCTGATTAAGCAATTAGGCCTTAAAATTAGATTCAAATTGAAATGGCTATGTGTGTTGGTAAGAAAACGCATGTTTTTAAGAGTCGATGAACGTAGTTCAGACTCTTCTAAAGGTCGCGATGGTTTTGTTTCTTCGTTTTTTTTCAGGAAATTTTGCCGTTTGACTTTTGATTTCTTTTAAAGTTCAGTTCATTTCCTCTGTTAAAAGAAAGACAAACTCTACTATCGAACAGCAAAAATGTTAAGGTCGCGAAAAATGTGATCGATTTCTAATTTCGAAAACGGAATTTAATTATCAATTTTCCCAGCGAAATAGAAAAATTTACCTATTGATCCAGTTTTCTCAAAAAAGTGTCATTCTTTAAATGAACTTCAAAGAGTTTGAAGGCCATCTATTTTTTCTTTGAATTCGAAAGTTTTTTTTGTAAGCTTGCTTTCATAGACTCTTTTCCAACTGTCTGTTGACTATATACTACTGTTAAAGTATAGTTGCCATGTACATAATGATAGGAGTCATAAATTTTATAGATGATAATGATTAAGCCCTCCTATTTGTACCGATTCTTACATGTTTCGATCTAAAATTTGGATACATTTAATTCTTTTCAGCTCCTTGAATTCGGAAGCATACGACCACATATCTGCCACTTATTTTCTACTTGCTGAAAAGCGACTGAAGCTGCAGCACGACGAGCGGCTCAAAGCACTCGGAGGCTCCGCTGTGTTCGGACTCACTCCGACAACCTCGAACGGTGGCGGCATTCAACCATCCTCCGGAAACAATATCGGTGGACTCCAATGTCAGGGCAGACGCTCCCCTCTACTTTTTACCCCTCTTCAATTGAATACAAATAGCTTAGGTGGTGCAAATTATCACCTACAGCAGTCTACTCCTCACAGTGCGACACATGTTAGTCTGCTTTGAATTAATCAGCGTCTTTTAAACTGTCCAAAACCTATTGTTTCAATTCGTTAACATGATTTTCGAGTTCTCGGTCCTTCGGATATGGGCGTGAATGATTCCCTTGTTTGTTTCGAAAATTAATTAGATGAATTTGGTCTCAAAGCCTATAGTTATAACTGCGCAGGCCATTCTGCGAGCGTCCAAGTTAATCATTTTAGCGCATAGGTTATTTCGTAAATTAAACAGCATAATTTGGCCCTATCTGCTAAGAATATACAATGCGAGAAGGAAGATTAAGCCAAGAATTCATTAAGAGTCATGAATGTGGTGAATGCTTTTAATATAGGTCTTGGTGATGTTTTTTGTTCTCTTTTTCCAGGAAAAAGTTAAATTTGTTCACGCTGAGATTTGATTTTTCACGGTTTCACTTTTCATTTCTTTTCTAGTTCAGTTCATTTCCTTCTTAAAAGGGACAGAAACTCCACTATCGAACTGAAGACGTGTAAAGGTCACGAAAAACGTGATCGACTGCTGATTTCAAAAGTAGATGTTACTTTTCATATTTTCCAGAGGAATAAATACCCTTGAGATGAGCAAGGGTAATGCAATCGGGTACTAGACTTTTTTCCCGGTAAATAACTTTTTCCTTCGGATCGGATCTCCAGTTCAAGGTTTCCATTTCTATCCAAGCTGTACGCTTAAGAGTCCTAGTTTAATAGCTATACCTGAACCGCTGCAGCTGGTCTAGTATGGCCACACATAAAAAATTATCAGACTGGTTATTCTATCGAAATCATTGTCTGAAAGCTGGAGTTTTATTTTAAGTTTAACTGTGAATTTTCCACTCAAAGTAGATAGTTCGAGTACCGGTGCGACGGCGGCTTCGAGTCGATGAACGTTCTTAAGACTCTAATATAGGTCGCGATTATTTTATTATTTTTTTTTTTAAATTTTTTTTTTCAGGAAAAGTCTTAAAATTTGTTCAGACTCAAATTTACTGTTTTGCTGTTTTAATTTTGATTTCTTTAAATTCAGTTCATTTCCTCTGTTTAAAGGAAGACAGACTCAGCTAGTGAGCAGCGAAAGTGTAAATGTCCCGGAAAACGTGATGGACTCTTAGTGGCGAAAGTGGATTTACATTATACATTTCAGATTTTCTGGCTGATAAAACTTACCTTCCAGTTTTCTCAAATTAATTAATTGAGTTAATTTTTATCAAAAAAGTGTCAGTCATAATTTTTTTTAGAAATTCAAAGAGCTTCAATGCTCTCTATTTTTAATCAGATGTTTTCAAAAATGAAGTCAGTATTTTTTTTGTTTCCGTGCGTTCATTGACTCTTTTCGAACGGGTTTTTGGCTATGTTTTTTTGATATTCTTGTTTTTGTTGATGAGGCTAATGCCGTATCTCAGTTTGCGTCATTCAGAGGGCGAAAAAAGATGTTGTTGCGTGTTTGTCTGCTTCGAGGCTATATTGCAAAATTAGAGTTTTAAAAATAATTATGTTTAAAAATGTTTTGTGACTTTTTTTTGTTCAACGGGCTTCTGCATAATTTTTTCCAAGTTTTTATTTTGTCTTTGTAGCTTTCGTCTCATTTTGTGTCGGCTAGCTTGCCATGCAGTGTTTTTGAAGTAGAGCAAATTATGCGAAACATTTTTTTCCGCTATTATTTAAATGTTGCGTGAGCATTTTGTGATTGCGCCGTGTAATTTCTGGTCAAATTCTTATCAATTTTTGTCGTCATCGCTTTGTGCCTGGTTCATTCGGATGCTAATCGTTGGTTGGCTGCTCGTATTGAACTTTTAATTTTTGACACCTTACGGTTGGAAGTACAGTGCTGATTTAAATTATCCGGACAAAACGAACAAAACTTGAATTTTCAAACGCGTTTTTCTCAAATTGGGTTAAGATTAGACAAAAAGTGAAGAGGACAAAAGTTGCTTAGAATTTCACCAGAATTATTATGGTGCCATTTTTTCTCCGAAATTCTCAACAAAAATTTTACCCCAAAAATGGGTCATTTTGGCTTTTTTCGATTAATCAAAAATTACGCAGAAACTACTTTGTTAATTGATATGAAAATTATATCACAGGAAACCTCGTACGCAGCTCAACAAAGTTTAAGAAGGGTTAAATATCCAAAAACCAGTATAAATGAAAAAATTTTCACTTGATAGTCAATAAATATGATTTTTACTATATAAAACCCAGAATCTCTGTTTAAAAATAAATTTTAAACAATTTGCGCAAATTTTTGGAGATTTATTCCCTCTTAAACTTTGTTGGGCTGCGTAAGAGGCTTCTAATGATATAATATTCTTATCAATTAACAAAATAGTTTCAGCGTAATTCTTGATTAATTGAAAAAAGCCAAAATGACCCATTTTTGGGGTAAAATTTTGGTTGAGAATTTCGGAGAAAAAATGGCACCATAATAATTCTGGTGAAATTCTAAGCGACTTTTGTCCTCTTCACTTTTTGTCTACTCTTAACCCAATTTGAGAAAAACGCGTTTGAAAATTCAAGTTTTGTTCGTTTTGTCCGGATAATTTAAATCAGCACTGTACACTCGTCAATTTTTTGCAATGATATCGATTATCGGAATTTCTGCTACTGTCTAATGCCTTTTACCGCCTAATCTTATTTGTTAATGTCTTTTAGGCAATGACGACACCCAACAGCCCCATGCACGCTTTGAATGTGTCTTCGTCTGGTGGGGTGGGGCAAGGGGGAGGGGGAGGGGGAGGATTGAGCAACAGGAGTGCGAATGCGTCCGGAGACAGCAGTTCTGTGTTGTCTGTTGCAAATGGCCAGATGATAGGTGGGGCCAACAGGGCATCCATGTCTGTTGCCTCCTCAGGAAACGTGATGCAACTGCCACTCAGCAATAGAAGTGCAAGGTGTGTGCTATTTTGTCATAGTGCTCATCATCTAAAGATGGGCAAATCTTGTTCTCTTTTTTATATGTTGAAATCAATTTTGTCCACACATCCTGGGCCCATATTGCCGATTTTTCGTCTAATCTCTAATTTTAGAAAGATAAGAAATGTAAGTGTGAGTTTATCAATTTGAGTCGAATAACCTGAAAAGGTCTCAAAAAGATTTTCATTGGTTCAACGGTGAAGTTCAGAAAACTTTTGGAAAACGGATCAAAATCAGTTTAACGTTGCAATTTGTAATATTTTCCTTGTTTTCGTGGATTACGAGAGAGCGTAGCCATATGTACTTGTTTATTGTTTTAGTAACAGTTTTACGGACGAACAGATCACAGATATCTCAGACAGGCGAGCTAGTGGTAAGTTTATTTTGACTCAATAATCATATTTTTGCATTAAAGTTCGAATTGAATTTGAATTGTCACGCTACTAGTCATTGTACAAGTTAATTTTAAATGATTTACTTCATGTCTTGAAGTGAACCACTTTAAAATTTAAAAAAGACAACCAGAATCATCGAATCGAACAAAAAAGAGAATTTTTCACGCGCGTAAACTAATCTAGAAGTGATCAAATTCGCCTGAATTGGTCATAAAATTAAGTGACTTGACGCTTTTTCGCTGTTTTCATGCAGTATTAAACTCCCCTGATCTAAAGGAGGTGAAGAAAAGTTGCTCTCGTAATGCAGGCAAAGGTGAGCAGAAACTAATCCTGCAAGCCCTCACCCAAAGGGCCGCTGTTTTCCCCTCGACCGGGGCGGGGGGAGCGAAGCCCTGTTCGGCCTGTTGCTCGTGCAGTACCTCTGGGTAGTAGTAGTAGTAAACGTGTATCTCACTCTGTGTAAACAATCCTCAATTGACATTTGACGACAATGACAAACATCCTCTACTCTTGAATTGAAACCTGAACTTGAAGTTGAACTTTGTTGGCATTGATGAAATCATGAAGAGTCACGGGATTTTTCGTCTTGTTGAAAGGCTTAAATTTGATATCACAGAGCACGCTTGTCAGAATTCATTGATCACTGTAACAGTTCAATTACGTGCTAGTGCAAAGAAGTTTGCCCTCAGTCAGCTTAGTGGCACAATATGGATGTTTGTAAAATTGTCGAATCAGTTAACTGTCTGTGACGTCAAATCGAACGTTAAAAGAAGGCGGTTTTGAAACGAGAAAGACAACTGAAATGAAAATGGAAGTTTACAGTGGAACGGAGATGGTCGTTGATACGTAATAGTCTCAATTTCATAGGTTAAATGAAACTTTGGCACATTGAATTTATGGTTGAGTTCATGGCTGAATTAGGGGTTGAGGTTTCTGCAACTGAATTTCAATCTGTTGACTGAATTTCATGGGTAAATTGGTGCTGGTCTTTCTGAGCAGATAGCACTCTCTGCTGTAAATGGGGAGTTTTTTCGATGTTTACGTCTTTAAAACGAAGTGAGTTATCACTTATATAAGTCGTGTTTTTTTTCAGGAAAATTTATTTAGGTCGCAATTCGATTTTTCTTTTTACTTCTGATTTTTTTAAAATTCAATTCATATTTTGAAAAAAAGCAAGTTGAGTTCTCCAAGAACAAGTAAACACGTTCAAATGGCGCGAAAAAACCTGATAAACTTTGTTTAAGAGTCAATGAACGTAGTTCAGGTAGTAGATAAGCAATAGCTATATATTGCATCGAGAAACTTAGTGAAAAATTCGAGACACACTGTCTAGAAGTGAACAAATTCCGAGATGCAATGAATGTAAGTTTTTGATTATAAGGTATGAAACACGTGAAAAAAAATGAACAGAACACACATTTAAAAAAGTTTTCACGCTAACAAGCGATTTTATCTTTCTTATTCGTTTTGGTTGATTGTTCTAAAAAAGATAATGTACTAGTGTTGCAAATTTTGCACTACTTTTTCAAATTTTGCACTAGTGTTTCAATTATTTATCTAGCTTTCAAATATGGCATAAGAACATATTGAATAAAGATCGTTTTTTACTCTGAAATAGGTCGTCATTTTTTTCGGGAAAAGTTCAAAAATGCTGTAATAATTTACCGAAGTGTTTTCATACATATTAATGCATTTCTGTTTATGGGACATTCTTCTCTTAGACTGGCCACTATCATAAGCTGTAAAAAGCGGTGTAACGACATTGCAATGGTTTGTGGATGTATTTTAAGTGTTCATGAACGAATTAATCTTTGTCTTGTATTATTCGCGTCGCTTTTGGTGCCAATTTCAAAAAAAAATGTGTGTGCATCAATTCTAGTAAACAAAGTGATGTCTCATTTATTAAGGTCTTGTGGTATTTTTCGAGAAAAAGCCTGAAATCTGTTCAAGCTCAAGTACGATATTACGCGGTTTGAAGTATAATGTCTTAGTGAGGTGAAATCAAATTTATTTGCGAAAAAGGAGGCAGTTTTCGTTGTCCAATAAAAGTGCAAAAGAAATCGACAGATATTTAGTTTTAAGTATAGACTTTAAGTTAAAGATTGGCCTGTGGAAAAAAAATTCTATTGGCCCAGTTTTCTCTAAGTTAGTAAGTTTTATCAAAAAATTATCAGTCATGATATGTTCTTCAAATTCAAAGAGCTTTAGCCTGATATATTTTGATCTCCGAAATTTGAAAAAGTCTTTGATGGAGAATTAGAATTTTTTCCCTTAAACAACTTTTACAAATTTGTAAGAAATTGGAGCTGCTCTATTATAACTTTTTTAAATTCCACTCTCCTCCCCACTGGAGCTGGAGGTAATTCAGTTGCCTTGGCATCCTAAGATTTGGGGTTGAGTCTCGATGGGACCTTGTTTTTTTACAATATATATATATGAGTGTTTCCGGGTAAATTTGCATTGTCGACCTTTTTGCTTGTCGGCTTATATATTTTTTGGCTTTGTTGACACATTAATTTTTCTTATGCTATAAGCAATTTTCGCAGTTATTGCAAGTATTGGTAAAACTTGCTATGCCTGGTTTTTGCATGTTTTTCACTTAAAAGTTTCCTTCAGCCCTAATGGTTTCGGCTAACGATGTATCGGTTCAGTCGAATTATCTTATGTCCTTTGAAGATTACTTCAGGTCGGTTGTGGTGCAAAACTTTCAAACTTAATCGCTTTAAGTTTTTATGACGACATTTTATGGCTTTTTTGCTGTTCTCGGCTCAATAAATGGTCGTCTACCCACTGATTTTCGGCTTATTGGCCGCGCGATAATTAGTAAATTCGTATTGAATATTGATATTTGTGTTACTGGCTTTTTTCTGAAATTGATTTTTGTTTTCTAACAATTTTTTTCGACTCTGGTATTTTCGTCTCTGTTCGCTAGCTTGCAATGCTATGCTTGCGTTGTATCGCAACTGATCCAAAGCTCAGCTTCGCGTCGATCTCAAAAGGTTAGATGAGGTGCATGCGGTAGACGCCATGTTTATTTGTTGTACCTAAGGGCTCCAAACTTCGGTTCGCAGTTTTAAGGGAAAACAATTACCTCCGAAAAAAATGAGAAAAAAAAATGGATTCATTTTTCAAGTTTATTGAAGTTTGTTTCCATAGTTGGAAATGGCTGAAAGTTGTATCGCGAAAAACATTGTACATTATTGTTTATGCATTGCCCTGTTACTGCTTATATAGCTTATCAGTTGTTTTGTTATGTTTTTTTACTCAAGCAAACGCCTGTGTTGTAATTGTACTTCATTTTTTCCAAACTGACTCCTTAATTTGTGATCAATTTTTGTGCTTATTTTCATCGATGAGGGGCTCAGTAGTACGTATTTATCCGCTCTAATCAAGCGCCTGGTATTTACGGAAGACAATGCTTGATAATCCGGTAGTTCCTGGTTCGAGTTCCATGTTCGGCTCTTTATTTTTTTGAACCTTATTTACTTAATTTCGTTTTTTTTTCTATTTTAAGGACCTTTTTCGCAGTTGTTTTGCTTGTGTTTGCGAAGTGCAGCTTCGCCTGTGTAAGCCATTTTTGGTTTTTTGTTAAGTTATGCTCGAATTTGCTTGTTTAGAAATGACTGACAAGCCTAAAACACAGCGTTCCTGGTCGGCCGGGCCTGGAATCTCCACTGCAATAATCCATCAGGGTAGCAACTTCATGGTAGTCGGACGCGATTCGGCCTCACCTTCTCCGCCACCGCTCGTGTCGCGGTTCGGTGGGGTGAGTTCGTATGAGTCCCTAGCAACGCACACTTCGCACGGCGGGTCTTCAGTTAGCACGGCGACATCTGTCACGCGTGTGCCCAACAGAGAACACCTAACGATTGCGCCCTCTTACAATCGGAACATTCTGAAGGAGGATGTGAACAAACTAGTGGAACAGGAACAGGAACAGAGACTCAATTTATCAGTTTGTGAAAATGGTTCGTTGACAGCACTGCTGCCCATAGAGCAGCTTGATAGTGCTTTGTTTTAAAATAACATTAGCTTTGTTTTAAAATTACATCTTAATTTTTTTTTCGAAAAAAAAACTGCCTGCGATATGCAGTTTCTAAGTGAATCCCTGTTTCATCAGCTTTGTTTTGAAATAACATCTTAAATTTTTTTTGAAAATAAAAACGCAGCCTGCGATACGCAGTTTCTAAGAGAATCCGCAGTTTCATTAGCTTTGTTTTAAAATAACATCTTAATTTTTTTTTCGAAAAAAGCAGTCCGAAATCCGCAGTTTCATTAGCTTTGTTTTAAAATGACATCTAAAAAATTTTTTTGAAAGACAGCCTGCAATCCGCAGTTTCTAAGTGAAAATGAACTAAGTGATTTTTCTCTTTCGCGTGTGTTTTTTTATATTTTTTTCGGGAGAAAAATGTTAAATCTGTTCACTCTGTTAAATATGTTCGATTGGCTTGTCACTCATCGTGACTGGGTTTCAAGTTTTTGGATGTTATTTTTTCGGATTGGTTGATCTAAAATCAGATAAAATTATGTTTCAGACATTCCAAATCTGCTTTTGGTTCCGTCGGCTACAACTGACTCAGCCTCGAAGCCAAAAATATCCTCAAACTCATCTTCTCGTGGAGCCCTTCAGAGCTCTCGGCTGTCGGAACCCCACGCGGGGGGACTCGGAAAACTAGTGGAGGAGGAGGGCGAGTCAGAACTGGATGATTTCGAGGACGGAGGTACCGGACCTTTTTTAGGCGGGGCGAGAACGTCTAGGGGACACAATAGCAGCCGGTTCAAAGCACGAAACAACAGTTTAGGAACCCTGTTTTCGAGGAAGCAGAACCAACAGAGAAGACTGTCTGCCGGACACAGCCCGGAGTGTCTGCGGAGAAATGCGAACAGTGGAGGTACTCTGGGTGCGGGAGTGGGCTCAAGGTCTGGAGAGAATGAAGGAAACGGAGGGGGTCTGAAAACTACGTTCACTCTGAGTCGCAGAAGCACTCCAACCAGGAGTCACTACAAGTAAGTTGAAAACCGGGCTCTTTAATAAAAAAAAACAGGGCTTTTTTTATAATGCACTGAATTTTTGCATGGTGATTAAGTTTTGTTCCACACAATATTACGGATTTAGGCAGAAGAGCGTGCAAAAACTTGAAAAATTTGCCAAGTGGCGAGAGGTAAAAAAACCGAAAAAAGAAGCTGGTCAATAGAGTAGTAGAGTTTGATTACGCTAGCGAGCAGCTAGTGTTATAGTAGGGACCTTCTTTTTTCTAACCTAACTCGCAAATAAAAGTGTTCACTTCTGTGCCTTTAGTTATAATCTCGATCTGTAGCATAGGAAATTTCATACCACCCGTTCTCGGCTTTGTTTGTGGCGACTGTTTGTGAAGGGCTAAGTGTCCGAGGCAGAGAGGTTAGTGCGAGAGACTCATATTTTCTGAGACGTCGCAGAATTTTTACTAATTGGAGGCTTATTTTTTTTTACTTTTTCTATTGCATCTTTTAGTACTCTAGAGCTGCTTTTTGTCGTGTTTTCGCTAGTGTTTGCCAAGCGCAGCTTCGCTTTTGTGTTTATTAAAGCACTGGAGAATCTAAATTCGCAGCAAGTTGATTGTCGGTTAGTTTTAAAATAACATCAGAGGAAGTTGATAATTCAAGCTTTTGGCGACAATTTCAAATAAATGTGTTAATTGATACATCACATGGTTAATTAACAAAGTTTGGGTCTTTTTTTTCGAAAAAAAATGTTGAATTTTGTTCGCGCTTAAAGGGCTTAAAAGGAAGGCAATTTCCGCCGTCCAATGACAAAATTGTAAAGTTTTTTAAGTTTCAAAAATGGACTTCAAATTTGGTTGACTTAGCATCCTCTAAGTGGGTTAATTTTTGTTTTGAAAAATTGTCAATCATAAAAAAGCCAATCTTTTTTTCTATTGCACTGTGTTTTTTCTATTTTTTTCTAGTTAAATGAATTTTTTCCAACTGTCTGTTGGTTATATTTTCTTTATGAGCGTTATAACAGGTTTAATTTTTTGAACTATGAAATATTTACACAATCAAAGCTTGTGTTATAGTATGAACTCTTTTTTTCCAACCTAAGTCACGAATATTGTTGCGACGCAATTATTGTTGCACCAAATGTGTTCATTTTGATCAATAACCAGTTATTTAGTACAGTTAATGCTAAAGGTATTAACACAGACTGATATATCACATTTAGCACTTTAGCTTCAAGGTATCATGGATCTGTAGCATATAGAGGTAGGGAAGGAGACCCGCAACAAAATAAGAGGGTTCGAACCTCGGCAGGGGGGATGTTTTTAATGAACTTTTTCGTATACTAGTTAAAACGCGTCCGCTCTGTAAATTGAGGCATGTTAGTTGTTTTTTTTTTCAAATTGACTGGTACTGCTAATGTGTCATAATTGGTGTGCGTAACTTACGAAATTTTGTAGACTCAAAGTTTTACTCATTCAGTTTTTTCCCAGTTGCGTTATCGGTCTTATTTTTTCTTGTATATTCAGAAGTGGAAATTCAGACAATTGTCTACCGCAAAAAAAAAGAAAGGATCAACCGTTCGCCCCCCCCCCCCTTAAGTTACCTACCGTAGAATCTCCTCATTAGACTCTTGAATTCTCCTCATTAGTTTTGATAATTGATTCCTTATAAGTTTTGCATTTCAAACAGCACGCAAGAATGTATTTCTTGAGGTTTTTTTATGGAATAGTTCTGTTATACTGTTAGGTGCCCACATTTTTGTAAGTATAATGCAAGATAATATCAAAAAACTTCAGGTAGCGTGTTTTTCAGCCGAGTTTTGATTTCTTAAATTTTTAAAGCCGGTATCGAGCTGTTTTTAAATTTTTGCTTTTTATTGGTATCTTTTGGCTACGAATGCTATTTAGCCAGAGCCAGTTGCCAGTCATTAGAATCTTTTACTCCTAAAACAGGACTTATTTCCATTGGTTGTACGTGTTAATCAGAATGCAAGAGAGTTTATTCTTTGTTACATTTAGAGCATCATATCTAGAATGTTGATAAAGAAATGAAAATAACAGAAAAATTGAAAAAAGAATCGTGAAAAATTTAACTTCTAAGCAGAAGAAAATTAGTTCAAAATAGAAATAATGTATATGTTTCCATTTAGACTAGCAGTTGAAAAGTTGGTGTATTTGCGAAAGAAAGATAATTGTTTTACTTATTTGAATACGCAACAAAGTCAATTTTTACGCAATTCGGTCAACTGAATTTTCTGACCGTGACCTATACTACTCAAAGTATAAGAAGCTAGTTTTTTTGCGATAATTGCGACAGGAATGTTTTGTTCTTCGTTCTCAATAAATGATATTTTTTGGTGTTCCGACGACCACTCACGGACTGGGAAGGACCATAACTTAAGTTCTTTTTTTGCTAAATTTTTTTGCGATTTGGACTTTTAAACGAATAATCCCAACTCGGAGCGATTTCCAGTACTTTTTTTTATTTTTCCAAACTATATGGAGCTCGATTTCCCAAGAACTCTCCCGTTTCCCGAACGTTTTTTTTTCAGAAATCATTTTTTCCTTTTTTGCCTAATAATAGGTGCAGTCGAACATCACTTGCTACTTGCTCAGCAACCTGCTTCTATTTTTGCGGTTTGAGTTCAATAAGAGACCTGCATTTGTTTATTGAGGACTCCGGGTTTAAGTGATGATTTTTTGATGAATTTTGTAAACATTATTTGAATGAGTGAAAAACGTTCGACTGCTTGTTATGTTAGCTCGGACGAATCGGGAGGAGAAGACGCCGACAACAGGCTTCGGAACATCAGCCGGTTTAGCGAGAGCGATAGATCACTCGGCTATTCTCTCGCCCATCACCATCATCAACAGCGACACAGCTTCAACCAGTGCTCTGATGACTCATCGGTGGAAAGACCCTCTCGCTTCAGAGCCCAAAACAACCACGCATACCATCACCAGAGCTCACTTCTAGCAGGTACTAATTTTCAGAAACATTTTTTCCAATTATCACGATTACCGGCCTAATCACATCCAATATGCAATAACATATTAATTGTTTTCTTTAATTGGATTAGTACTACCAAAAAATGTCAACCATAAGACTTAATACGTTTTTTTTAGTTCATTGACGCTTTTTCAAATGCTTTTTTGGCTATTCCCAAGTGTTCTGTTGGTTGAAAAAACGTTTTCTAATTCAACTAATTTTATACATGCAATGCGTGGTTTTCCCCGATACGTGAGGTTTTTTGACGAACCTTTATTTGATCCTTGGTTATAGTCATATTCTCGAAAAGTTGAGAAAACTCGATGATAATATATTGTAATTTTTCAGAGAAAGGTATTTAGTGTAAAAGAGCGGTATGATTTTCAATTATTTAGGTCCTTGTGATTGTTTTTTGTTCAATTTTTTTTCGGTTTCCTTGTTATTTTGCACTTTTTCAACGTTCTGTTCGCTATGTTTCAGGTATGGAGCGAAATGACCTCTCAGGATCAAGCAACTCAACCCCAAATAACAGACGTCAAAGACGGAAGAAAAAGTCATTAAACGAAAGCTTGAAAAGATCAAATCTCAGTGTGAGCTCAATTGTTTCCACTCTAAGCAGCAAATACCCAATTGACCCCACAAATAATACCCCTAGTGACTCAGACAGTGTTAGCTCGAGGAAGACGTCTTCGTATGCATGTAATAAATTGGCAGAAGGAAATGAGTATGACTCATCGACCAGACTGCTCAGCGGGAAGCACACGGTAACACTGGCGGCCAATTTGATCAACTTAGTAGAGGAAGAGCCCATGTCCAGCGGGTCTCCAATTGCATACCAGCCATCAAAGGCTGCGAGTTCGAGTCCCTACAAAGCCGGACTGGAAAGTGGATCCTCTGGTAGCGCTGGCACTCGCGAATCGTTGGAAGGACGACCAAATGTGAAATGCGAGTATAATAAACTAAACGTCAAAGGAGCGGAAGTCTCGAAAAGTAAATCGAAAGTGGAATCTTCATTAGAAAATCGTAAGCGAAGAAGAAAAACTAGAAAGTCGAGACGAGCGTTTTTTACGTCATGCATGAAAGGATCTGTAGATACCACAATTTCAGCGACATCGGACGAAAAAATAGAAGGTAAATGCTCCGAAAGCCAAAGTCTTTTAGCGGCTGAATGCTCAGAAAACTCACCCCAGCCGAAAATATCGAACAGTGAGTCTAATTTAACTGGGTCTAAGCCAAAAACGGAAAACACAACGCGGAAACCGATATCAGATCAACCGTGCAGTGTTGATGCTGTCCGAAGCGTTAATGACAAAACAGCGAAGAGTTGTCAGCAGCAGAAAAAGATGGAAAAACAGTCGATGGCGGCGGGGGATGGAAGTTATCAGTATAACGACAGTAGCGCAGTTCCAACTTCTCGCTGTTGTGGAATCCAATAAAATAGACTAAATTTAATGATTCTTTTGAACTTTATGACCGATTTTAAAGCAGATGCTCATTTTGAACAGATTGAATTTTCTATTTTCAGAGTTTTATTCATACTTTGCATTCAAATGCTATCAGTAGAGGCAATTGACATGTTTATATCATTGAGTTTTGAGAGGCGTGAAATGAGTTTGATCAGTTTTGTAGACCTGCCGTTCAATCCTAGTGTCGTATAAAGTTGTGGCAAAGAAAGAAGTGAAAAAGGAAAAAAAACTTCATTTGGTTTTTTAAGGTTTAATTTTTGATTTCCACTAAGTTGAATTCTAATTCATTTGCTACATTAAAGGTAAATTGAGCTCTCAAGTAACGAAAGTTCGAATAGTGCTTAAAATATGAAAGATTTCAGGTTTCGAAAGTGGATTTCAATTTTTAGATATTTAAGCGATATAAAAAACCTTTCGACCCAAGTTTTTCGGATTTATTTCAGAAACTCGAAGAGATTGATATATTTCTCAAGGTTTTCATGGGCTCATAGCCACGTTTCTGTTGGCTATGATTTAGGACCATATTGAGACCACTGACATTCCTGAAGATAGGAGCTTCGCGAATGATTTTTAGGAACAAACTCTGTTTAGTGGAATTAAGTTATGAGGACAATTTAGGTTCAAATTTTTGATATAATGATTTTTTATGCGAAAAACTTAATGCATTGCAAAACAACTTGGTAATTTCGATTGAAGTCAAAAGTTTTAACTAATTGTACTTCAGCCAGCTTTGTTAAGGCGAGTGTTTTTTGAAATAAGTCTTTCTTCAGCTAAAGTAGAACACAGTGCAAAATTATTGCGCTCATACAAGTGCATGAAATAACTACGTTTGTTTTTTTGAACTATTTTACAGGCCTGGTTTATAAGAATTATTTTGCGTGAAGTTCGGTTATCCAAGACGCAATGTCTATGTGTTTAAGGCGAGTAGCTGTTATCAGTAGATCACAGATTGAATTCTGCGGTCTCCAGGATGTTTTCTGCAACCAATTCTCTTTCCGTAATAATAAAGTTTGCGATTAGCAAGCGTTATCAAATCGGAATGTAGACTTTAATTTCGGGTTAACAACTAGTTTAACAAAATCAGTTGAATCACTTGTCAATTGCAGCCGACATGCTCAGTTTCATTAAAATCCAAATGCAGCTGACATGCTCAATAACATGAAAATTCAAATTCAACTACTGGGTGGGTAATAATTACTACAGGGTAGTTTCAAGGGGACTCGGAACTTCTTAATGTTTTTTTTTACAAAATTGTTTATTTTCCCGCTTAATTGAAGTCTGCTCAAAGGTTGTCGGCCTTTTTCCGCTTCGTAGTTTATTGCAGTTGCTAATATGAATTTAAATTCTCTTGCTTAGCATTTTTGTCTAGAAATCCTTTTTGATTAAGTTTGCTTTAATGAAAATGTGTGGATTGGGCTTTTTATTTATTTTTTTGAGACGCTTAGGAAAAGTTCGCAAAAAAGTTCTCCGATTTTCAGAAGAGGGGTATCCAAAGAAAGGCTGTCTACATCCTTGTGTGCCGCCATACTTGTCAACGGGCCGGGCCGAGGTTTTCACTTTTGTCAACGGGCCTTACTTTTATTGACTAACGCAGGTCAGTTCCGGAACGCTTGGAACGCTGGCCAGTTCCGGGCAGTCGGAGATGCTTTACTCTGATTGCGGTCTGAAGGTATCCGAAAGACGGGCAAAACTTTCGCCTACAACCGTTGAGGCAATCGAAATGGTTTCCATGGCTTTTAAAAAAGGTCTTTATAAATAAGTAAAACAATTAATTAAAATTGTTTTGAAACAAATTTGTTTTTTTACCAAAAAAGCAGCAACGGGCCACAACGGGCCGATATTTAATAAATTCCCTGTTTATCGGGCCGCCAACGGGCTCGACTTGAATTATATCGGACCGGGCTTTAATTATGGCGGCCCGTTAACAAGTCTGTGTGCCGCCATACTCCCCTGGTCTCTTTTTGCTTTAACCCTTTGTCTACAGCCTTCTAGAATGTCTGTGAGGAATTAATTGACCGATATGTATAGTTTTTTCGTTTTCTCGAAAACTAACGTACCAAATCTGAGAATTTTGTTTCAAGGAACAGTGCGGCTTTGAAAAGCTGCCCTCCGAAAGTGCTACGCCCAAAGTTATTATACACACAAAATTATGGTCCTCGGAATAAAGAAAGTTTGGGTTTTCTTTTGCTTTTTGAAGTTTCTCAAAAACTAACTTCTCAAACAGGAGGATGTGGTTTCAATGGAGATAAATAATGAATAAAAATTCCATTGAAAAAGCGGCCTGTCAAAATTTTTTACACACAAAATTCACGTCCTCAGAAAAATCGGTTTTTTAATTTTTCGAGCGCTTTTTTTTCTAAATTTTATGAAATTTACCAATAAAACCTCCCATATCCGAGATTTTGGGTTCAATCAAGGTGCTCTTTGTAGGATGCTCCATTGCGTTTCAGACTGAGCCCAAATTTTGTAAAACAAAAAACACTTCTCTCGGGAAAGTTAGAGTTTCGATTTTTTGACCTTTTTTTGAAACTTTTTGATTTTTCTCGCCAACGACCTTTTGAAACCTAAGTTTTTGGGTTCAGTCGAAATCGAGAGATGAGTGATTGTCTTCTGCATAAGGGCCAAGTCCAATTGTTTTTAAAACAAAAAGCTGTGATTCTCGGAAATGTCAACTATCTGATTTGTTGACCGTTTTTTCGACTTTTCCGGATAAGTATCCTGACAAATCTGATATCATTCGTTTAATCGACACAAATGTTGTTCAGTTTTATAATTTGCTACGCCCAGTTTCTACTAGAAAAAAGTTATGGCCTTCAAACAAGTGAAAGTTTTCAAACTTTGACCATTCTTTGGACAGTTTTTGGACGATTTTACTCGAAAATTACGAGCCAAATCTCAGGTTAAGAGTTCATTCGAGAAACTCGATTTTCTAATGTTCTTTGCTTTAACAACACATTCCTCCAGCTTTAGCTGGGCTCTAGATGTATTTCATCGAAATATACAAAAAATTGGGTTCTCTCAGTTAATTTTCAACTTTTTCATCGACTTGTTTTTTTAGGAATGGGTTGTATCGCAAATGGTGCGAAGTTCTGTTTCGCCTCTGTGTTTTAACTTATCCTTGCCAGATTTTTGAAAAAAAAATTTGTAAATTTTGCAAACTTATTCGGGTAATTTTTCCTATAGAAAAGGAGAATATATAGGTGAAACTATCCTAAACAATCAACGTTTTTTATAGATTCGACAAACCAATTCTGGATTATAAAGCGTATATGGCGTGGCTTGAGCAATTACAAACAATCTAACCTACTTGTGAGCAAAAACAAACAACCTAACCTACTTGTGTGAGAAAATATGATACATAAAGAAAAAATAAGAATCATTTTAAGGTTGACGCTTTTTTCACCAAGCTCAAAGGAAAAATTTTTTGCAGGTATGCATATGCAAATTTCAAACATCATTTCACATACTAAAACACTTTCTTTTAGGTAAAAAATGACGGATCATTTCAAAAAATCTCTCAACAAAAATTAGATTTGAAGTTTCCAATCTAGAAACTCGTTTTCCGATCTAGAAAGTCTCTGAATAAGGCGCGTGTGTGTAGTTTTCCAGTTTACAAGAAAAAAACACAAATAAATCTACAAGTTTTATCTATTAGGAAAAAACGTTTGACGGCTCAAAGCATAGGCTCGAATGCGGTCAGCATATATTGTTTTGAAAACCGAAGTTATTTAGTATCAAAAAATTTATCGTCCTTTCAGTTGTCAGCTAATGTTTTTTTTCGACCTTATTTACTCAATTTTTTTTACCTTTATTCTGCTGAAAACCACTTTGATTGTGAACGAAAGTATCTTTGATTTTTATATTACCCTTACAAAAAGCAAAGTTTGTGCAATTGAGTACTGGACTTTTTTTGCCGTAAATAACTTTGTTCACTGAAAGATCGGAGTTAGAAATGGTACATTTTGGTTAACTTCATTATACAATCAATTTTTTTTACCCGGAGGTAACGAATACACCTGGGACGGCAAAAGTCCTAGGTTCCAATCTGACAGAACCTGTTTTCTTAAACGGGAGCTATTCTGTTTCAAAAAAACGTCGGCTTAATATTTGTCTGCTAATGTTCTGTAATTTTTTGGCTTCGTTTTTTTTTGTTTAAAACTTTTGCCTGCCCAAAACGTTTCGCGATGTATTTTATCGGCTTAGTGACCCAATTTTGATTCGTTTAACGTGAATTGTTGTTTTTATGCTCACCTCTGGATCGCACTTATCGCTGGAATCTCAAGATAAACTAAAACTGATTTTTCATGACAACAATTTTTGTCGGTCTTTTTTTATTTTGTTTTTATTTCCTTTTTACGGCTTAATTGATATCGGCCTATGTTATATCGGTTTAATGGCCTGATATTGCGTATTTTGACAAACCAAAAAAATGCGGGTTGATGCTTTTTTTGGCCTTAAGTTTTTCTGCTGTGTATTTCTGCTGATATTCTCGGCTGTGTTAACGCTAGGTAAATTTTCTCTCTTCCAATGCTTATTTTACATTCTATAGTCTTGGCATGTTTTGTTTCAAAAGTCGCCTGATACATTTAGACAGATCTAGTTTTTTTTGTGTTGTAACGCAACTGTCCAAAGCACAGCTTTCCTTCTTTGTTTTAAATTCAGTTCATTTCCTTTGAGAACAAGAAAGTAAACTCGTACTATGTGATGTCACAAAACACGTGACTGACTTCTAATATCAAAATTGAGCGAATTTTTTCAGTTTACTCCTGTTGATTGCAACAGTCTGATGACTATGTTTTAGTCATTGCTATCAACTTGAAAAATCTTCTACCTTCCGAGTATTGCAGTAATAATTGTATCCTTTAATTTGCAACAAGAAATATTTTTTGTTATGAACACCTCTTAGTCGAAACGATTGCTCACCGTGGAGGCAACAAATTTTTTATATATAAAATAAGCAAACTTTGAAGCAATTTTTGTCAAGTCTTGCCTAATTTGCTGTTTGGTTTTGCTGAAACTTTGAAATTGGGTTAGCAACTTTGGGCACACTCGTACAATAGTAACTGAATAGTAATCTATTTTACTTTTTGCTCTTAACTGTTTTAACCTATCCGCATTCATATTTAAACGCAAGATCCCTAATCAATTTTGGTGTTGCGTTTGGGAAATGAGATTTGTAACAATTTCTTAATTACACTTGCGAGCTTTGGTAAGCGCAGTGTAATAGTACGACTATGCTTTTTTCCGACCTAAGTCGCAAATATTGGTGCCAAATTTGATTGCACTTTTTCGGTTTTTTGATAGAATGTGCTTTCACATTCGATTAGTAATAAGTAAAAAAAAATTGATGCTTTTTTAATTCGAAGATTGAACCAAAAAAAACTAATTGTTTCCAACAAAGGGACCTTAGTAGAATTTTGTTTTCAGAAATTTTCCAACTCAATTTATTTTCCAACCCATTTCGTTTTTTTTGAAATGCATAATTTATGCACAATTTGGTTTTTTGATTTCCAATTTATTACATGTAAAAATAATGTGGAGGCCTTCAGTTTGTTATAATTCATTTTAGTACATGCAAATTTTTAAATATGTAGCTGCTTCAATTTAGAAGAGTGTTTGGCGATAGGTAAGCGTCCGTGGCCGAGAGGGCGGGTGGTGAGACTCTAAATCTCGTGGTGCACGTTTGAATCCGATACGTAGCGAGTTTTACTATTTCGAAGCCTATTTTGCTGTTTTGTTTCATTTCAAACAGATGCTTCTTTGTCGTTTTCTCTTGTTTGCAAAGCGCAGCTTCGCTTCTGCGTCTGTGTTTTTGTTTTTAATTTTATATTACGAAAAGTTCGTATCCATAGAAATGTTCTAAGAGTTTTTTTTAGTTTGCGGGTCAAATTTTGCTTTTGCACACACCGGCTTTGGCAGTCAAAGAGTCGTCAAACAATGCTGTAAATTTTTTCTGTTTGACTTTTTTCAACTTTCAGCTTGAGATCAAAATGCGTGCGAATGCCTTGTTACAAACTATCGCTTGTTAAAAAATGATGCCTGTACAAGTTGTCGCTTGTTCCGAACTTTTGTTTGCCCCGCTAATAATTTTTTATGTTGGAAAAATTGTGCTTTCTGAGGATATTTCAATCACTTGAAAACAATAGGTCAGTTTATCTCCAAAAAGAATTAGTTTATTTCATTATCAATGTCCTCAAATTTTTCTCAATTGAGTATGTTGAGCTTGCTGGTACAATTTGTTCAGCACAAATTGGCAATTTTGCGCTAACCAAAACGATAGAGCAAACAATGTAAAATGAAACAACGCTGCTCGTATCAGGGCGATGCCCTGAATGTTCTGACTGACTTTTAGGGACTATGGAGAAGTAATAACATGAAAAAATCAACTGTAATAAATAAAATGAAAAAAAAAATTAAAATTCGAGATTTTTTATGAAAATCATCACACCACGCGCCATATAAAAATAAAAGTGATAGATTCTCTCCTAGTAACAAATGTTTTATGGCAAATGAGCTTTCCTTCAACCAATTTGGAACGATTTCTTAAACGGATTAAATCTCCGCTTTCTCGTTAAAAGCGCGAAATATATCGCGCGTTAATTGTCCCAAATTGACCAAAATTACCATAATTTTACATAAAACGATTACAGGTGAAATATCTTTTCAAATTGAGGCTCAGGATAACAAAACCTTTCGAATGATTTAAGAAAATTTTTTGTCAAAAATGGCTGGTTAAAAATTCGAAATTTGTGTGAAGAAAAAAAAACATTTTTTGTTACTGTCGTTACGAAAATCGGAACAATAATGAGCCGAAAACAATCTTCATACTGAGTATTTCAAAACAAAGATTTTTACAAGCTATGTGTACATTTTTAACATATCAAGCATGCGAAAAGCAAGCGTTATCAAGTTGGAATCATTTGAGCTTATATCATGTTTGAAGTACGAATTAGGCCTACTTAGCCTAGAAATAACGAAAGAACTTGAGACGACTAAGGATATGGGTTTCAGGGAGAAGTATAATTATGAGATTTATCTGCTTACTTTTTTGTTGTAGCAAGTTTTGCTATAAATGAATCGCGTTTTGATTCATTTCTGTAGTTTGATAGATTTCTACAGCTGATTTTGTACAGTTTCGATTCTCTGCTTTAATGGTTGAATGGTTTCGACTTAATAGAAAGCTATGAACTTAGTGAAGACTAGTCCTATTTAGTTCGTGATGTTTTTTTTTTAGAATAACATTTTTTTAAAAAATTTTCTCAGTCAAATTTGAATTGTGACATTTGTTTATTTGTTCAGAAGAACATTTTTTTGAAGTTTGCTCAGTCAAATTTGAATTACTTTCTTAAAAACTGAGGAGCATTGAGGTCATGTAATTTCTACACTGAAATTCAAAAATCGAAAACAACATTTTTTGAACACCTGAGTAAAAAACATACATGATCATAATGCTCATTAATTTTCAAGAAAAATATCTAATTTGACTGATAAAACTTTCAATTTCATCGTGAAAAACGAATAAATATCACGAGCTAAATCACGAACCAGTGTTTTTTCTATTTCCGAGCCTTTTTTTCGAAACTGTTTGTCGGTTTTGTTGTTTTATAGGCAAAATCACCTCAGATTTTTTTTGTTTCGAAGGTAGTTATAATAAATGATTTTGTGTTTCAGGACAAAAAAAAATCATTTTCGTGTTCATGATAATTTAATTACACTTTTTTAAATCAATGTTTCCATGAATTCAGTTCTCAGAATCAGTACAACTGAACTGATAATACTCGCTTCCTGGCTCAAAAACATCAGCTCCATTCACATCGTAAACTTCAAATTCCAAGGCGAGAGGCACTTCAGTTGGATTGATTGAAGTCACTTCTATATTCATTTTTTGGTAGTGTTAACGTCACATTTGAACGAACTAGATTAGCTAACAGATATCATATAAGAAAAATTTGTATTAACTGATTTCCATCGAGCGCGCTTCAAGAATTTTTTGCTCAACACAATTATGCGTCGCTCTCCGATATGAATAACGGGATCCACGACTATTTTTGATCGCAGACATGAAAAGCGCAAATCCAAGACGATCGGATCTACCAAAGCACTTGACTATACGAATTTATTTCTTTCTTCTCACTAATCATTGCAGCGATTCTTTTATAAAACGTCGTAGCAAGTTTTCCCATGCCACCCGAGCACGAAAGAACAAGAAGTGTGAATGAACTATGTTCAAATTCTCTCATAAAATGCTCAAACCATCTTTTTTTCACTTCCTGTTTCCTGTACACACTTGGCAGAGTACCAAAATTTGATTTGGCGCAAATATTGACTTCTCAAATCTGCCTCCCCAGACGCCAATGACTTAAATATCAAGACGCGCTTCTTCTCCACTTTTTGATGTTCTCAAAGTCAAAAACTTGCCAAAAAATGCTCTAAATGCGGTCTGCTTCAAGATTAGAGCAAACATCAGTCAACGT
Organism: Symsagittifera roscoffensis; assembly: GCF_963678635.1. NCBI lineage: Eukaryota > Metazoa > Xenacoelomorpha > Acoela > Convolutidae > Symsagittifera > Symsagittifera roscoffensis. The sequence goes on from NC_087064.1 coordinate 8,310,767, forward strand.
TCCTGCTGTTTTTTTCTTTCTTTTCATTATGCCTAATAACTGGGAAGCATCCAGTACGACAAGACAAGCAAGGTTCAACCGAAATTTTTTTTACAGAATCACAGTAAGAAGGGATTTCAATCAGCGGCCTAGTATTTTTCAAGCACAATGCATACCGAAACGCTTCTTTACTCAGGCAAAAACCATGCTCTTCTAACGGCAACGTTGTGAGCCAGTTTGACGCGCCTCTTTCGTTAGCCAATTCAAATGCTCGTGAGTATGGAGTACTGGCAAGGGATTGCGACACAATTTTTTTTTGTTTTCGGCGCGCCGCTCATTCTTCTTCTGTTATTCACTAGATGCCCGTTTCTGCTTATTGTAACTCCATCTAAATCAGTATCGCTTAATAAATTCTCCTCAACAAGTGGTTAACAGTGTTTCTCGGAGTCTTTGAAATTCTGAACGGCGTCTGTGTCTGGCTTGATGGTGTTCAAACAACCCAATCTTGCCAGAAGCTCTAGCACAGATCCTTCCGTTTTTTCTGGTGATACTCTACCAGTCAGCTTCTGCAAAATTTGCGTTGTGATTTTGCTTTCAAGTTTGGTGTGATTTTTTGAAGTTCAATTTGGCTCCAGTCGATCACTCTCATCACAAAATTCCGCTTCGGAATGAAATTATTCGTTAAAGCTGCAAAAGCACAGTATTGCTGCGTCTCAGCGATGTAAGAAAAACTCCCAAGTTCACTTATCCAACTATCTGATTTTTTGAGAACATGTTGTTCAATGAATTTTTTGCTACCAATCGGGCATCCCAAATATTTGTTAATCGTTTAACAACTTCCAGAAAAAACACGCTCTGCAAAGTTCAAGATTTCACATTTAACAATAAAATAAGTCAAGGGAGCAATCGGGATATACCCATACTCCAGTCCAAGTTTTTTTCAACGCTTCCCGCCATGACCTCAGTTGTTCAATTTTTCAACCTGTAGAAGAGTCGTCGGCATTCCAAAATTGCTTAACGAGGTCACGGAGACGTTTAATGAGAGTCAATAAAGCTTAATACCTTCTTGCGACAAAAGCACTTCTCCGATCATAAACAAGTTTTCAGGCTTTCTGTAGAGATTGGTGAAAAACGTAGCCATAGCTGGGTGCTCAACATACATGTTCAGCAAAGCAAGCTGTCTGTTCTGCTCAATACATGCATTGCTAGCATCAATGAACAGCTTTTTTTCAGCTTCCGTTTCATTAAATACAGACGTCAGTGCTGAAGCAGCTGCCTCGCAAGACGCCCGTTGGCCAGCACACAGTTAAGAAGTACCAAGAGCACCGATTAGGTCAGATGAGATGGTAAGAAGTATGCTCTATGAAATTACTCTGCGTGTAACCTCTCCAATGCCAATTGGTCTGACAGCTGGATTTTGTCCAAACCAATGAGACGATAAGCGGTTAATGCCTGCACTGTGTGTGGAACTGTTACAGCAAAAGAGTGCTTACAAAATGTCATGGCCAATGCTTCACACAAAGAATTAGATCTTTCATCAAATGCCGTGTATAAGCGTCTCCAGTTTTTTCTTGACGCTGATACACGTTGTAATTGCCATTGCTACGTTGACACTGAAATATCCAGACACTATTTCACAGAATAAAGTACATAAGCCCAAGTTTCAACAAATTTTTGAAAGTTTTCTGATTGAGCGTGAAAAGAAGCAAAAGTTTTTACTATTGATCTTAATTTTTTTGTCAATGAGTGCAAGTGTATTGTAATCGCGAACTAGACATTTTTCACAGTAACAGTTTTTCCACCGTTACAACTTTTTTTTTCTTGCTTCTTGATTGACAACTTTCAGGTTCTTTCCCACTTGGCCTAGAGGCAACGCAATTGCACCCTATAGTCTGGAAATTGAGTTTCGGCCGGATCTTGTTTTTTTAGTATGTATGGGGTTGGAAGTTTTTTCCCGGTAAAAAATGAATTGTCAGATTTTCGTTAGTCTGATCGGCTGTCGGCTTAGTTTTGTTGGCTTAGTTACAACATCACGGATTTTGTTTGTACTGTAAATAGGGCGGATCTATGATTTTCTCGAGGGTGGACGGGTTTTCGATAGGAAATCGAAAATTTCGTCAACCTTTTTTCTAGGTCTCATATTTTGATCTTCTGAGCTCTCTCAAATCACTATAAAGACGCTTTTTGACCAACTTTTTGACAAAATTTTGAAAAACATGCCAAAATTACGTTTTTAGGCACTTTCCGGAAAACATTGACCAAAATGTTTTTTCGGTGCGCGCTCCACCCTAAAAATTAGTATTTAAGAAAAATTTTAGGGTCAGTCAGCCAAAAGTTGATATATCAAAATAGTACAAAGGGGGATCCTTTGGTTCGGCACGGGGTCGAATCCCTGACGAAAAGGAAGCGTCCGCCCCCCCCCCCCCCCCTACCAGCCCCCACCTAAATCCGCTGGTGACTGTAAGCAACTTTCATTGTAGTTGCAAGCTCAAGTGTTGTTGATTGTAGAATCTGATTTTTTAGGCTCAACTGGTATCTGCTCAAAGATTGTCGGCTTAGTTGCCACACAACATATTTTGCTTGTGATTTAGGCAACTTTCAATGTTCATTGTAGTTTCGGGGGGGGGGGGGGGAGGGGGGAGGCACTTCAATATTTTTGAATGTTTTTTTAATAATATAATTTTCGGCTCAGCTGGTGTTTCAAGTGCAAGTGTTGTTCATCATTGTTTCGGGACGGACTTTTCCTCTGCGTAATTTTTGTTCGGTTGCTGGTCTAATTATCAAATGTCTGGCATATTCGCTTGGAATGAACTACTATCGAGACGAAGAAAGTTTAAATTTTGATAGACCTTGTTTTTTCAGTACGTTCCAACTTCAATTTATTTTTTTAATGTTTGCATTGTATCGCAAGTTTTGTGAAGCTCTGTTTCGCTTCTGCGCAAACGTTTTCATGCTAGATTCTTTATCTTGCTTTTTGGTCACTTCATATGAAAGGCATTGTTACACTTGTAAAAACAAGTGTCTTGTGATCGGGAGTTAGGTTTTGTTTTCACCCTAAACTACTTTTCTTCCATCTGAAGTTGAAATTGAATTTATTTTATAACTGAAAATTAGCAACATCGAGACTGCTTTTCACTTGGCCCAGAGGTCACGTGGTTGTCTCTGTACCTTAAGATGTCGATTTCTAGTACCGGCCGAACCTTTTTTTTCAGTATGTATGAAATTATATTTAATTTTTCATGGAAAATTGAATGGTCGACTTTTGTTTTTAGCTTATGTTTTGTCAGCTTATTTGCCACATAATTTAATATTTTTGAGCGGTTTACAATAGCAGTCGTAGATGCAAGTGTTTTTGATGTATTCGTGTAATTTATTAAATTGATAGTCCTGACTTTGTATAAACTTTTTTCGCTCAAAAGCTTCAATCGGCCTTAATGTTTTCAGCATAGGTTTTATTGGCTTAGTTACATTACTAGAGGCACTTAGCATAGTAGTAAGGCCTTCACTTTGAAATCTTAGGATCGTGTGTTCGATCCCCTGCCATGACAATGATAGTGTGTGGGAGGACGAGCTCTCACTTGACCTCTAGCTTCAGGTCTAAGACAACCTGACCAATATCGGCTGCAATAGTGTTAGTACGTGAAAGCTTTGGACGCAAAAGATGGCTTTGAGTCGCAAAAAGAGCTTCGTTCAGTAAAATACCACAGTCTGGAGTGTGTGGAGACAATAGAATTGGACTATCCTCGACAGAACTATAAAGGCTTACTGATAGCTCCTCTGCGGTTCGCAGGAACCATATTATTATTATAATTTGATTCGCTTCAAGGGAAAAAATGATTGGTTAAAATAAATCAGTTAGTGGTCCTGAAGCAGTTCACAGTTTAACATTTTAATTGCTCAAAAACAAAATCATTGTCGGCTTAGTAGTCGCTAGTAAAAAAAAGTATTTTCAAATAATGTTGTTGTTGTTGTGTTTTTTGAATATTTTTTCTGATATTTTTTCGTTTTTTCCAAAATATTTCTTTTTCGATTTATTATTCTTGACTCATTTTATATTCGCTAGCTTGCAATTCTGTGCTTGCGTTAAAACGCAAGTGGTACGAAGCTCCACTTCACTCTGTATTATAATAGTTTTTCAAAATTTCCTTCCGATCGCAAATATTGGAAAAACTCTTTCCAAATTTCATTCCGATCACAAAGTTCGGAAAACGTTTTTTCCCCTACTTTTCCGTCTTGCAATTTTTTCCCGTAATCAAATTTTCTTAGTAAGGTTAATTTTCCTCTTTACATAATTATTGAACTTTGACAACTTCAAGGTTCATAACCATTTTGCCTCTAGGAAAGGCGGTAGCTTTTGTACACTAAGTCTGGGGTCGACTCCCGGCAGGATCTTGTATTTTTTCAGTATGTGTAAAATTGAAAAAAAAATCCGGGAAAAAACGAATCGCAAGATTGAGGTGCAAACTCTACATGTCTAGTGTGGAAAAGAGTCCATGCTTGAGGCAAAAAAAAATTAATGAGTAAAATTCCACTCAGAAGCTGATTTTTTTTTCTTAAATTTTTTCTTTTCTGAGAAGAATTTAATTATCGGACTATTGTTTATCTGCTTACTTTTTGTCAATTAAGTTCAGAAATTATGAAAATTTATTCTGGTTGAAGCAAAGATGGCTGGAAATGAAAGCTTCTTTCCGTTCCTACAAGCTGTTGTTTCGTTCCTGTAATATGTGTATTTGCTCTAGTTTTGTTTAATTGTATATTTTTATTTGGCATAACTTTTGGTTTTTGTATAATTGGCATCACGTTGTTTGTTGGTCAAAATATTAATTGGGTTTAAATAATTTGTCGAATGTGATATCAACTTTCTCACCTTATATTGCGTCACGTAACGGAAAAAATATGGTTTTACTTTTTTTTGCAACCTTTGGAAGGGGGAAATCTTCAATTTGCAAATTTTGAAGCTGAAAAAAATAATGAAAAGACAATTTATCAGGAAAATTTGTCGGCCTAACTGACGCTCAAATTTTTTCTGGATGCATATTTTTGCTATCGATTTGTAATTTCCTCAAATTCAAGATCGGCTGAGAAAAATTTTGTGTTGATATAGTTTTTAATGTATACTTTTTCCGACTTATTGGCATCCGCCTCATTTTCTATATTTGAGTTGTACCGCAACAGGTGCGAAGCTCTGATTCACCTCTTTAACTTATTAAATCGGCTTAATTCTTCAGAAAGGCTTGTTTGAATCATTTGATTTTTCGAAAATGGCTAGTTGCTCTATTAAAGTATATACGTAGCTGTGAAGATCCGCTTTTCCTCTCTGTGAAAGTTTTTGACAGTTGCATTAGATGTTTGAAAATTTATTGTCTAATTGAGCAATTTCGTTCAAGTTTTTTTTTGATGGGTCACAAGTTTCTTAACTTAAATGGAAAATTTATCCTCAAAATTTTTAACACTTTCGAGAAGAAACTGAAAAAGGAAAACTAGTTGTGGAAAATGAAGCAGAATATTTTGATATCAAATTTCAAACTAGTGTTTTGATGATATATACTCATTCGAAGTCTTTTGAGCATAAATTTTCAATTTTTTTCCATAATTTTTGGATTGAACTTTTCTCCACCTAGTTTTTCCTAAATTTGAGGATCATGAGCTTCATAGAAGTTTCTTGGAAGAACCTCATTTTCTTATAATGGTTGTTTTGAATCTCTTACTTTTCCTATTGCTGTTTTCAATTTCCTTTTAAAATCTCAGGATCTGGTAAAATCAGAGGCTATGAATTTGGGACTGAATTAAGTCTGAAGTCTCACAAGGGGAAGCGGATTTAGGGGCAATCAAAGTTTCAATGTGGACATATTGTTTCGATTCTTGGATACGTTGCACTCGGAGAGACTGATCTGCTAGAATAATTTACGATTTGTAAAAACTTCATAATCAATTTGGGTTTTCGGACGTTTTCAATAATCTATCCTAATGGTGCTTTAGTTGTGATTGCCTCTTACAAAGAAGAAGGGGACGGAAAAAATTTAAGAGATTTCATTCGCTTAGGTTAATTACTACTGCCCGACTTATTGTTTTATGAAATTTGAAGTAACATTTAACAGCGCATTGCACCAATTATTTGTAAAAGTACTTTTTAACAGTAATTCCTCAAAAATTCTTGACTTCTGAAGAGCTTAAAAAGAAGAAAAAAAACGACTTTCACTAATTAATTTTGTTTATAGATGACTTTGAAAAAGTCGAAACTTTTTGCTTTTGATTTGTGTAAACCGGTTGATTTTCTGCTAACTACTACATGAAAAGTCGATATACGGTCTCTTTCATGTAAAGCAAACCTGTTTTGGCTGTTAGACCAAACGGTGTAAATCAATTTAAGACACTTTAAACATATAGTTAATTTTAAGATAAACTGGAAGTTGAGCTTCATTTCGAACATTTCCTTCAGTGTTATTCGCAAGATTAACGATCACGCTTCAACGTATTTTCTGTTAAATGATCTTGGTAATTGCTTTATCTGAAACAAGAAAAAGATAGGAAACTTTTTCAAACTTCAAATGACGCAGAATATTTTATGGTTTTGAATCGCTTTTAGTTGTTTCGAGTTGCAATAAAATATGAATTTGTTGGCCCGTATAAAAAATTTCTACCGGATTTAAGGAGAGGGGTAGGGACGCCTTTTTCTCAGAGACTTGACTCCCTTCCGGCCCAAAAGTACTTTTTTGGCTGACCGAACCTAACATTTTCTAAAAGCGCCCTTGACGCCAATTTTTACTAATTTTGAGGAGCGCGCATTTTTATGAATAACCACCCCCCCCCCCCCATCTCGCCCAAATCCGCCCGTAAACAACCAACCCCTCCCTATAATTAAGCAGCAAAGCATCATGCAAAACGCTGAATTTTGATCGGCTAAACAAGAAAGGTTTTGACCAGTAGAATGAGCTCTTTTTAAACTGATTTAGGGGAGATTTTTCACTTGGTCCCAGTTGTTCTTCAGAGATCAAGAGATTCTTCAGAGATTTTGAATATTACTTGTTGCAACAAATTTAGACCGAAGAAAATTCAGATTGCATTATAAAAGGAAAATCACATTTCACTTATAGTTTGTAAAATGTTTATTTAAGATAAATTTTAAAACAATTCCTTTAAAAAGCTAAAAATTAGAAATAATCAACCCCTCCAAAACAGGAAAAACAATCGATTATCTGATTATTTTTGATTTTATATTCACAACTTCTTGTCATTATAGTCCGAAAACTGAACAGTATCGTCTGTTGGTTCAATTATCTGAGATTTTACCGGTTTTGATAGTCCGAAAACTGAACATTATTGTCTGTTGATTCAATTATCTGAGATTTTACCGGTTTTGATAGTCCGAAAACTGAAACATTATCGTCTGTTGATTGAATTATCTTAGATTTTACCGGTTTCGAATTTGTTGATTAAATTATCCTATTTAACCGGTTTGTGTTTTTTTTCTGCTTGTGCTTTACCCATGGAGCAAAAAGAGAACCGCTATCCAAACTGAGCAATAACTATAACTCATAACTGAGTGTTCCCGGGTTGACCTCCATAAACCGAAAATGCTAATCATACAATTTCATACACTTAGTCTATGGAAAAATGCTAGTCATACAAATTTCATGCATTTTTGCGAAATGAGTTTAATCGAATTTTAAAGGTATTTTATAGTTGTTTTGCTATCGAAATTGGTGTCTCTTCATAAAAAAAGGAAAAAAATGGTATGAAAAAAAAATGCTAACCATACAATTTCCATATATGGTTAAGTTGATTGTAATTTGATTTTAATAAAAAGGTGCAACAACCATAGTTGGCTTTGAAAAGCAATTCAACAGTGATTTGATTATGATGGACAGAATATAAACACAACTGAGTGTCAACATTTTTTAAAAATCAATCAAATTTGCAGTCCATTAAATTTTCTATGGGGGGGAGGGGTTTCAGGATTAATATTTTTTGAGCAATGAATATTATTCGAGCAATTAATATTTTTGGATTTCCGTTCGGCGTATAAAACACTTTTTGTTCCGCCGACTTTCGATACGAAAGTAACGGAATATTTGTGCTTGGGTTGGTTTCTTTTTCTTCAGACAGATTTCGACTTTTTAACTAGCGATTTTTGACAGAATTTTTTTTATATCATTCAAAAGGTTTTGTTGTCCTGAGCTTTAATTTGAAAAGATATTTCACCTCTGATCATTTTTCGTAAAGTTGTGAGGGTTTAAAGATTGCCATTTTGACCAATTTGGGACAATTAACGCGCGATATATTTTGCGCTATTAACGCGTAAGCGGAGTTTTAATCCGTCTCAGAAATCGTTCCAAATTGGTTGAACGAAATTTATTTGCCATAATTGTTTGTTACAACGAGCGAAATCTATCCCTTTGTACTTTGTATGGATTGTGGGGGGTTGATTTTCAAAAAAAAATTCAAATTAAAAAAAATTCATTTTATTTTACTTCATTTAATTTTTTTAATGTTATTGCTGCTCCATAAACCTTAAAACGGCAGTCGGAACATTCAGGGCTTCGCCCTGATACGAGCAGTCTTGTTTAAATTTAAAATTGTTTTTTTTTCCGAAGTTTAGTACTAAAACTTTTTCCTGATTATTTAGCTGCTGCCTGGTTTGACAAAAAATGCTTTTCACAGAAAGAGTTTGTATGAAAATAGCAAACTAGCATTTTTCGAATAATGGAACGTTATTACTCGCCTTTTTTCATTAATGATATTTAACAAATAGAAATTTTTCAGTAAATTGAACTGATTGACAAGAGTTTTTCCCGTAGATTGAAAAAATTTTTTGTTTTCGCTTCATATTTTTTTGACAAAAAACGCAAAAACCAAAATTTTTTCAGATGATAGAATCAAAATAATGAACGGCAAAAACATCACAGATTATTTTACGTGTTAAGATATACCTAGTAATTTAACTATTGATTTTCAAACGGTGTTTTTCGAAAAAAAAACAATTTTTTTGTAATGGTTAGGAGGCCTTTTTATTCCCTGTTTTTTGGCAAGGTTTAGTTTTAGATGTTAATTGGAATTTTTTAATTTGTGCGGTTTTTTGTTCCAATCAAAAGAGATCTTGTCCTTCAAAGTTCAATACGAAGAAACCGTTGATTATTATTCCGACTTTCGATACAAAAGTAACGGAATATTTGTGCTCGGGGTGGGTTTTTTTTTCTTCAGACAAATTTTGAATTTTTAACTAGCCATTTTTGGCGGAATTTTAAAATATCATTCGAAAGCTTTTGTTGTCCTGAGCCTAAATTTGAAAAGATATTTTACCTGTGATAATTTTTTGGTTGTTTTGAATCTCTTACTTTTCCTATTGCTGTTTTCAATTTCCTTTTAAAATCTCAGGATCTGGTCAAATCAGAGGCTATGAATTTGGGACTGAATTAAGTCTGAAGTCTCACAAGGGGAAGCGGATTTAGGGGCAATCAAAGTTTCAATGTGGACATGTTGTTTCGATTCTTGGATACGTTGCACTCGGAGAGACTGATCTACTAGAATAATTTACGATTTGTAAAAACTTCATAATCAATTTGGGTTTTCGGAGGTTTTCAATAATCTACCCTAATGGTGCTTCAGTTGTGATTGCTTCTTACAAAGAAAAAGTGGACGGATAAAACTTGAGAGATTTCATTCGCTCAGGTTAATTACTACTGACCGATTTATTGTTTTATGAAATTTGAAGTAACATTTAACAGCGCATTACACCAATTATTTGTAAAAGTACTTTTTAACAGTAATTCCTCAAAAATTCTTGACTTCTGAAGAGCTTAAAAAAAGAAAAAAAAACGACTTTCACTGATTAATTTATTAATTTTGTTTATAGGTGACTTTGAAAAAGTCGAAACTTTTTGCTTTTGATTTGCGTAAACCGGTTGATTTTCTGCTAACTACTACATGAAAAATCGATACACGGTCTCTTTCCTGTTATGCAAACCTGTTTTGGCTGTTAAACCAAACGGTGTAAATCAATTTAAGACACTTTAAACATATAAATAATTTTAAAATAAACTTGAAGTTGAGCTTCATTTCGAACATTTCCTTCAGTGTTATCCGCAAGATTAACGATCACGCTTCAAAATATTTTCTGTTAAATGATCTTGGTAATTGCTTTATCTGAAACAATAAAAAGATAGGAAAGTTATTCAAACTTCAAATGAGGCAGAATATTTTATGGTTTTGAATCGCTTATAGTTGTTTCGAGCTGCAATAAAATATTACTTTGTTGGCCCGTATCAAAAAATTGTCCCGGATTTGGGGAGAGGGGGTTGGGACGCCTTTTTCTCAGAGACTTGACTCCCTTCCGGCCCAAAAGTACTTTTTTGGCTGACCGACCCTAACATTTTCTAAAAGAGCCCTTGACGCCAATTTTTACTAATTTTGAGGAGCGCGCGCCGACATTTCTATGAAAAACAACCCCCCCCCATCTCGCCCAAATCCACCCGTAAACAACCAACCCCTCCCTATAATTAGGCAGCAAAGCATCATGCAAAACGCTGAATTTTGATCGGCTAAACAAGAAAGGTTTTGACCAGTAGAATGAGCTCTTTTTAAACTGATTTAGGGGAGATTTTTCACTTGGTCCCAGTTGTTCTTCAGAGATCAAGAGATTCTTCAGAGATTTTGAATATTACTTGTTGCAACAAATTTAGACCGAAGAAAATTCAGATTGCATTATAAAAGGAAAATCACATTTCACTTATAGTTTGTAAAATGTTTATTTAAGATAAATTTTAAAACAATTCCTTTAAAAAGCTAAAAATTAGAAATAATCAACCCCTCCAAAACAGGAAAAACAATCGATTATCTGATTATTTTTGATTTTATATTCACAACTTCTTGTCATTATAGTCCGAAAACTGAACAGTATCGTCTGTTGGTTCAATTATCTGAGATTTTACCGGTTTTGATAGTCCGAAAACTGAACATTATTGTCTGTTGATTCAATTATCTGAGATTTTACCGGTTTTGATAGTCCGAAAACTGAAACATTATCGTCTGTTGATTGAATTATCTTAGATTTTACCGGTTTCGAATTTGTTGATTAAATTATCCTATTTAACCGGTTTGTGTTTTTTTTCTGCTTGTGCTTTACCCATGGAGCAAAAAGAGAACCGCTATCCAAACTGAGCAATAACTATAACTCATAACTGAGTGTTCCCGGGTTGACCTCCATAAACCGAAAATGCTAATCATACAATTTCATACACTTAGTCTATGGAAAAATGCTAGTCATACAAATTTCATGCATTTTTGCGAAATGAGTTTAATCGAATTTTAAAGGTATTTTATAGTTGTTTTGCTATCGAAATTGGTGTCTCTTCATAAAAAAAGGAAAAAAATGGTATGAAAAAAAAATGCTAACCATACAATTTCCATATATGGTTAGGTTGATTGTAATTTGATTTTAATAAAAAGGTGCAACAACCATAGTTGGCTTTGAAAAGCAATTCAACAGTGATTTGATTATGATGGACAGAATATAAACACAACTGAGTGTCAACATTTTTTAAAAATCAATCAAATTTGCAGTCCACTAAATTTTCTATGGGGGGAGGGGTTTCAGGATTAATATTTTTTGAGCAATGAATATTATTCGAGCAATTAATATTTTTGGATTTCCGTTCGGCGTATAAAACACTTTTTGTTCCGACTTTCGATACGAAAGTAACGGAATATTTGTGCTTGGGTTGGTTTCTTTTTCTTCAGACAGATTTCGACTTTTTAACTAGCGATTTTTGACAGAATTTTTTTTATATCATTCAAAAGGTTTTGTTGTCCTGAGCTTTAATTTGAAAAGATATTTCACCTCTGATCATTTTTCGTAAAGTTGTGAGGGTTTAAAGATTGCCATTTTGACCAATTTGGGACAATTAACGCGCGATATATTTTGCGCTATTAACGCGTAAGCGGAGTTTTAATCCGTCTCAGAAATCGTTCCAAATTGGTTGAACGAAATTTATTTGCCATAATTGTTTGTTACAAGGAGCGAAATCTATCCCTTTGTACTTTGTATGGATTGTGGGGGGTTGATTTTCAAAAAAAAATTCAAATTAAAAAAAATTCATTTTATTTTACTTCATTTAATTTTTTTAATGTTATTGCTGCTCCATAAACCTTAAAACGGCAGTCGGAACATTCAGGGCTTCGCCCTGATACGAGCAGTCTTGTTTAAATTTAAAATTGTTTTTTTTTTCCGAAGTTTAGTACTAAAACTTTTTCCTGATTATTTAGCTGCTGCCGGGTTTGACAAAAAATGCTTTTCACAGAAAGAGTTTGTATGAAAATAGCAAACTAGCATTTTTCGAATAATGGAACGTTATCACTCGCCTTTTTTCATTAATGATATTTAACAAATAGAAATTTTTCAGTAAATTGAACTGATTGACAAGAGTTTTTCCCGTAGATTGAAAAAATTTTTTGTTTTCGCTTCATATTTTTTTGACAAGAAACGCAAAAACCAAAATTTTTTCAGATGATAGAATCAAAATAATGAACGGCAAAAACATCACAGATTATTTTACGTGTTAAGATATACCTAGTAATTTAACTATTGATTTTCAAACGGTGTTTTTCGAAAAAAAAAAAACAATTTTTTTGTAATGGTTAGGAGGCCTTTTTATTCCCTGTTTTTTGGCAAGGTTTAGTTTTAGATGTTAATTGGAATTTTTTAATTTGTGCGGTTTTTTGTTCCAATCAAAAGAGATCTTGTCCTTCAAAGTTCAATACGAAGAAACCGTTGATTATTATTCCGACTTTCGATACAAAAGTAACGGAATATTTGTGCTCGGGGTGGGTTTTTTTTTCTTCAGACAAATTTTGAATTTTTAACTAGCCATTTTTGGCGGAATTTTAAAATATCATTCGAAAGCTTTTGTTGTCCTGAGCCTAAATTTGAAAAGATATTTTACCTGTGATAATTTTTTGGTTGTTTTGAATCTCTTACTTTTCCTATTGCTGTTTTCAATTTCCTTTTAAAATCTCAGGATCTGGTCAAATCAGAGGCTATGAATTTGGGACTGAATTAAGTCTGAAGTCTCACAAGGGGAAGCGGATTTAGGGGCAATCAAAGTTTCAATGTGGACATGTTGTTTCGATTCTTGGATACGTTGCACTCGGAGAGACTGAACTACTAGAATAATTTACGATTTGTAAAAACTTCATAATCAATTTGGGTTTTCGGAGGTTTTCAATAATCTACCCTAATGGTGCTTCAGTTGTGATTGCTTCTTACAAAGAAAAAGTGGACGGATAAAACTTGAGAGATTTCATTCGCTCAGGTTAATTACTACTGACCGATTTATTGTTTTATGAAATTTGAAGTAACATTTAACAGCGCATTACACCAATTATTTGTAAAAGTACTTTTTAACAGTAATTCCTCAAAAATTCTTGACTTCTGAAGAGCTTAAAAAAAGAAAAAAAAACGACTTTCACTGATTAATTTATTAATTTTGTTTATAGGTGACTTTGAAAAAGTCGAAACTTTTTGCTTTTGATTTGCGTAAACCGGTTGATTTTCTGCTAACTACTACATGAAAAATCGATACACGGTCTCTTTCCTGTTATGCAAACCTGTTTTGGCTGTTAAACCAAACGGTGTAAATCAATTTAAGACACTTTAAACATATAAATAATTTTAAAATAAACTTGAAGTTGAGCTTCATTTCGAACATTTCCTTCAGTGTTATCCGCGAGAATAACGATCACGCTTCAAAATATTTTCTGTTAAATGATCTTGGTAATTGCTTTATCTGAAACAATAAAAAGATAGGAAAGTTATTCAAACTTCAAATGAGGCAGAATATTTTATGGTTTTGAATCGCTTATAGTTGTTTCGAGCTGCAATAAAATATTACTTTGTTGGCCCGTATCAAAAAATTGTCCCGGATTTGGGGAGAGGGGGTTGGGACGCCTTTTTCTCAGAGACTTGACTCCCTTCCGGCCCAAAAGTACTTTTTTGGCTGACCGACCCTAACATTTTCTAAAAGAGCCCTTGACGCCAATTTTTACTAATTTTGAGGAGCGCGCGCCGACATTTCTATGAAAAACCACCCCCCCCCCCATCTCGCCCAAATCCACCCGTAAACAACCAACCCCTCCCTATAATTAGGCAGCAAAGCATCATGCAAAACGCTGAATTTTGATCGGCTGAACAAGAAAGGTTTTGACCAGTAGAATTAGCTCTTTTTAAACTGATCTAGGGGAGATTTTTCACTTGGTCCCAGTTGTTCTTCAGCAATAAAAAACTTGATTTAGAATATTACTTGTTGAAACAAGTTTAGACCGAAGAAAATTCATTTTAAAAGGAAAATCACATTTCACTTATAGTTTTTAAAATGTTTATTTAAGATAAGTTTGAAAACAATTCCTTTAAATACCTAAAATTAGAAATAATCAACCCCTCCAAAACGGGAAAAACAATCGATTATCTGATTATTTTTGATTTTTTAATCACAACTTCTTGTCATTATAGTCCAAAAACTGAACATTATTGTCTGTTGATTCAATTATCTGAGATTTTACCGGTTTGGATAGTCCGAAAACTTAAACATTATCGTCTATTGATTGAATTATCTTAGATTTTACCGGTTTCGAATTTGTTGATTAAATTATCCTATTTAACCGGTTTGTGTTTTTTTCTGCTTGTGCTTTACCCATGGAGCAAAAAACAGAACCCCTATCCAAACTGAGCAATAACTATAACTCATAACTGAGTGTTGTTAAGTTGATTGTAATTTGGTTTTAATAAAAAGGTGCAACAACCATAATTGGCTCTGAAAAGCAATTCAACAGTGATTTGATTATGATGGACAGAATATAAACACAACTGAGTGTCAACATTTTTTAAAAATCAATCAAATTTGCAATCCACTAAATTTTCTATGGGGGGAGGGGTTTCAGGATTAATATTTTTTGAACAATGAATATTATTCGAGCAATTAATATTTTTGGATTTCCGTTCGGCGTATAAAACACTTTTTGTTCCGACTTTTGATACGAAAGTAACGGAATATTTGTGCTCGGGTGGGTTTTTTTTTCATCAGACAAATTTCGACTTTTTAACTAGCGATTTTTGACAGAATTTTTTTTAATCATTCAAAAGGTATTGTTGTCCTGAGCTTTAATTTGAAAAGATATTTCACCTCTGATCATTTTTCGTAAAGTTGTGAGGGTTTAAAAATTGCCATTTTGACCAATTTGGGACAATTAACGCGCGATCTATTTTGCGCTATTAATGCGTAAGCGGAGTTTTAATCCGTCTCAGAAATCGTTCCAAATTGGTTGAACGAAATTTATTTGCCATAATTGATTTGTTACAAGGAGCAAAATCTATCCCTTTGTACTTTGTATGGATTGTGGGGGGTTGATTTTCAAAAAAAAATTCAAAAATTGGAATTTTTTAATTTGTGCGGTTTTTTGTTCCAATCAAAAAAAATCTTGTCCTTCAAAGTTCAAAACGAAGAAACCGTTGATTATTGTTCCGACTTTCGATACAAAAGTAACGGAATATTTGTGCTCGGGGTGGGTTTGTTTTTCTTCAGACAAATTTTGAATTTTTAACTAGCCATTTTTGGCGGAATTTTTAAATATCACTCGAAAGCTTTTGTTGTCCTGAGCCTAAACTTGAAAAGATATTTTACCTGTGATAATTTTTTGGTTGTTTTGAATCTCTTACTTTTCCTATTGCTGTTTTCAATTTCCTTTTAAAATCTCAGGATCTGGTCAAATCAGAGGCTATGAATTTGGGACTGAATTAAGTCTGAAGTCTCACAAGGGGAAGCGGATTTAGGGGCAATCAAAGTTTCAATGTGGACATGTTGTTTCGATTCTTGGATACGTTGCACTCGGAGAGACTGATCTACTAGAATAATTTACGATTTGTAAAAACTTCATAATCAATTTGGGTTTTCGGAGGTTTTCAATAATCTACCCTAATGGTGCTTCAGTTGTGATTGCCTCTTACAAAGAAAAAGTGGACGGAAAAAACTTGAGAGATTTCATTCGCTCAGGTTAATTACTACTGACCCATTTATTGTTTTATGAAATTTGAAGTAACATTTAACAGCGCATTACACCAATTATTTGTAAAAGTACTTTTTAACAGTAATTCCTCAAAAATTTTCGACTTCTGAAGAGCTTAAAATCAAGAAAAAAAAACGACTTTCACTGATTAATTTATTAATTTTGTTTACAGGTGACTTTGAAAAAGTCGAAATTTTTTGCTTTTGATTTGCATAAACCGGTTGATTTTCTGCTAACTACTACATGAAAAATCGATACACGGTCTCTTTCCTGTTATGCAAACCTGTTTTGGCTGTTAAACCAAACGGTGTAAATCAATTTAAGACACTTTAAACATATAGTTAATTTTAAGATAAACTTGAAGTTGAGCTTCATTTCGAACATTTCCTTCATTTTTATCCGCAAGATTAACGATCACGCTTCAAAATATTTTCTGTTAAATGATCTTGGTAGTTGCTTTATCTGAAACAAGAAAAAGATAGGAAAGTTTTTCAAACTTCAAATGAGGCAGAATATTTTATGGTTTTGAATCGCTTATAGTTGTTTCGAGCTGCAATAAAATATTACCTGGTTGGCCCGTATAAAAAAAATCTTCCGGAGTTGGGGAGAGGGGGTTGGGACGCCTTTTTCTCAGAGACATGACTCCCTTCCGGCCCAAAAGTACTTTTTTGGCTGACCGACCCTAACATTTTCTAAAAGAGCCCTTGACGCCAATTTTGACTAATTTTGAGGAGCGCGCGCCGACATTTCTATGAAAAACCACCCCCCCATTTCGCCCATATCCGCCCGTAAACAACCAACCCCTCCCTAAAATTAGGCAGCAAAGCATCATGCAAAACGCTGAATTTTGATCGGCTGAACAAGAAAGGTTTTGACCAGTAGAATGAGCTCTTTTTAAACTGATTTAGGGGAGATTTTCCACTTCGTCCCAGTTGATCTTCAGCAATTAAAAACTTGATTTAGAATGTTTCTTGTTGAAACAAATTTAGACCGAAGAAAATTCATTATAAAAGGAAAATCACATTCCACTTATAGTTTGTAAAATGTTTATTTAAGATAAATTTGAAAACAATTCCTTTAAAAAGCTAAAAATTAGAAATAATCAACCCCTCCAAAACAGGAAAAACAATCGATTATCTGATTATTTTTGATTTTTTATTCACAACTTCTTGTCATTATAGTCCGAAAACTGAACATTATCGTCTGTTGATTCAATTATCTGAGATTTTACCGGTTTGGATAGTCCGAAAACTGAAACATTATCGTCTGTTGATTGAATTATCTTAGATTTTACCGGTTTCGAGTTCGTTGATTAAATTATCCTATTTAACCGGTTTGTGTTTTTTTCTGCTTGTGCTTTACCCATGGAGCAAAAAACAGAACCCCTATCCAAACTGAGCAATAACTATAACTCATAACTGAGTGTTGTTAAGTTGATTGTAATTTGGTTTTAATAAAAAGGTGCAACAACCATAATTGGCTCTGAAAAGCAATTCAACTGTGATTTGATTATGATGGACAGAATATAAACACAACTGAGTGTCAACATTTTTTAAAAATCAATCAAATTTGCAATCCACTAAATTTTCTATGGGGGGAGGGGTTTCAGGATTAATATTTTTTGAACAATGAATATTATTCGAGCAATTAATATTTTTGGATTTCCGTTCGGCGTATAAAACACTTTTTGTTCCGACTTTTGATACGAAAGTAACGGAATATTTGTACTCGGGTGGGTTTTTTTTTCATCAGACAAATTTCGACTTTTTAACTAGCGATTTTTGACAGAATTTTTTTTAATCATTCAAAAGGTATTGTTGTCCTGAGCTTTAATTTGAAAAGATATTTCACCTCTGATCATTTTTCGTAAAGTTGTGAGGGTTTAAAAATTGCCATTTTGACCAATTTGGGACAATTAACGCGCGATCTATTTTGCGCTATTAATGCGTAAGCGGAGTTTTAATCCGTCTCAGAAATCGTTCCAAATTGGTTAAAGGAAGCTTATTTGCCATAATTGATTTGTTACTAGTAGCGAAATATATTTTTTTGTACTCTATATGGCGTGTGGTGGGATGATTTTTGCCTAATTTTAGTACTAATACTTTTTCCTGATTATTTAGCTGCTGCCTGGTTTGACAAAAAATGCTTTTCACAGAAAGAGTTTGTCTGAAAATAGCAAACTAGCATTTTTCGAATAATGGAACGTTATCACTCGCCTCTTTTTCATTAAAGGTATTTAACAAATAGAAATTGTTCAAAAAATTGAACTGATTGACAAGATTTTTCCCGTAGATTGAAACATTTTTTTGTTTTCGCTTCAACTTTTTTTGACAAGAAACGCAAAAACCAAAATTTTTTCAGATGATAGAATCAAAATATTGAACGGCAAAAACATCACAGATTATTTTACGTGTTAAGATATATCTAGTAATTTAACTATTGATTTTCAAACGGTGTTTTTCGAAACAAAAAAATTTTGTAATGGTTAGGAGGCCTTTTTATTCCCTGTTTTTTGGCAAGGTTTAGTTTTAGATGTTAATTGGAATTTTTATTTTGTGCGCTTTTTTGTTCCAATCAAAAAAGATCTTGTCCTTCAAAGTTCAATACGAAGAAACCGTTGATTTTTGTTCCGACTTTCGATACGAAAGTAACGGAATATTTGTGCTCGGGTTGGGTTTTTTTTCTTCAGACAAATTTCGACTTTTTAACTAGCCATTTTTGGCGGAATTTTTAAATTTCATTCGAAAGCTTTTGTTGTCTTGAGCCTAAATTGGAAAAGATAATTTACCTGTGATATTTTTTTGTCAAGTTATGGGGGTTTAAAGATTGCCATTTTGGCCAATTTGGGACAATTAACGCGCGATATATTTCGCGCTATTAACGCGTAAGCGGATATTTAATCCGTCTTAGAAATCGTTCCAAATTGGTTGAAAGAAGCTTATTTGCCATATCTGATTTGTTACAAGGAGCGACATCTATTCGTTTGTACATTATATGGGGTGTGAGGAGATGACTTCATAAAAAAATTCAAACTTTAGAAAAAAAAATTTTCATTTTTTTTTTACATTTAATTTTTTTTGTTATTACTGCTCCATAAACTTTAAAAGGCAGTCGGAACATTCAGGGCTTTGCCCTGATACGAGCAGTCTTGCTAGGTTTTGTAGTGACTTTTAACAGAATTGGATGTTGAGCATTTTGCTTGTATGGAGGTTAACCGTGGAGTGCGTTTTCTCCATATTAAAACGGTATAACTTCAAGTTATTTCGTTTTATCTGAATATTGTTTTCTTTTTTCTCAACCCACTAAATGTCTGTTCGACATAAAATAAGTTTTTAAAAGTTCAGATTGAATGACGCAACCTAAAATGATTTGTCTATAGTGAATTCAACCACATCTTTATACACGAACATTGATCCGTAACTTAAGAAAGTCAGTCGCAGCCTAGTATATCTGTTTCTATTGATTTACTGATATTTTCGATGTGGCTTACAATTGAAGTTAAAACTGTTGCTTTTGGCCGCGCCCAACTACAAGCCCTTGAAAAATTAGGTCTTTTTCAACAAAATTAACACAACCATTGCTTCAACGTGTTAATATTGGCAAATTTTTGTAATACACGTTACACCACATACCAGCGGCAATAACTTGCCAGACAAGGAAGAATAAAAACACTTCCTAGGGTTTTTCTGTTGTTTATAGTAATGCTTGCAATTCGGTTTAGAGCAAAACTATATATTTGTGGGGTTCGGTCTGGCGCCAAACTATTTTTCAAAAATTTAATTCTGGCAGGCAAAAGGCTATCAATGCCGGGGTTGTGCAACTCACCTAATTAAGTCCAGTTTTGCATAACCGCGTCACTTAGCTGGCTAAATAAGACTTGACATGTACTCGCCTACGCAGTGCGACCAAACAATTTTTCGTTTTTGTGCGCACGCACTTGCTACTTCCTATGGTTGAACTAATCCTCAGAACTCAAAAATACTTGTCACATTTGGTGTTCATGTAAGCATTTAATAAGGCTTATTAGTTTGCTTTTTTATGAATCATTAGTGAGAGTGGTGAACCGTCGAGTACCTTTATCATTAATTTGGCAGTTTCCACCAAAGTTGATTAAAATGCGTGCTTGCAGACTTTTACCGGAAGTTTTCATAAACTACCGTTCATTGGGTAGATTGTTTTTCCATTTTAGGTCTCTGTGTACTAAGTTGTACGGAGTTTGCTGATTTTACAATTCAATGCAGCCATAGGTTCGTTCTCGGTACTAAGAAAAATCGTTTCACAAACCGACCAGTTGACTGATGGAGTTTCGCTGCATGCAATGATCCTCTCAATGCACACACTAATTACCATCTTAATGGGGTAGGTATGGATTTGAAATCAGCCAATTTCATCCTTATGCGAGATCAGAGAAACCTCATCGTTTTTCCGAACTCTTGTTGACTGGTTTAAAAAAAATGGGCCAATATAGTCATCTCTGCAGTACCGACACCAGATTTTCTGTATCCTAGATGCTCCAGAGGGAGATCTGTTATCATGGGGTACTCTGCAAGGAAGTCGTTTAAGTTCGTTTTACGAAGAAATGGTTTTAGTTTCTAAAAAATGATTTGAGGTTAAATAGCATCGCGAATATAATCGAAGCAAAGATTTTGAAATTTGAATTGATTATCACAATTGCAAACGATCAACAAGATCAATACGAACATCTAATAGCCACGAATGCATGGTTCTGAAAATGGTTTCAACAGAACCCTTATTGCGACCGTGCAAGTTTTTTTAGGTCTCCTAAATTGGGCAATACACCGCTTTTCGATTCGACTTCCTAACGGTTTTACTCGTGTGGGGCAATTTCATTTCCATGGGAAAGAACTGATTTGGCGGAGCTGAATAAGTTTTGACTAGTTTGCTTCCAACTCCGTTGTGTCAATTATAAATCTATCAGAAGTACGGAGAAACTTGTGCCTCGTTATGAATACAGAAAAAAAAAAAGCTTCCGCCAGCAGGAGCTTTGGTAACGAATTGAGCTTTTCCCAGTTTCTGACAGGTTCACCGACTTCTGTTTCTGAATTGCTTATTTGTAGGGAGACTCCAAATACATCAGCGTTTCAGTTTTTGGGGATGTGTCGTACTTAAAACAAGTAAGCTTGGCCTTAAAGATCAGAACTTAACTTGGCCTATATCCCAACGGGTTGTTGGCGACGCTTTCCAAGACATATCTAGTACTACGACAGTTAGATTTTCAGAGTAAGAAGTGTTATTTTTGCTTTCGATACTTTCACTACCACATTATGGGATTTTTTGTTAAGTTCATTTCTATTACATGCAGAGCAATTTGATTTTCATAGCAGTTTAATAAGTCCAAACTTTTGCAGCTCATTTTTCTGACTCAGTTATCCTGGGTGATAAATTTTACATGGTCCCATCGAAACTTCAAAAAATGTTTTTTTTTTACCAGACTGGCACTGGAGGCAAGCCTAGTGTAAAAATTCTCTTCAATGATTTAATAGCCAATTATTTCACTTACGAGATCAATTGGCTTGTAATCGGGTACCAGACTTTTTTCCCGTACATGACTTTTGTTACAAATCTGCGAGATAAGTTCCAAAGGGGGACTCCTTGGGTCGTCAGGGGGTCCAATAGCCTGAGAAGGTGCCCCCCTCCTCCTTTTTCTGCTATTGTTATGAACAGATACTGATCAATGTCACATCAACGTACATCGCGAACAGTATAAAACTTGACTGACTGTTTGAAACACTGAGCTGTCAAAGTGTTCAACGTACTTTTGATGTAAATTTCTCAAATTTCAAACCGCTAATTTTTGAAGGTTCAAAACAAAAAACTTCAAATCACACGGAGCTAAAGAGCAACCTGGATTACTTTTGAGCATAAAATGTGGCGGGAGGTTTGCATCTATATTCGTTTTTTCTTAAGTTTACAATTCCAGATTTCGTGACCAAAAAAATTGGGCGCAAAGTTCGCAACCGAGAAGCTATCATAAGAGGGAGCGGACAAGTTCCACAACAACGCGACTCATTTCCGCTGCTCCCAAATTTTTGCGACTAAATTTCGCTGTCTAGATTTTCCCACAAACAAAAAACAACACTCTAATCTACCCCCCCCCACCACCACCTGCAATCTGGCTCCCTGGCTACCGTGATAGCGGAGTAAATCAAAACAACCTGGCCATGAATTGCAAATAAGCCTCGGGCTGAAAAGTAAACTACAAAATTTAGGAATTCGAAAAAATTTGTACTATAAAAAGCGGTACTTGAAAAATCCAAGGTTCTCCTGAGATTAGCTGAAATATTTGATGAAATAAGCATTACAGCCTATAATGTAAATAAGCATCAGTCTGTACAAAGATGAACCAAAAGAAATCAAAGTATCAATTTGCAAATTCCTTTTTTTATAATAAAAAAAAACAGCCCCGTTGTCTTCTTCTTTTTGCGATAATTAGAAAAAACGAAGGACTATGCGGCGCTTTTACTCTCAAAAATAATCTGTGCCATAGCAGCCTTTACGTCTTCTAGCATAGGAAAAATTACTCCACTTCTTCGATGTCTCAACAACTTTATCTTTAATATCATACACTTTAGAATTTATATTTCTTTATTTTCATACTCTTTTTGTCCAACATTCTCAAGAAAAAAAAGGAATATTTAAGTAGGATGCTCTTCATCTCCTGGCCTTTTTCAACATTTTCAAATAACGTTTTTCGATGGAGTTTCTTATTTGAGTTTGAATCTCGCAAATAAATTGGTTTCAAAACTGCACAGCTTGATATCAGAAGGTACTACTTGGTACGAAAATGATCTCGTTGTTCCATTAGTTTAAAGAAAAAAAATCCGAAAAACTTTTCAAGAAATTATCACTTTTTTTTTACCAGAGGAAGTCCTGAAAAGCACTTGAAACGAGCAGCATTGTTGTTTTTTGCGTTCTGAAGTGTGTTTTTTTTGTCAATTTCAGGTTTCGCAAGGTCATAGGAATCAAGTGTAGTATCATATGGAGATCTCTTTTTGTCATAGTTCAAAATACCAGAAAAAAACAGTCTAATTATTTTCGAGAAAACTATAATATGTAACATGTAGGTGGTTGGAAAGCCGCCAATTTGGCCGTGGTCTGGAATATTTTATGTCTGCTTTGAAGACTTTGCACTTGATGCTGAAAGAGTAACGAAAGTTACTCATGTATTGAGAATTATCCGCCTCTTAAACTTGTTCTAAATTGAAACAAAACTTCTCGTATCAGGGCGAGTTTTTCTTAAATTTTTTGTGAGAATTATTTCCCCAAAGGCCATATAAAATACAAAATGATAGATTTCGCTCCTAGTAACCAAATTATTATGCAAAAAATCTCCGCTTACGATTTCTAAGACGGCTAAAATCTCCGCTTAAGCATTAATAGCGCGAAATACATCGCGCCTTAATTGTCCCAAGTGGGCCAAAACGGCAATGTTTAAACACTCATAACTTCACGAAAAAAGATCACAGGTGATTTATCTGTTCAAATTTCAGTTCAAGACAACAATACCTTTTGAATGATATACAAAATGTCGTCAAAAACTGTTAGTTAAAAAAGTCGAAATTTGTCTGAAGAAAAAAACCACCCGAGCACAAACCACGTTATGAAAATCGGAACAATAAGACAATCTAGTTTGGTATTTTAATTTTCGCTGCCGACTCAAAGTGATTATTCTTTCTTTATTATTTAAGCTCGGTGTGATTTATTTTTCTTCAGACAAATTTTGACTTCTTAACTAGCCATTTTTGACAGAATTGTTTTTGTCGTTCAAATTTATTGTTGTCCTAAGCTGAAATTTGAAAAGATCTTCCACCTGTGATCTTTTTCCGTACATTTATGGCGGCTTAAAGATTTCAATTTTGGCCAATTTGGGACAATTAATGCGCAATATAACGCGTACGCGGATATCTAATCTGCCTTAGAAACCGTTCCAAATTGGTTGAAGGAAGCTTATTTGCCATATTTTGATTTGTTACTAGGAGCAAAATCTATCACTTTGTAATTTATATGGCGTGTGGGGGGATGATTTTCCAAAAATCTCAAAACTCATTCAAAACATTCAGGGCTTCGCCCTGATGCAAGCAGTCTTGTTTTAATTCAGCTCAAATTTTTTTATTTTGAATTTTTATTAAATTGGGAGCTGGTTAACTACCCCTCCCCCCTTATATCAAAAGGGGGAATATTCATTAGAAGGTGCAAAATTCAAATATGTCTAACCATTGAAACAATACTCTGAGAAAATGGCAATTTACCATAGGGAGGAATAGTTAACAAGATCTTCCATTTATTTCATGAGTGATGCAAAAGGCACAGAAGCACCAACTGAGAAACAAGCTAAAAATGACACCTTTGAAAGCTTAATTAGAAAACGCCTCTTTCCAATCTACCGCTTCAAATTAAAAATTTTCTCAATTTGGGAAACTTCAGCAATTAGTTTTTCTCGCTTTTTTGTTTTTTTTTTAATTTTTTTTTTCTGACAGTAAGGTATAAATCGAAAACATGGCACTCATACATAATGGTATTTCCTTGGTTTTCAATTTTCCATCAATTTTTAATCTGCCTGATATTTCCTGCAATATTTTTGAGAATTTTCAAGTAAGAAGGAGACTTCACTTTCGGTGGCGTTGTCTTTTCCTGTAATTTTCCTGATTCAATTGATCGCAAAATGATATTATAATAAATGTCAGTATCGATTTAATAACTTAACGATAGATGTCTTTTTTGAAAGCCAATTTATTTTCCTTCAACTAATTTCATATACTTCTCCAGCAGGAAAATTATAATTTTGTCAGAAGTACGTTAAAAAAGGAAATTGGGATGTTTTTTCTTGCTAAATTAAAAAAAAAACTGCAGAAAGATATAGAAAATTGAGATAAATTGAAAGAATAAGGCTTTTGAGGGGAGTATGTATGTATATAGGCGCAACTGTTACGCGATTGGTCAACTCGGATCAGTTTATTCAAAGCCTCTGACGCCAATTTGAACAAAAAATCTGCAGCAGCTAGCAGCCAAACAGAAAATTAGAAAATCGAGATTAAGCGCTTTTTTCTACAATTTGATCCACAAGTGCACAAAAAAGAAGATAGGAAAAATGTAAACAACGGTTGAAAGTACCGAAAAAAGTAATAAAAACGGACACTTTTTCTGTTTACTTTTTAAACACCGTTTTGAACTCTTAAAGTCACATAATTACCTAATTCACAAATAAGTTGCTGTTATTATAATTTGAAATTATCAAGACTCAACCAAACACCTCAATACCACCCACAAAATCAAAGAAAAAAACCCTTGCTACCTTTTGTTACTTTTATCCGCTTGGTTGTTACATTCAGCGAGGATTAGCTCCTAATCAAAAGATTAATTTAAATCTCACAACAACAGTGTACTTTTATCACAGTATAATGGCTCAGCACGAAAATCAAATGGTGAATTTGTTCAATTCCACTTTTCAATCAAAAGCAAACTTGTCGCAACTTTCGGAGCTGAATTCAGGTCACATGGGTGGTGTGAATAACTTTTCTGTGGCCAATGAGTCAACTGCGCCCGCCTCCGATTACGAAATGAACTCGAGTTTGGACAACTCGTATTGCGACAATAAGTGTATGAGTAAGTATATATATTTTTAAACGTTTTTCTTTTTAACCTAAGTTTGATTTGAGGTTTTTCAGCCCAGTGTAAGAAAACAAAGAAAAGTCCATGCGCCAAAAACTTCTGATATGATGGTCAAACAAGGTGGAAAGCTTAAGATTTCCTGCTCTCTACCAGATTTTTCGCTAAAAAAGTTTTATCGCCCAAAACAAACGCCATAAGATGAACAGAAAAAGCTATAAAAAATTTGTGCGGTTTTTTGTTGATTCCGGATCACTCAAAAGGGGACAAAAGGTGAAAGTGCAGATCAGCCCAGATTGTGGTTTATATGAGCTAAAGACTTATGTTCTTGTTCGCGGTATAATTATGCTTGTGGTGGATTTTTATTCGGTCGATTTTTTAAATAAACAATTTGACTAAAACTTTTTACAAAGTGAAAGATAATGTTGTCCAGAGCTCAAATTGAAACCGAAGTTTTCACTTGTGATCTTTTTTTTGAGCTGGTTTATAAAATGCTATTTTGGCCGATTTGGGACAACACGCGTTAAGTGGTGGAATAATTCGTTCCGAATTGAATTGAAACAGATCATATGCCTTTTTTTCTAGAATAAACAACACCCCTTTGTACTTTAAATAGCTTGTGAGGGATTAAATGAACGAATGAATAAAAAATTAATTGAATGAATGAAAAAAATTAAAAAAATTAAATAAAAACACGATTGCTTGATTCGTTAGCTTTCCAATTTTTCATCCAAAATTGTTTTAATTGACTATTAAGTGCAGTCAGAACACTCAGGGTTTTGCACTGTTCATCAAACAGTTTTGTTGTACTTGCCTCTTGTTTCTTGCTTGTCGAATTAGTTAGTTTTTGCAAAATTTTGACAAAAATGAATAATTACTCATCGAGACGAAAAGCAGAATGGGGCCAAAAATGGGAATCGGCTGACAAACTTTAACCATACCGTATTTCTGCCAGAAAAACTAAAAAGTGCTTTTTTGCTTTTTACCAGAAGACCTTAAAAAACGTCTCCATATCTGGGACGCTGAATCAGGGGATGGAAAAACATCTCGCGATGATGAACCGAAGCTGTCTTTCATTTTCTCAAGAGACCAATCTATTTTAGCGGCAGCCATAGATTCACGTGCACCATATTTTTGTGCTGTGCAAGCGTATCAGAGCAGATCAAAGCAAGTGATCGCTACTTGTCAATAATGCCTTTTAAAACTTACCTGAATTGCTGTTCCGACTTTCGAATAAAAAGACAGATTATTTATGCTCGGTATGTTTTGTTTCTGCCATGTTTCGAGGTTGTAACAAATTTTTGTACCAACTAAATTTATGTCTAGGCGAAAATCAAACAATTTCATTCACCGATTACTTTTTTGTCATTGATTTTTTTGTAAATTTTCCAGGGTTTGAAAACTGCCAGCTGGGTATCATTTCTACTCCTTATATTTTGCGCTTTTATCACGTAAGCATCGCTGTGTGTTATGCTATTATAACGTAAGCAGTGGAAATAATTCGGCTCAGAAATCTTTCCAAATTGAAAAATCGAGGCAAGCTATTCGGTCTTCTCAAAATGTAGTTAGACGCTAAATGTATCACTCCGTTCTTTATACAGGAAGAAATTTTTTATTAAAAAAATGATCTCAGAAAAGTCAAAAACTTTCAATGTTTTTTGATAGTTTCAAATATTTTTTATCCTAAAAAATCATTTCACGGCTTTTCAACCTTGCGGGATTTAAATATGTTTGCTCCTTTTAAAACTGTAATCATAGTTTCGAACGAATTTTTTGCATGTCATCAACAAGGATTTCTACTCAATGACTACAATCATATTGGCCAATGAGAATCACATTTATTGAGAGCAAAAAATATTCGTGTGCCGGTACAATGAAAATTTATCAGGACAAAAAATTCTAAATATTTTTGCATTTTTTAAGGTTAACTTTGAAGTTAAATCCTATCATCGAAGATGAAAAGAAACTATTCTTATTTTTTTTAATTGATTTTTTTTCGTCAGTCTTTTAATTTAATTCAAACTAATAATAGCTGGGATAATATTCGTACCATTCTGAAAAAAAAGTTTTTTTTTTTGATAACATCGACTAAAAAAACTTGCAATTGTAAAAATATTTTTATGTATAAATTTTGTGAAATTTTTCAGTTAAAAAATTTGGAGAGCTCGAAAATAAAACGTCCAGATTTTCTGTTCTTGTTGCTACTATACCGTAGATAATACATTTGCGCTCTAGAATATTCAACAGCTTGATTATACTTTTTAAAAGATTTTAGGAGCATGAAAGTGATTATATGTTTTTATAAGGCTATTTATATTATATGCCATTGATCAATGGTGTTCGCAGAAAAGTTTTAAAGTCGACCAACTGATCTTATGCAAATTTTTTGTAAGATCAATAGTAGGCTAAAAACAAAATTTTGAACACTTTTTGAAACGTTTTGACCAAAAACATGCTTTTTTGGCTCACTTTTCACCTCAAATTTAGTTATATTTGCGCCAAAGGCGTATTAACATTTTTTTTGAGATCGGCCAGCCAAAAATAGAATTAGGACAGTTATACCAAAAGGATGTTTTGTGATCAAAAAATTACTTTGCAACCAGAGTTGAGGATGAGGACGAGTGGAGAAGGAGGGCGCGGTCACTTCATCTGCCCCCTCCTTGGCACGGTTCAGTTATTCATAGAAGTTCGAAAATTCGGCCCAGTGGGTTCTTCATAGTTTTTTTGGTAAAGCTGCAAAATTCAATCTAGTTGACTTGAAAACAGGTCAAACAAACAATTTTTTTTTCAAAAAAGAACCCTCCCTTCCAGCAAACCCTGCATCCGCAATTGGTTATAAGCTAGTGAGTTTTTGTGTTGATCTAATTGCTTGTTAATTGAAATATGTCAAAAAAAAACTAAATTTAGGTATAGAACAAAGCTAAAAAAAACTACCTATCACGAAAAAAGAAAAGAATTTATCAATAAAATTGGATAGTTTTACATGCTGAAATTACTGGCTTCAAAATCTAGAGGCGTTGAAGAAAACTGTCCTGCCAAAACAAAGGAGCCAAATTGATTTGTTGTTACTGTATACTGTGCTGTTTTAAATTAACCGGACACAACGAACAACGTTGAAAAATTCAAACGCGTTTGTCTCAAATTGAGTGAAGATAAGACAAAAGAAAAAAATTTGCTGAGATTTTCAACAGAATTAATCTGAAGCATTGTTTGAAGTTGGTAACCAAAACTTATCTCAGAAAATGTCTTTTTGTTTTTTAGTATAATCAACAAATACGCTACGACTACTAAGTTTATTGATGAAAAAGTTATATCTAAAGAAGCCTCTCACACAACTAAATAAAGTTTTAGAAAAATAGGAATTTCAAAAGTTTGCGCAAGCTGCTTGATTTATTTTTCAAGCTAATGTTTTGATTTTTTAGAGTAAAATAGAATTTTTTGGCTATCAACCAAAAACATTTTCTCTTAAAAAGAAATTTGGAAATTTTACTCATTTAGAATTTTGTTGGGCTGTATAAGAAGCTTCTTTTCATATTTTTTTAAATCTAACTTGGTGGTTTCAGCGTAATTCTTGATTAGCTAATAACGCTAAAATGACCCATTTTAAAAATAAAATGTTGGTTGCGAATTTCAAAAAAAGCATAATATTGTTTCTAGTGAAATTCTGAGCAACGTTTTTTCTCTTCATTCAATGTCTAATCCTAACCCAATTTGAGAAAAATGCATTGGAAAGCTCAATTTTGTTCACTTTTTCCGGATAATTTAAATCAGCACTGTACGAGTAATAAGAGAAAGTGCAGTTTGCTGAAATTCGGCTCTCATCTCTACAATTCTCAGTTTTTTCCACAGTTAAAGTTTTTTTTTGTTTTGATACGGTTATGAGTGCCTTTTTTGATATGAGTCCCACCTCTAAGTGTGAAAACTTGAACATACTTTCAATCTTAAATTGAATGGAAACTTAAAAACTAATAAAATCTAAGACGCTAATCTGCGACGATTTTACCGATAAAAACTTCATGGCAGAAAAAAACTATAAATCAAGAGTAAAGCCTTTTTATGAGAGAGGGGGAAGGGTTTATGGAAGTGAACAAAAAGAGTTTTTTAATTTAACCTCAGAATTGGTGAAGCTTGATTTCTGTGCACAACACAATTTAGGCAAGTACTGGGCCCTGGAAGCGTATCTGTGCATTCTGCTGGTTGCAACTATCGCCGCCAATTGCATGTCTATCTTCAAACTGTACAAACAGTCCAAGCGCAGCGTCACTTCGGCTGGACACGACTCTAACCTGGCCTGCTTTGTGGGGCTTAACCTTAGCTCCATCAATCTCGCTGTCGGGATTTTGGGTGAGTAGGATAGAGTTAAAAAACTGTCAGATGAAAAGTCGTCGATGTTTTTTGGTAGCGCGACAACTCCAGAAGCGCGACAGCAACAAAAGACAACTCCAATAAAAATCAACTCGTAACGAATTACAAATCGCAAAAAGACATCTCGCAGCAAAACGCAATTCGCAATATATCCACAATTTTTGCTATTTGTATTTTGTTACGAGTTGTCGCGTTATCATAGAAACATTAAAAATTCAGAATACCAGAAGCAAGTTATTATCCTCCTGTCACCCCTCTAAAGCGATTTAGGGGGAGGAACTTACTTCAAATCTGTATTTTTCAGCCAATCGGAATCGAGGGCTGAATGTTTGAGAGGAAGATCTTAACTTAATCTAGGTAAGAGGTAGAGTCCGATAACGATAACCCAGATATCAGCGCTCTAGAATAAAACCATCGGTCAGTTTTCGATAATACTCGAAGCCGAACAAAATAACTTTATATTTATTCGTAGCCTATTTCCTGCGCACAGCAGGGGACTATCAAAAATTTTTTGTCATGTAATCGAGCTCTCCCAAAACTCTATAAGACCCCATTATGTCAAATACGATAAAAACAGGCCAAAACGGACGTTTTTGGGCTTTTTTGGAAAATTTTGGAGTCGCTTCCTCAAATTGAATATCATTGGCACCAAAAAAGCCCTCAAAATTTTTTTAGGGTGTGTCGGCTGAAAGTGGGCTTCGCAAAACAATGATAAAGAAGGGCTCTTTGGGTCGTTGATCGTTGGGTCAAATCGTTGGATCGTTGGGTCAAATATCCCCCTTAAAATCTCCACTAGTCAGTTCGTGTTAATTTGATCATTTTGATCGACATTTTTTTCTCCAACAATTTATTTTATCGAGCCTTTTTTTCAGAGAATCGGAAGGTCGAATTGATTACAAATTGCTTTTCTCTTTGAATTGACGTTAATTTATAAATTAATTTATTTGAAAACTGAAAACCAGGAAACTGCTAATTTGAAAAGGATTTACAAAGGATGTAGGAAATTGGACCGAGGCTTCCCCGTTGATCTTTTGCTTGTTTCGCAGCCCATTAGAAACAGGGTTTGACGGAAGTTCAATTCACGCTTCTTTAACTATTTCCTCGTTCCTTCATCACTTTCAATGATTATAAGAAAAGAATTCATCATATATTTCAGAAAAACACATCATTGAACAAAATATAGCGCAACTTAGAGTTTTTTTTTTTCAAAATTGAACCCTTCTAAACTTAATTGAGGCAAGCTATTTTGCATAAAAAATCAACTGAGGCTTTTTGCCTCAATTTAATTTAGATGGGGCTCAATTTAAGCTGAATTTTTTGCTTACACGACGTGCGCCTCAGTGAAGTTTAATCGCAATGTTTCTGTGAGCTGCAGAGCATATCTATCTCAAAACTGTTAAACTCTTTTCTGCACTTCGGGCCGTAATTTTTTCTGAACGGTCACGTGCTTCTCATACTTCCAACGACCCGACTATCTCAAAATGAATGTCTTACCTCTTTATAATTGAAAACGGCTAACAAACTTATGTATTTTATCCACAAAATAATTGCTTATTTTCAAACTCGTCAAAAAACTAAAAACGTAAAAAACTAAAAGTTTACATAAAAAACTAAAAACGTCAAAAACATTTTTTGAAAAAAAAACTACTACTGAGACCGTCTAAAAGGGTCAATTGGCATATTCTTTCTTTCATACTGTAAAAATGAGCAAACTGGCATCCAAAACAAAGAGAATCATGACTAAATACATTTTTAGCTAGGCCGTTGTATCCCAACAGAATCGATATTGTGTGTTTCGCGAGACTAACTTTCACTACAAATGCCTGAAATAATGCAGAAAATGTCGGTTCAAGGTATTGTTTTGGTAAATATTGCATTGAAATACAATTTAACAAGGTTGCTTGTATCAAGGCAAACCCTTAATGTTCTGAATGCGCTTTTAGATCTATTGAGTTAGTAAGCGATTTGAGAAAAATGATGAAAGTTCAATTCGCGCTTTTTAAACTAATTCCTCATTCCTCCATCATTTTCAATGATTAGAAGATAATAATTCATCATATATTTGCAAAAAATACACCAGTGAACAAAACATAGCGCAACTTAAAAGTTGATTTTCTCTCTTAAATTAATTTTGAACCCTTCTAGATTTAAATGATGCAAGCTATTTTGTAAAAAAAAAATTATTTTAAAGTTTAAAACCTGTTTTTTACAAAAATGTTTTAGCCTCTTTCCAATTGATTTTAGAAAAGTTCATATTAGGGTAATTTCTTTGCTTAAACGACGTGCGCCTGGTTGAAGTTAAATCGGAACGTTTCTGTGATCTGCAGAGCACATCCATCTTGAAACTGTTACACTCTTTTGTTAAACTCTTTTGAAACTGTCTCAAAGACAGCGACGAAGGCGAAAAAAGAAGCTAACAGATGCAAAAGCTGTCACAAAGTAAGATCAGAGAGCCAGAAGTGAGAACACTTCAGGATAACCCGAGTTGTTATGTCACTTTGAAAGGGGCGAGCTTTGGAAGGCCTAAGTTTGGCTATACAACGTGCAAAGCATAACAATGGGGGACGACCGAAATCTCAATCCCCTGGATTACAGGAGGAAGTCGTAATGAAGAAGACTGAGAAAGACTCGGATACCAAAAGCAGTAGCACAGAACGGGCAATGGAGTTGGAAGAGGGGACCACTTGCTCAACCCCGAAAAAGACTCAGAAAAATAGTACAAAGAAGTTGAAGAAAATCGGCACAAAGACGCGTCCAGAAGACATACTGAATACGCTTCAAAATCACAATTTAGCTCCAGAAGACTGGGATACGTTGGCAGACCAACTACTGAAAAGTGGAGTACAGAAGGCGACAGATGAGATAGATTTAAGAAGAAACCCAAAGGAAAGAGGAGACGAGAAGTTTGACCCGCCGCCGGGGTTTTCTGACGATTCAAGCCAGGAGGAAAGCAAAGTTCGAGAGAGTGCACGTCCTAGAAAGAACAAAGAATCATCACGATGGACCGACTAATTGAATCGCAGCCCACAATACAAGAACAACTCCTCTTCAGAAGGAAGTTTGGTTATCGAACATTAGAGCCGGACGTGAACTGGAACCGAAACTGACAGATAGAAATCGAGATGAAATAAAAAGAAAAAAAAACAAAACAGACATAAACCAAAGTATAAACTGAGACTAAAACTCCTATTTCTATTTATTAAAATTTTATCTAGTTTTGAAGATAAATTTTCCCTGTAGTCAGGTGAGTGTGGCACTACTCATGCAGTAACCTCGATGCTATTTATATTAGTAAATGTTATTTACTGTACAATACATTCAAGGCGTGTTCCTTAGTTTATCACAATTTGAAAACCATCCCCCAATCGCTGCTTAAATCAACAACTGACGTGTTCATCGTATAAAGCCTATTATCTACAATTAACCACAATTATGTCTCTAATTTAGAAAAACTTCTGAGCCAGAAGTAATTTTTGCTCACGCGTTGATTTTGAGCCTCATGTATCTCACTGGGCCAAACTGACAATTTCCAAGCTCTCTTTCGTTTTGGGAAAAGTAATAATAACTAGACCAAAGATAGCGTGTTGCTGTGCAAATATAACAAAATATTCCAAACATACTTTCAAAAATAAAAGGATTTTTTTTTGCAAATTAGTGTCGTTTTATCTTTAAATTTTTTTTTGAAATATTGATTTTTAATTATGATTCCAAAAATGCGTTTAAAAACTCCAAAAACTGCTTTGCTTGAGTAAAACTTAATTTGCATGGTTTAAACCAGCTTTTGTAAGCCTGTACGCTGACTGTATTAGCTCGAAGTTAGACCGAAAAACTTCTCGAAGTTGAGCAAAAATTTTCGAAGAAATTTTCGAAAATTATTGCTCAACAATAATTTTCGAAGAATAATTTTCGAAAAACTTATCGAAGTTGAGCAATAACATTTGATTCTTAATGACAAGGGTTTTACAACTTGTCCCATTCCTTGGATTAATTGTGGTAACTGAATTTGCGTGGAAAACAAAAATGAAAAAAAAAGAAAAAAAAATAAAACTGACCCGAATACATAATTCCTCCGGATTTTTCAAATAGAAAAAACAAAATCTTTTCGAGTTTGAGCTCGGGAAATCAAAAATTTTCAGATGATTAACTTAAAACTTTGTCAAAAATGACCAATTACTGGAACGGAAATTGTCTGGTACACAAAAATCATCCCAAGCACAAATGTTCGGTATTTTTGTGCAAAAGTCGTCAAAAAAAATAAAATAATACATTTCACAAAGTTGGATTATACTAAATGAGATGAAATTTTTCAGTGCACAAACAAGTAATTCCAGTATGTTTGCTGGCCATTAAACTGATGTTACCTCAGGCCGAATTGCAAAAGTAGAGAACTCTAATAAAAAACTTTAAAAACCTATATCTTGACAAAATGTCATTCAGATATGGCATACAATTATGCCAATCACACAAGCGTCAATCAAACAAATATGCCTCTAATCCCTTTAGAAAATTTTCTGAGCCGGATTTTATTTTCGCTCACGCGTTGATTGCTCAAAATATTTTGCGCCTTGAGTATCTCACATGGCCAAACTGACAAATTCTAAGCTCTCTCTACTTTCGGGAAAAACAATAACATCTAGAACAAAGATAGCGGATTGCTGTGCAACTAGCACAAAATATTCACTATTAAAATGATGGCACCTTTGGCCGAATTACAAATATAGAGTTTTCTAAACAAAAAGCTTTAAAAACCTATAACTTTATAAAACGTCATCCAGAAAAAAGTCTTTTCAGATCTGAGCTCAGGTCTTCGATGTTTTTCAGATGGACTGAAAACTTCGTCAAAAACAGAAAAATTGCTATTTAGAAAGTCAAAATAGGGTGATGAAAAAAAACTATGAACACATTCTAGATTATTTCTTCATGATGGAACAAAATTATTTGTAATTATATAATTGTTGCAGTTGGACATATTCTTTGATCAAACTTGAACCTGTTCTAAGGCGGACAATCTAAGATGTAGCCATGCCTAATTCTGGTCTAAATTTGGTCTGAAAGAGATCTTACGAGATGTGATTAATGTATGATGAAAATTCATATAGACTAAACGTCAAATCTGCAGCAAAAATATTTGAATTCACACGCATGATCAAAATAGAATTGTCTCAGATCTAGTTTAGCAGCCGAGGAAAATCTGGCGACTTTACGCTGGCTTTATTCAGGTCTGATTTTAATTAAGTACTTCGGTCGGGTGCGTGTCTTATGGCGCCCCCTTGAGCCCATGTTGCCCTCTACATTTTGTTTGAAAATTAAGCGCAAAGAAAAAATTAACAAAAAATAAAACTGAATAGTTTTTAATGTCCTGCTTTGTTCTGTAGTTCTAATTGGTTCACGGTTTTTGTACCAAGTTTCCAACAAATGCGGAACATTTATACTTGGGGTGGTTTTTTGCTCAGCGGTCAAGTTTCAGCGGTCGAAAACTTAGTTTTACCAAGAAAATTGTACTACAAAATCGCTCAAATTAAATTGATGCAATCTAATTGGTCGTAATATTTTAGTAGGCACATGCAACTTGGTTTATGCACAGGTAGGTTTTATATTAAAAGATGGGTTTTTATTACGACCATTATTTACTTAAAACACCAGTTTTATTGTTATTGTCGCTCAATGGTGTAAGCTGATAGTATTTCAATGAAACTAAATGAGAGAGAAATAAACTGTCTACGCCCTAGAGCCCCTAAAAATAGAAAAAGGAAGGGACCAAGTTAACATCCCGCCAAGCCGTGTGGGGGGGGGGGGGTGTTAACTTGGTTCTAAGATACGAATACGATTTTTCAGCCAATCAGAATCGAACATTTTAAAAGCAGCGCTTAGCAAATTGAATGCTAATTAAATGCTGGGGTGGAAGATCTTAACTTGATCTGTCTGGGGGAAGGGGATGTTTACTTGATCCCAAGGAGCTACTCCCAAGTTTAGTCTGTTAATTCTAAAAAATGCAGGCAGCTATGACATTTTGACATTTCGACTTGTGCTTCTATCAGGATTCGTGAGAGACTTTATCGGACCATGTTAACATCCTCTCCCCTACAGCAGCGCTTAGCAAATTCAATTTAATTTAAGCGCTGGGGTGGAGGATCTTAACTTGGTCTATTAGGGGGGGGGGGGGGGGGGGGGGGGGGTGTTAACCTGGTCTACTTTATCTTGTTAACTTGAGTCTGTGAACTTGATCCACTTTATCTTCTAAGACTCATAGCGAATTTTGAGTAGTCATTAAAAAAGATCAAAACAATAATTAAAAACGGAGAAGTTTCAAGGAATCGTCTGTTATGTGCTTTTAAAAAGCACGGAAAATCAGGTGTAACTTTCAGATCTCCCTTCTCCTGTTTCTGGATGCGCCCCTCTGTTATATTGAGAGAGCGTTCGAAAAACGGTTTTAAAAAATCTTGGTTTATAACTGATAACAAGGTTTAGCTGGTGGCCGTTTTGGTTTTACATCATATTTCGATCAATTATGTTGATTAAAAAATGGAAAATCAATTAGTCAAAAAAGATAGATGCATGTCCTGCGTTTGAACCCTTCTTTCTCGCTGACAAGTGTTAATCAGAAATCGATACATTCAATCTGCCCTCCAATCTATCATAGCTGTGCCACCGAGATAGACAGGCAAAAATTATACTGAGATTGAACCCAAGTGGGCTCAACCATTTATTCTTGAGGAAGAGTATTTTTGTCAGTTTTAGACTAGCTGAGCGAATGGAATTATCTTAAATCCGACACTAAACCATAAGCATGTACAAAAAGCCACACGGTAACTAAAAACAGGGTAAATCAATTTGCCGAACATGATTTGATTTAAATTTCAAAAAAAAAATTGGGAGGGGGAGGGGATTGATAACTTACCAAAAAGTGTAAAAAAAACGTTTACAGTTTTTTGTTTTTGTACATGGAGCGTGTAAAAAAACTTTGACAGCCTAGGTTTTTTTAAGTTTTCAGAGAGGCAAAACAAATTAAGTTTCCAAATTTTAAAAAGTATTTTTTAAAAGAAAACAAAACAGACTCTATAAAAAAATGACCTTTTCAAATATGAACAGAAGTCTAAAATTGTATCGCTAGGATTGTTGGGGCATAGAATTGGTGTTAAAATGAATTCAGCTAGGTTTGTAATGAGACAGTAAATGTCAATCATGGAGCTTATGAACTCGGTTTTGATCGATTTTGAGTTTGGCAGCACACATTCATACTTGCGGCGCTTTGGATCAAACCCTCTGAGGTTCAATTTTGCCGCTCTGATGGCTTTCTTTAAAAGCATTCAGTGCTTTAAATGGGCTTTCGCGCCAACCCTATTTCTTTTTTTCAACCCATTAGCCCTTTTTCTATTTTTTCGAACAGCAACTATGCTTAAGTAGTTTTTCATGAAGGTTTCGATGAATCTACTCGCAGCAATAGAAGGATGAAGAATAGTGCTCAGATCAATAATCTATACAAAATATAGGATTTGACACAGTAATATAATTGAGCAAAACATTTACTTGCAACCAAAAAAAAATATTTTAATTATAAGTAATCTAGAAAAAAAATTAGAATTCTTTTTTTTCTCAAAAACCAAACTGTTTTTTTTTTCGAATCCTGTTTAATGGTTTTAGCTGACAAAACTGATAGCTTAAAAAATATATTCCTTGTGCATATAGATAGCTCTACCATCAGGCAGGGCTTTTAAAGATAATCCCAGTTGGCTTATTTGTCATTAGACAAGCGGAAGATATATAGTCTCAAAATATCGATGGAAACCAGACTTAATTTCATGGGTTGCGTAAAATCAGGCTTCTGTTCATCCTCTGAGAAACCCTGCGATTTGCCCACTCAAGGAAACGCAGAATTACTTGACGACTATTAACCTCCAGCGTTTTTATGATTTCTAAACAGGCCGAAAATACTGGAACAGTTATATAAGTGACGGGTTGTAATTTCATAGATCGTCATCGCTGAATCATTTGATAGTTCAGTCTTATGAAAATTTTTAGCAAATTTGGTGTAACTTGGTAATTAAAATTTTCAGCGATAAATTAGTGGTATTTCAGCAATGAATTAGCGTTAGGACGTACAATCTTTGCTCACAAACACTTCAAATTAGCAGTAAAATAATAGTTTTTATTTCTACCTTTCCAATGATATGTTGTGATGGTGTTTGACCAGAACAAAAGTATACGAGAAACTGAAATAGGGGTGCATGTAGCGATAACGTCCCCCCCCCCCACCCAAATTATCAAAATTTGATCAAAAAAGGCAACAAATAATTGAACTAGCAACATTTAATAATCAAAACGTTTACTTTTCGTTACAATTGCGAGAGAAAGTGTCTTTTAATCGGTTCTCGACTTTTTTTCTGCAAAAAATAAAAACGATTCTTAAATATTTTACTTGCTCTCCTTGCATGCTTTTTGATAAAACTTTAACAAATTTTAGGTTATTTCTCATTTGTTCAAGAGGCTAGAAAAAACGTGATCGCCTTTAGACCCTAACTTCTGGGGCTGGAGTCCCGGTAGGATCTTCTTTTTTTTCGGAATGTATGAATTTGAAATGGTTTTCTGGGAAAAAAATGAATTGTTGGAGTTTCGTTTGCCTGCTCAAATTTTGTCGGCTTAGCTGCCAAATTGCAGGTTTTGTTTAAGCTGCAATCAAATTTTGTTATAGTTGCACGCAATGCTCATTGTAGTTTCAGGGGGGACTTAGAGTGTTTTTACAAAATTAATTTTTTGTTCGGCTCAAAAACGATCGGCTTTGTTTCCGCTTAGCCAGTTTTTCACCGTTGCTAATTTATTTCAAAATATTTCTAGTGGCATCTTTGCGTATAATGAACTTTGGATCTGGTTAAGAATCTCCAACCCTTTAAAGAAAGAGGGAAAATGTTAAGTAGATCAAAATGGTCGATTTTTTGACCTGTCAGAATGCAACAAAATTTGAGTTCTCCATGCAAAGCGCTAAAGCTAATTTACTGCTTTTATTTATAGGGGTGGAGATTTTAACGATGGTACCATAGGGGGGGGGGGATTGTTAAGTAGATCCTGAATTTTTATCGAGACACACGAAAATATTGGTTGAACTAGTTTTGATTCATATTTTATACTTTTTTTTACTTTGCGTCGGCTCATTTTAATAATCAAATAACAATCATTTTGCGAATTATTCGCCAATTCAGTGCTATAATACACAAAATCAGCGCTGAGTTAGTTATTCTCAGCGTGGTTTCTTTTTTTTTACATGACTGATTTGTCTAGTGCTTAGAGCGATGAATCGGTATTCATCAGCGTGTTGACACCAATCAAAATCTGATTGGTCGATGTCAAATTATGCGTTTGCATTGATTCACTGTTGAATTTTGCTGTGAGTTTAACGCGAGGAAAAAGTAATATTTTCGGCTTGCTTATGTCTTTTTCAGATGTTTATCATCATGATTGCTGGTTAATCAGATCAAATTTTAAGACTCTTATAAATTTTTTGTGAAAATAATTAGGAGACAGAAAATATACATTTAACATTCCTAATATCAATCAAACATTCCCGCACTGATAAGAATTGGAATGCAATCAGTTTTATACAGATAATGAAGCTGAGAGATAAAAAAACTCTATTTGAATCGATTTGAAATTGGTTTAATTTGATACAAAAATGAAACTTAAAATCGAATTCAAACCGTTCTAAATCAATTTAAATTTTTTTTGTCATTTTTTTCTGTTTCCATTTTTACAAATGTTAGTAACAATTGAATCAGCTTTACTTTTTTTTTACTTTTTTTAACAACTTTTTCGTATACTCGTTTTATCCAGAAAATATACCGATTGTGTTCGGAATTTCTAGACTATGAAACAATAGAGAAACATTGGAAAAAAATTTTTAATTAATGCTTTTTAATTGACATTTCTTTTGATGTTAGGACTAAAAATTAAATATGAGGATAACTTGAACAAAAAAAATTGCATTATGAAAGAATTTTTCTAATTTGAGTTTTTAATAAAATGTTATTTGCTGAACAAAATTGAGCCTAGTGCTTTTATAATGAAAATGACATTTGATATTTACTTCTCATTTCAACGGGAACCCTTAGTTTTGCACAATTTTTAAAGCGATTCCCTTAAATGCAATTTTTTTTGTTAAAAATTTTCCTTGAGTGACTTTTGCTTGCTGTAGCTCTCAGTGAGTGGTTTTTGAGTAGGAAACTTTGCTCAAGCTTCGAAACAAAATGAATAGTTAAGTTACATTAGTTTTGTTGAGATTTTGATGATTTTCATTACCTTGCGAAAAATTATTTAAAATCATTGTTTACGCAATAAAATCCATTTAATCCATTCCAAATCGTTTTACGTGTCTAAACGGGCTATCGTGGATTGATATTTATACAGTATTTTATATGTATTAAAATCGATTTAAACCGATTTCAATCTCAAGTTTGTCAGTGCGGGTTGGCCAAGTGAACATACTATAGACAGATCTAGGTTTTTTAAGGGGCCTTTAAAAATAGATTTCTGTTATCTACTTCTCAAGTCGACTAAATGTTTATTGACCATACACTTTAAAAGACCATACACTGTAAGTCATACAGGTAAACAGGGGCGGATCTAGGATTTTCTCGAGGGGGCTGGGGGTTTTCTAAAAAAAATTTCGAAAATTTTGCTGGCCTTTTTTTTGTCAAGTGTTTCGCCAATGTTTTGCCAAGTGTGGTCTTTGTCAAGCAATAATTTTGATTTATTAGATCCTCCCCTGGTAGATGGACAGTTAAATGTCACAGAAATACCGTCCTCTCCTTCTCACGTTTTGCTTATATTGCCTGTATTTGATTTATTAAAAGCAAATATCAACTGCAATCAAGACATTAAAACTGCAACAATTTCCAATGTTTTCTCTATTAAGTGCAAAAACTAGAAATTGGAATGGTAATTTTTATTGTATTTATTCAAGTTCCGTAACAAATGATAACACCTGCGAATTAATAAAAAAAATGAAAAATGTTGGCGTCTTTTGAAGGTGACTTTTCTTAATAACAGGCGGCGCCAGCCTCGAAAAGATATAAGAACATAACTGCCCTCAGTAATAAATAAGGCTTCAGATTTTAAATAACAGATATGAAACATCATTAAGTTCTCGACTTACTAAATTTGACTTTCAGAGTTCAAATTTGTGTATTATGGGCATGCATATTCTATACCAAACTGACTGCAAGGGAGTTCAGCATGTTCTGAAGAAATTTTCAGTTTTTAGCTTATATAGTCGCTTTTGGAACATTTTTTTTATCTGTTTCAACTTTATAAGCCTGTTAATACGTTTCTTAATTTCTAAGTACCCGGGTTAACCAAAGTTACACATCTTTTTTTCAATGGCCTGTTGTGGCCACACCAGGCCAAATTGTGGCCTGTTTTTTAAAAAAAAACAGATTTGAGGTTATCTCATTATTTTACAGCAAGAAAATGATAATTCTGGTTTAACACAAAACACTTATTTCTTAAAATGTTTTAAATTTCTGTGAAAATATTAAAGCTACCACATTATAGACAAAAATTTAATATTTTGCCTGCAACATTTTTCTTTAAATTTATGGTTTAGCATAGAGATGGTTTTTTAAAATGATTGTTTTTCTGCAGAATTTTAGAAAATTTAGTTGTAGTCACGTCGCACAAAAATTTTTTTGAATAGTTTTCTATTGGGTTTAATTTCATTAAGTAAAGTTTCAATGTTCTGGAAATGTATCCAAAGTATTTTTAATTCCGACAATTTTAAATTGTGAACAGAAACTATGGCGTGAGTCGGTTTTTTATTTTTTTTTAGCCAAAAATGATGAAGTCGAAAAGAGTCAAATTAAAGCTCTATCGGTCATGAATCGAATTTTAATTCTACTACCAGTCGATTGTTCTTATTACTATGATTATATTCTACAAATTTAAACAACGCTGTAAGTATTTCTCATTTTTGGAGTTGTTTAATCTATTTAATTAGCTCTTTTCCACAATTTTTTATTACAAGAAAAAACATGAAGAAGAAATAGTTTCAAATAAAAAATCTGTGAAAAAATTTTTCAACAATTAATTAGCAATTTGAAAAATTGTCTTGAAATTTGTTTTGATTCAAATAATTTTCTGTGGTCAGAATTATCTGTGCTATTTTTACGGCAACCGGTTGCCCTTGTTGTTTCGATCACACGCAAAATTAAGTACCACAAGTAATCATCGGACTGTGCTGAGTGATATTTCATATTAAAGCCCTTTCAGTTGTGATTGAAACCACATTTGAAATTTTTTTCTAGTGTCGAGAAAAACCGGTTTGAAACTTTGATTTTTTGCCTTAATTCGGGCAAATAATACAAGGGAGCAGGCTTACAACAGCTGAAATCTGCAATTCTGTCTAATTCAAGACCTTAAAACCTAATTCAAAGCAAGCAAAACTAGTTTTTGGAAATTTTTAGCTTTGTTTCAAATTTTTTAAAAATTTATTCTAATAATTTTTCAAGAAAATCTTTGTTCAATTTGCCTATACTGTCTAACAATCCTAAACTAAACTTAAACGTCAGATCTTTTTATCACACCAAGTAGAAAAACCGCCAATTTGGAAAAAAAACTGTCTAAATCGTAGTTTTCTAAACTATGGTCGAAACACTCTGTGCTACTTGCTTTTGTATAGAACTGAATGGAAAGGTGCTTTTTTGAATGGTGATCAACCCTTTGTAAAAAATCATTGTTCTGAAAAGAGAAAAAGTGACAATTTTTTCTGCTCTTCGTAGTACTGTTTTTCAGACAATTACCAATTGTTAAATAGCAGTTGATGCAAAAGCAGTTAATGGTCCGCTTGTGATATTTTGTGAAGCCTAAGTAAAATTTTGGAGAATCAGCTGAAAAAGTCATTTTCGGTTCACCTCCATTAATTAAAGACTTTTCCCCAAAATGTAAAGGTTAGAAAGACGACCTCACTGAATTTTTCCCCTAAAAGTAAAGGTTGGAAAAATGATCTCGCTGAAACGACCGCTTTTTGGGTATTGTTCCCAAATCATGTAAAGCTGATGGTAAAAGGTAAACTACAAACTTTATTGGTCGAACAATACACGGAGGAAACACTTAAAATGGGCATCGTTTCCGCTCCGGCGCTATAATATAGTTGCACATCGTTCCATTATTGCGCCCCTAATTGTAATTCAGTATAAATACCTCTCAGTCAGTTATAAATAATTTTTTCAATCCGTTTTAGGCGTTTAAATATCCTCTTTTGTCATTTGAATGGGCACAAGTTTGAAAAAAAGACCTTAAATTGGATTAGGTTTAGTGCAATTTTGCACCTCTTTTGATATCTAGTACTTCTGATCACGCATGAATCATCACTCTCATTTAGATATATTTTGTAGTGATGAACTACAAGTTGAACAAAAACTATGCTCATAATTATGTAGACAATAATTTGACCAGAAATATGAGTCGAAACATTCAGATTCACCACGAATTATCTGGTATAAAGACGTGGGAAGCAAGGTCTTTCTCGGGCTTTTCGCGGTTGAAGTTTATGCCAATAAACTTTTATGGAAAAAACTGAGTGGCACCAAATCTTAAACATTGATTTTTTTTTAAATGTTTGTATAATGACACAAAATACAAAATTTTATTCCAAAAAGAAAACCCATAGGTTCACAAAAAAGGGGTTTAAGAAAGTTCGCAGATACACTGATTTTGAACACTTATCCGAGCAAAGGTGTTCAATTACCAAAGAAAATTTATCAATTCAAGTATTTTTTTTTTGAAAATTTTAGTGGTTGAAATTTTGACATT
Source organism: Symsagittifera roscoffensis (assembly GCF_963678635.1). NCBI lineage: Eukaryota > Metazoa > Xenacoelomorpha > Acoela > Convolutidae > Symsagittifera > Symsagittifera roscoffensis. Next base: position 8,354,588 of record NC_087064.1, read on the forward strand.
TTTAAACATCTCTTACCACATAAAAACAAGAAATGATAATTTAATATGTTTAGTATTTTGTGTAAACTTAAAGGGATCAAGTTATAGACAAAGACTTACTATTTTGCTTGTAACATTTTTTCGAAATTATTGTTTTAGCTTAGAAAAAAGTTTTTACTAAAAAAGACTTGATTCGTTTCTGCATTTGGAGTATTTACTTATAATATTTTTGGTCTTTATTTGTAGTTGACGTCATTACTTGTAGTCATGAAGCTCGTACAGTTTGCATAGTTTCATATTGTGTATAGTTTCAGTTTTAATAGTGTATAGTTTCATCAATTATAGTTTCTATATTCTGGAATTAAATCAAAAAAATTTTTGTGTCGAACACTCTTAAAAAGTAAAAGAGAAATATGGAGTGAGTCTAATTTTTATTTTTTAATGCCAAAACTGACTACGTCAAAGAATACTCGTAAAAAGGTCAAACGTAACCCTTATAGATCATGATTCCGATTCCCAAAAAAATTTAAAAAAGTCAATGTGTTAAGAAAACACGGTGTGAATTTTTACTGTTTCCGTAACAAAGTAGTCAATTTTTCCTGAGAGGCTGACCCCTTCAATTTTTTTCTGATACAAGTTGACATTATTTTTTTCAAAACTTTTCACAATGCTATTCATGTTTCTCATTTTTGGAGTTTTTAACCTAATTTTGTCACCCTTTTCTAAGAGTATTAGAAAACAGAAGAAGAAAAAAGAAGAAAACAAACTGAAAAAAAATATGCTAAAAAATGGATTTCAACTCTGGTAAAAAAAATGTTACAACTGTTGAAAAAAATTACAAACTTTTTTGCTCTGCGCAGTACTCTCCTCCAGATAACTATCAGTTTTTATACAGCGTTTGATCACAAAAAATATTATTGGCTTGTTTTAAATATTTGTGAATCCTACGTAAAAATTTGGGGCAAAACAACTGAAAAATATGTCTTCTAATACTTCTGATTCAGCCTGCTTCACTCAAACTGCGATGATTGTTTGTGACGAAACAGAAGTTGACTATAATCTATGCTCAAAAAATGAAGAAACATAATAAGCCACAAATACTAGTCACAACTTTCAGTTTTACTTCTATTTATTTTTCTATAGGAAGGGCCTCAATGCGCTCATTTTAAGTGCTTTTGGTCCCAGAGGTTTCACAAAAAATTGAACTACGTGGAGCCCAACTAGAAGCCCAATTGTTAGAAGATGTGGCTTCTCATCCTTTTCCATCGCTAATTGGAGACAAACAATTTAGCCCCTTCATCCCAACACACTGTGCTACCTTCTTTTCTACCAATCCCCAGAAACACTCGTTTTTTTTCCGAACTCATAATGAGGAGGGCAACAATCAGTTCCCCTGTGCTGACAATTGAGTAAATCCAACTCCTTGTGTCTGAAAATTTGGCTCACTCAGTGCTTTTTTTTTTAATTCTTAAGCTCATTCAGCAACATTCAAAGCTGTATTGTATAATTGGGCCGATTTCGCTAAAATTGAGGGTGATACAGCTTTTTTGCGGAAATCAGGCTCATTCAGCTCAATTTCTCAGAAACGCTCATTCAGCTAAGTTTCCTCCAAGGGAAAAAAATTAAATGAGGACCAATTCGGACCCGGGTTGAAACATTTTGCAATGCTTTATTAAACAAATTATTTTTATTGTTGAGTTTTTGAGCACTGCTGAAATTGTGAAGCTTCCCTACTGAATCAAACTTTAAACCGCTGCCAAAATTATTGAATGGCCCCCTTGGTTTTATTTTTTGAGAACTGCTGAAAATGTAGAATGGTGCTGGGCTTTTTAGCAGACCGGTTGTTTAAAAAACCGATTGTTTTGCAGACTCAAAACAAGTATCAAGTCACAATGTTAACTTCAAGCGCAGCATTGTCAAGAAGCAACCGCTTACTACACTGCGCCTAAACTCGGCACGTTGGTTCTTTTGTCAATGAGTCAGTGTTTGCAGCTAATTTTTTTGTTCCGCTTTTCAGAAAGGTGGACAAAATGTGAGCTAATCGTTTTACCAGGTTAGCACAATAACATACTAAGTCGTTGTTACGTCTGTCGAACAATTATGTATCAGTAAAATTAGATTGGTCTGCCAAAAGACTCATTTCTAATGTTTTTTCTGCGAAAATTTTGGCTGCTAAAAAATTGGTCCCCTTGTAGAATAACATTTTAATTCGAACCTTGCTTATATTGTAGACCTACTTTAATTGCCCCTACTTTAATTAATTTCGATTTGAGATTGGTAAAAACCCGAATACTTATAATTTTATGCACTTTACAAGCAATTTTAACTTAAGGCGATTCATCCTTTAAAAAAAGCATGAGAGAAAAACAGTCATTTAGCATAAATTATATCCAAAACAAGGGTTGGTTCAAAAATGCACTAAGGTATGAACTTCTTGATTTTTAATTTCAGAATGTTTCTTGGTTTGACTGGCGTACATGATGCAGAACAATAGTTGCGAACCACAAATTTGTAATAAAAATCCAACAATCAATGACGGATCTATGATTTTCATTTTTTTTCTAGGGGGGGCCTCAATGCGCTCATTTTAAGTGCGATTGGTCCCAGAGGTTTCCCGAAAAATTGAACTACGTGGATCCCAAGTAGAAGCCCAATTGTTAGAAGATGTGGCTTCTCATCCTTTTCCATGGCCAATTGGAGACCAACAATTTGGCCCCTTCGTCCCCAATCACTGTGCTACCTGTTTTCTACCAATCCCTCGAAAAAGTCGTTTTTTTTTCAAACCCATAATAAGCAGGGAAACAATCAGCTCCGCTGTGCTGACAATTGAGTAAATCCAACTCCTTGTGTCTACAAATGTGGCTCACTTAGCTGTTTTTTTTTCTAATGGGGGGGGGGGTAGGGTAGCGGTTTTGAAAATAAGTTTTAAATTTTGGACTTTTTGTTTTTAGGTCCGACAAAATTGATTTTCTGAGCTCTCACAAAACAGTATAAAGTTACCCCATTTTGACTGAATTTTTCTGCGCCGCTAGTTAAGTTAGTACATATTGACGACAAGGCGACTGTCTGTCTCCATGAAATACTAAAAAAATCGATAATAAAGCTGAAATTTTTACCGATCATTTCATAGATATTATAATCCATTATAATGGATTTTAAACGGATTATAATTGATTTTATATTCTCTAAAATTAAAGGATGATAATAAATTATAATCGATTGCGTGGTCCCAAAGTGTAATTATAATCGATCATAATGCCAACATTTTTGACCACGAATGGTACGCTTATGGTACGCTTTCAATTATATGGTACGCTTTCAATAAAGTTCGACTTGAGAGAAAACTAAGAAAGATTTAAATAACATCTTTCACCCCCCCCCCCGCCCCCATTGGTTTAGGTTGGCTGAATTTAATTTAGTCTATTTAAGGGGGAGGCTCAGCTTGAGATTAAATTGAGACGAAAATATTTAAATGCGATGCTTCTTTGATGTTTCAGTGATCACACCGCTAGTGTTCCAGCTGCAGTTCGAGCAGGTGTTGTTTGGTAGGGTGGGGTGCCAGGCATTCGCCATGCTCTTCAACATCTACCAAGTGGGCACCCCCCTCTTTATGGTCCTCAACGCAACTGAGAGGTTCATCGCCATCGTATACCCCCTCAGGCTAGCTTATTTTTCTCTTCCACAACAGCTGTTTACAATGTTTGAACAAATCTCTCTTCAGCGTTTTTTTCCTAGTATTGAGTTTTAATAATTGAAAGTTGATGCTCTTTTTAGGAGGATTAGAAACAGGCAGCAAGGCCTGATAATCTCCTACCGTTTATTTCAAGCTATGTAAACGAGTAAATACTATTGTTTGCTGTTCTTGAATCAAGTGGGGGCTTACTATTAGGTAAAATAGGTCAACTAAACTGCAAAGTTTTGAAATCGGAGAAATATTGGGAAGCTTGAGCAATTTACTTGGTCAGAAAACAATATCTTCAGGTTAATTGTTCCGACTTTTGATACGAAAGTAACGGAATATTTGTGCTCGGGGTGGGGTTTTTTTTCTTCAGACAAATTTCGACTTTTTAACTAGCCATTTTTGACGGAATTTTTTATATCATTCGAAAGCTATTGTTGTCTTGAGCTCAACTTTGAAAAGATATTTCACCTGTGATCATTTTTCGTAAAGTTATGGGGGTTTAAAGATTGCCATTTTGGCCAATTTGGGACAATTAACGCGCGATAAATTTCGCGCTATTAACGCGTAAGCGAGATTTAATCCGTCTTAGAAACCGTTCCAAATTGGTTCAAGGAAGCTTATATGCCATAATTGATTTGTTAATAGGCGCAAAATCTATCAATTTGTACTTAATATGACGTGTGGGGGGATGTTTTCAAAATTTTTTTAAATTTTTTTTTATTACTTTGAAATTTTTCATCTTATTAATTCTCCATAGACCTTAAAAGGCAGTCGGAACTTTCAGGGCTTCGCCCTGATACGAGCAGTCTTGTTAGACTTTCGATATGGTTTTGAGCGCTCAAATGAGTTAAAATTGGTTTGAAATGTCAAAATAAGCATTTTTTGGATAATTAACTGTCAGATTCGCTGACCTAAAAAGACTGCCGCCTACTTGGATTTGAACAACATTATTGGTCAACGTCCTAACTTTTTGGGATACTTCTGACCTCAAAACTAAAACTAATTCCTTAAATAATTTTCAGAAGTTTCGTCTTGGCGTTTTTGTCGGCGTTTCTTGTATTATTGTTCCGACTTTCGATACGAAAGTAACGGAATATTTGTGCTCGGGGTGGGTTTTTTTTTCTTCAGACAAACTTCGACTTTTTAACTAGCCTTTTTTGACGGAATTTTTTAATACCATTCGAAAGGTATTGTTGTCCTGAGCTCAAATTTGAAAAGATATTTCACCTGTAATCACTTTTCGTAAAGTTACGGGGGTTTAAAGATTGCAATTTTGGCCAATTTGGGACAATTAACGCGCGATATTTCGCGCTATTAACGCGTAAGCGGAGAAATAATCCGTCTTAAAATCGTTCCAAATTGGTTGAAAGAAGCTTATTTGCCATAATTGGTTTGTTACAAGGAGCGAAATCTATCCTTTTGTACTTTATATGGCGTGTGGGGGGATGATTTTCACAAAAAAAAAAATCATATTTTAGAAAAAAAAATTTCATTTTTTTTTCATTGAAATTTTTAATGTTATTACTGCTCCATAAACCTTAAAAGGCAGTCGGAACATCCAGGGCTTCGCCCTGTTACGAGCAGTCTTGTTTTCCTTTGAATTGGTTTACAACGCTCTTTTGACAGTTCCAATGCAATTTTGAAAATTTGGTGGGCGTTTTTAACTCCATTCCACTATTTTAAATTGAAATTTATTATAGCAATTTAAATCATTGCCCAATTACGAGGGAGACCGCTGCTTTTTTTTACTGCTTTTCTAATTCTGTGAAAAAGACTTCGAATATAAAATCATAATAAACTTGAAAAGTTTCGATTTCTTTTAATGTTTTGCCCGTCTCTTAAAATATACCGTCACATCTGCACAAATACAAAGTGTAACAGTTTGCATGAGGCAAATTAATGTATAGAGCAAGCAGCATGCCTCAATTCAATATGGAACGATATCTAAGACGGATTAAATATCTGCTTACGCGTTAATAGCACGGAATTTATTGCAGGCTAATTATTCCAAATTGGCTGAATTGACAATCTTTAATGATCGAAAGTCGGAAAAAAGATGCTTGGATGGGTTTTCTTTTGAGATGAATTGCGTATCCCTTTCAACATTTTCGACTGAGACCATGATTACGGAACTTTTTGAAGAGCAATGACATCGTTACATCAGGAGATTCTAGTTATGTACCAAAAAAACTCAAAGCATATTCTTGTAACGAACTCCTTTTTTTGCTATAGAGAAAAAGTGTAAAATATTGCTTTTAAATATTAACCTTCTTTCACGATCTGCCTTTGGTTACAATGTCATGTTGAGTTTGGTTTTGTAAACAACAAATACTGTTCTTCAATTTCGTTTATGTTGTTTTTTGGAGGAATACCTCGTAGACGAAATGTCGAACGGGCAACATTGAAAATAGTCGTCACATTTCAGTATTACAAGATTTGAAAATCTCGTAAAAGCGTGAAAATCTCGAAGAAGGTGATTATTTCCAGGGCTTAAGATTGAGATTGGCCGAATTTAATAATTTGGTAGAAATTTGAAAACACTTCAAATTGTCACTAACCGCCGGTGAATTGGGACAAATTTCATATTTCAATCATTTCAAGGAGTTTGTTATAGAAGAAGCAAAATAATGCTTCATTTAATTGCTTTATGGTGAAACGGCAATTTTTTCCTTTTAATAGTTGGTTTTCCACTGTTTTTGTTTCCGGCTCGCCCATGAGTCTGTCGACGATTCGGTCCTTCACCCATGACAATAGCCCTCCTACTTTTTGTTAAAATAAAGGCCACAGCTGAACAATTACGTATATTGCATCATGGGCAGCAATTAATATGTGTGTGAGGTTTTATTTTCTTGATTTGATGCCCAAGCCCCTGATAAAGTTTTTGAGCTCTGTATTTGAAGATGTTCAATCGAATCTGAGATCATTTTTGAATCAAATTCTCGAATTTTAATTTTTACTTAAAGATGTACTAATTTTAGTTTTCTGACTTTCGGAGAAATCGACGCAGTGTTTGTGCTGGAAACGGTTTTTTTTACCGGAAAAATGACGACTTTTCACGAGCAATTTTTGTCAGAATTTGTTTATACAATCTCAAAAAACTCCATCTGCGACCTTTTGTTGTAATCTTTAGGTGTTTATTTTTAAGACAACTTTGCCCAATTTTTGATTTTTTACAATTCATATTTTTTGCCGCGGCGGGAAGGGGGCTATGATGGAGGGACAGAATGATAAAAAAATTTTTATCATTGTAGAAAACTTTATGCAGAAAACCGAAAACAAACTTGAGTGCAAAAGTTTCTTTTCCAATTGCTAAGTGTACCTAACAACTCAATTGCATTTTTGTCTGTTGATTTTTGTTTCTTCAACATTGATTTTTGTTCCCATTTTCGAATAAAACGGAATATTTATGGTTGGTATGGTTTCTTAATAAGTTTTTGGTGATCGAAATGCAAGTTTTTAACAAAAAGTCAAGGCCGAAGGAAGATATGGATTTTTTGAGTTCACATGCAGAAACAAAACACTTAAATTCCAATTACTTTTGTGAAGTTCTGGGAGTTTAAAAAGAAGCAATTCGGACATGATCTGGACTAAATTCTGTGCGCTTTGAAGAGTTTATTCATAAAGCTGAGAGCGTAACGCGAATTATTTTTGCGCGGCGAATTATCCGGCTCAACAAAATCGTTCCAGATTGAAATGACGCTAGTTATATGGGCGCATTAATTTCGTACGATCAATGTTTCACACATGATCTTTGATATTGTCCGAAATTTATAGATTTATGGGTTAAGGGGCAGTAGAAATATTCAGGGCTTTGCCTTGGTAAACGAGCAGTCTTTTACTGCTTTAAATTAAGTTTTTTTTCAAATGATAATCTCCACTTTTAGATATTCAATTCTGCTTCATTTTCACTAACTAGTCGTTCAACCAAAAGGACTCCACCCTGTCGTTATTACATTGTGAGCGGAAAGTTAAATCTTTCTTTACCAAATAAAGGGAAGCAAACAATTCGCTCTTAAAAAAATTGATGTACCAGATGCAAAATAGACAAGACTGCTCGTATCAGGGCGAAGCCCTGAATGTTCCGACTGCCTTTTACGGTTTATGTAGCAGCAGTAAGAACATAAAAAATTAAATAAAACAAAAAATCAAAAATTTTTTTTTCTAAAATTTGAAAATTTTTATGAAAATCATCCCCCCACACGCCATATAAAGTACAAAAAGAAAGATTTCGTTCCTTGTAACAAATCAATTATGGCAAATAAGCTTCGTTAAACCAATTTGGAACGATTTATAAGACGGATTAAATCTCCGCTTACACATTAATAGCGCGAATTATATCGCGCGTTAATTGTCCCAAATTGGTCAAAATGGCCGAAATGGCAATCTTTAGACCCTCATAACTTTACGAAAAATGATCACAGGTGAAATATCTTTTCAAATTTGAGCTCAGGACAACAATGGCTTTCGAATGATAAAAAAAATTCCGTCAAAAATGGCTAGTTAAAAAGTCGAGATTCGTCTGAAGAAAAAAAAACTCACCCCGAGCACAAATATTCCGTTACTTTCGTATCGAAAGTCGGAACAATAACTATTTGAGGAATGTTTACAGCCACTCGAAAATAGTTTGAGTTTTAATCTTATGAAACCCTGAGCCAGATTCCCCAACGAATGAGGAACGCCAAAACGCATTTAAAGGCGACCTTTTTTCTGTTTTATATAAAAACAAGGCAATGCGTACAATATTAAGGTGCTTCCAAAAAAATTACTTGGTATTTAGATGCGCAGTTGGAACACCAACGCTGGTAACTTGCTTTTTGCGAGGCAATGGTTGCCCAAATGATAACTCGCAAACAAACAAAAAACTTAGAAAAAATTTCAAGTTTTTCTTTCAAATTTTTTCTCGGCACTCATTTGTAACAAATTTCAGTGGGTCAATTGATTTCGTGGTTTAAAGACAGCAACCATATGCTTGTGTTTGTATATGTTTGTGATAGCGTTTTACCCTGTTTCTTAGGGGGGGGATAGCTCACTTAGTCATTAAGGGCTGAGGGGTAGTTTGCTCAATTGATCCAGCTTTTAACAAATTATTTTGACCCATTGAAGGTATCAACTGCCTGAAATCAAACGTTAAAAAAAGAAATGCATCATTTATTGCAAAGTTTTGGCAGCTTTTGAATTGGCAAGTTGGCTATGCTCTGGATTAATTTGTGCGCGCTTTGACGATTTCATTCATAATGCTGAAAACGTAACGCAAATTATTTATGCGTTGCGAAGTATACCACGAAACAAAGTCGTTCCAAATTGAATTGAGGCTAAGCTAATCGGTCGTATTTTTTTCACACTTGATCTTTGTTATTGGCCAAAATTTATTAGTTTTCAAAAGTTTATTTTCGCAAGAACTGTTCGATATTGATGAAGGAGCAGTCGGAGCTTTCAGGACTTTGCCCTGATATACGGGCAGTTTTGTTTGAGCTTTAAGATATAGAATAATCTAGTGGCGACAAAAATTGCTGTAAGGAGCTTCAAAAGCTTGGGCGCATAATTCAGACGGTGGAGTTCAATACGGATATTTTTTTTGGCCCATTACGTATATTTCCACTCTGTTCGTTTCGGTCGAGTTCTGAATCAAACAAACTTATCTGCCAAAATATTGGCGGCAACTTAAGGTAAAAATATTAACTTCGGACACAATTTTTGCTAAATTAGTTAAATTATTCGTAATGGGAGTAAAAAAGATGCATAATATATTAGATGTCTTCAATTCAGGTATTTAATTCACATTCAGAGGTAAGTTAAGCCTAGATGAACCATTTCGTTTTGAACGGTGAATGGAAGTTGGTTGTGAATTTTAAATGACCCAAAGTACTTAAGATTTTGGTTCAAAAATTGCGGCAAGAAGGTCTAAACAAGTGCTTCAATTTTAGGGCCTGAATATGTTTTACTTAGTTAGTTAATGAACAAATGATATGTGCATTGCCACTAGGTAAATTGGTCGACAAGTCATTGAGACGACAACACTTGAAAAAGGTTAATGAGAGTTGCATTGATGAGATCGGCTTCAATTTTTTTTTCTTCAAAAATTAGGCTCGGAAAAATTAAAAAAAAGATGCCACGAAAGTTGTTGCTCGTTTTTTTTTGTTAAATTGTTTTTTAAAACCCATATGTCGATATGCTTGTCGTCTTATAACTATCTGCTGATTTCGCAAACACCATATAAGGATCTGGACTCTTTCAGTTTTCTTATATTTATGCTAATTCAGAACGGCGCCGGCGTTAGTTGACAAAATTTTGTCCATATTGCGTCTAAGGAAAAAGAAAACTATAGCAGCGCTTTGGGATTTCACATAAACTTACTTTGAAGGTGTTACTTGAAAAATAACTTGAAAATATAAATGGTACTTTTCCTTAAAAATGAATGGCAAAGGCGCCAGATAGTAGGTTAGTGATGAATTAAGAAAAGATTCAGGTACAACAACTTATTTGAAGCATAGCTAATTGGAAAAAAAGCATAAAAAACTCAAAGGCCAAATATGGGGATTATGTAAATTGTTTGTAAGACACATTTTTGTCCTAAAACGGCCGGCGTCTGCATGTGTTTATTTTTCATTGAAAAAAAAACTATTCTAAAAAGTAACAATGAAACAACAAAATAAAGTCAAACAAACCTAACAATGAGTAATTTTTGTAAGCGTTTTTAAAATCGAATTGAACGAGGGTTGTTCTTTTTACTGACTTAGTTTTTCGATTCTTTTCGGTTATATCCCCCTGAATAATGAAAAAAGAAAATGGAAAACTTGGACAATAATTTTAGGAAAACGAATGTTTTATTATGGGACTGGTAAATACGAAGTATTTTATGGAATTTAGGCTCAAACTGCCTCTTTTTTCTATTTTTCTGTTCTCTCTTCATAAATCTCATTGAAAAATGATAAAAAGTGCTTTTTGTTCCGACTTTCGAAGAAAACGGAGTATTAATGCTCGGTGTGGTTTTTTTTATTCAGTCAATTTTCATCGATCGAAATAATAATTTTCAACAATTTTTTTATACCCCATTGAAGATATCAATTTCTTTAGTTCAAATGTTAAAAGATATTTCACCTTCGATTTTTTTTTGTAAATTTCTGGGGGTTTGAAATTGCCAAACTTTCCATGTTCTGGAATAAATTATGCGCGTTTTGAAGAGTTTATTCATAAAACTGAGAGCGTAACGCAAATGATTTATGCGTGGCGAATTATCCCGCACAACAAAATTGTTCCAAATTGAATTGAGGCTAGCTAATTGGCCGTATTAATTTTGTACGACTCAAAATTTTAAACTTTGATTCTGTCCAAAATAAATAGGTTTTCAATGTTTTCTTTTCCCAAAAACTATTCGATATGAATTAAGGGACAGTCGGAACTTTCAGGGTTTTGCCCTGATATACGAGCAGTCTTGTTTAATTCTTTCCGCACATTTTGCTTTTTCTCTTTAACGCTCTGCATTTGTTAGTAAAAATCAGTCCAATTTTTTTATAAACACTTTCTTTTCAATATTTATATTTTTGGGGGGGGGGGGGCATAACCAATAACCAAAAAGACCGAAAGACCCAGATTCTGTCCTCAAAATTTTTTTCAAAGAACTGACCTTGGATAAAATCTAAGACATTTTCCGTATCTATGGAATTGTTCGAAATTGTATAATTAGCATTTTTGTTCCGACTTTCGATACGAAAGTAACGGAATGTTTGTGCTCGGGGTGGGTTTTTTTTTCTTCAGACAAATTTCGACTTTTTAACTAGCCATTTTAGACGGAATTCAAAAGGTATTGTTGTCCTGAGCTTAAATTTGAAAAGATATTTCACCTGTGATCATTTTTCGTAAAGTTATGAGGGTTTAAAGATTGCCATTTTTGCCAATTTGGGACAATTAACGCGCGATATATTTCGCGCTATTAACGCGTAAGCGGAGAGTTAATCCGTCTTAGAAATTGTTCGAAATTGGTTTAACGAAGCTTATTTGCCATGATTGATTTGTTACAAGTAGCGAAATCTATCTTTTTGTACTTTATATGGCGTGTGGGGGGATGATTTACAAAAAAAATCAAAAATATTTGAAAAAAAAAATTTTCATTTTGTTTTATTACTTTTAATTTTTTAATGATATTACTGCTCCATAAATCTTAATGGGCAGTCGGAACATTCAGAGCTTCGCCCTGATACGAGCAGTCTTGTTTATATATGAAAATTGAAGGATAAGCATTTTTGGTCAACTCGGGTATGCAGAATATAGTCGTTTCATTTTCAATCAATTGTTCTTTTACTTAGATTGTTTATGTAAAACTATTACTCTGCCAAATGAAATGCTATTCTAAGACTCACACTTTACTCTTCTTTTGCCGAAAAATTGCTTTTGAAATAAGTTAAAAATAATGTGCGAAGTATAGCAAAAAGCGATTCAGTTTTTGATTTTGAACCTGCCACCTATTGTAATATATCACCATTTTTTTTACCAAGGAATTCGAAAAATTGAACTTGAATCATTTCGAGCAAGCATGAGAACTTTGGATTCAAAACAACGTGATTAAAAAGCATGTGTTGGATCAGTAGAAAAAAAAGCGCTCCGCACTGAGCGCCCATGGATTTTAATCGATTATAATGGATTTCCGAGACAATAATAATCCATTATAATCCATAACAGATGTAAATTCAGACCACGAACTTGATTATATTGCCAATATTATCGATTATTTAAAAAACAATAATCCATTATATTCGATTATAAACCATTATTTTTGTCGCTGAAGTCGATTATTTCTGCCAATATAATACATTATAATCGATTTGTTTTTGAAATAAAAATCCCTTACAATTCATTATAATTGATTATAATCCATTTTATTTTAAAAATTGAATTCGATTAATTTTGCAGAAATTTTGCAAATTTTGCTGGAAACTTGCAAATTGTATGCTATGCCTTTTACTAAACGCCATTTTCAACGTCACCCCCACAAGTTTTTTTTACCTCCCCCAACTGTGGGTGTCAATCATTAAATCCCTCCCCAAAATCAAAGTATCCCACCCCCTTGGGGGTAAAGAAAACTGGGGGGTTTCAATGAGAATATATAAGACAAAAATTTTTTTAATGTGAAACCGTAACGTACGTAGCAACTACACCAAACGCGAAATGAGATAACTTTGAAAAATGTTGTAAGTTTCATGAATAACGACTCGAAAAAAATCCTTTATAATCGATTATAATCAAATATAATGGAATAAATTGACATAAAAATATTATGATTATAATCCTTTTTTAATGGATTATAATCGATTATTTTGTAAACTTATAGATACTGGCCATATATTGACAAAAAAATCGATAATGATCCATGGGCGCACGGTGCGGTAATTTATTCACAACACGAATATTGACTGCCCGCACCCAGTTTCAAGAGATAACATACGATTATATTATGACTTTAGTAGCTGTATTACTAAAAATGTAAAAAAAAAACTAATATAATAAATTATTAATTGATTATAATCTCTTGATATCATTATCAAAATATACTAAACTTCATCCGAAACAAGGCTTTGCGAAACAAGAGAATAGACCTTAAGCTAAGGTCTTGCGCACCTGAAAATATTAGAAAAAAGTTAGCTAATTGTTATAGTCGGCTTCTATTGAAATCTGATATTCAAATCGAGGGCTAGTCGGAACCAAAAATTATTGGTATCAAAGGAAAGTTTCTTAAGTTTTTTTTTGTTTTAAGAATTTGGGTCCCACTGGTAAAAAAAAACTGGAGAAAAAATGTCTCTTTTTCAGCCGTAAGGAGAAATAAAAAGTGAAATATTGAGACTTAATTCTTTCTAAACGTTCAATCACTGCGTCGTTGCCATCATATCAACCTGGCAATAAAAATCTCTGAGCTGGTTCGAAAAACACTTAAAACAGCACCATGGTGAACGTAGCCTACTCGCAGGGAACAAAAGAACATGTATTATGTAAAGGGGTTACTGTAAATCGATTGTTGAAAATATTTATCAGTTGCCAACAACATTGCAAAAATATTTTTACCATGAAACTTTCTGAACATTTATGATTTTCTTTGCAAAACAAAATACGTACTTGTGTTACAGCAGCAGTTATTTCATCTACTGATCAAATTTTGTAATTGCAGAAAAAGAAATTTGCAAAGAAAATGTTGCATTTCAAGCAAATCATAATAATGATAATGGCCAGGGGCGGATCTAGGATTTTCTCGAGGGGAGGGGGGGGGGGGGCTCCCCCATCAAGATTAGTATATGTATCGGCGCCAAAGGCGCCTTTAGAAAAATTTTAGGGTCAGTCAGCCAAAAATGGATATCTCAAAATAGTACAAAACAGACTTTGGGTCGGCATGGGGTCGAATCCCTGAGGGAGGAAAAGCGTCCCCCCCCAAATCCGTTACTGATAATGGCATTACCTATTCAGAGTAATTTAAATGCTGCAATCGTGTTTTTTTTGTTTGTAAAAATGATACGCCAAAATGATACGTAAAAATGATACGTAAAAATGATACGCCATGAAAAAAAGAACAACAAAGGAGTAGGGTTTAAGTTTAGTGACGAAAAATCATCTCTTAGTAAGAGTTCATCAGAAGTGTGTTTAGGAAGTTCAACCTTCATGATGACGTTGGCTCTGAGTTGATAGAAGACGCTGCTCCAAGCATCAAATTTGGTTTAACACATTGTTTTGAATCTGTTAGTGTAAAAAACTCTGAATCCATTTTCATACTTTTCTTACAAAACACAAGTTGTTTGCGTATAAACCATTGAATTCGGAAAGTTGAAAATATGCGCACCTGCTTCATAAAAACAACACTGTTCATTACGAGGCCAAACTGTACACTTGATAGGCGTACAATTTGCTGTGTGTAGTTCTCTGAAATCTTCAAACAAGTCTTAAAATATTTTAATATTTTGTCGGAACAATCAAAGCAAACGAAAAAATAAATGAAGAACAAAGAGAGCGTCCTTGTTCCAAATTCCATCTTCAATTTACAAAATTTATACTTTGGACTCGTTGATGCACAAGTTGGCACAAAAATATTAAAACAAAAAACTCAGAACTTGTTGTTATATTGAACATTAAAAATTTTCTGACTGTTTTAAAGGTAAAGTGTGTTTTTAGAAAACATAGTTGCGATGTGAGTTTTAAAGAGAAAAGATAACATTTGTTTTTTGAATGCCCCGCATCTAAAAAAAGTGAACAGATGTCAATTAAATCGTATTTTTAAGGTCTAAAATATTATCAATATAATCGATTCCCTTGTTGCACTCAGACACAAAAATGGAATAAATAATTGATTATAATCCATTTTTTTTATCAAACTGAAAATAATTTTAACCCATTTAAAATCAGACAAAAGGGATTTTTTCTACTTCATTTTCGTTTCATGATTTTTCATAAGATTTTCTGCATTTATCAAATTAGTAATGCGGAAGCTTTGTACTGCCTAATCGATTTCTAAACCCAATTTTTCTGAATTTGGAGAATGATTCCGTTAACCTCTCCCATTCCTTAAACTTTTGCTCCTTAGCACACTCACGACTTCACCACAACTTTTGCCCCGATCCCCCTCCCCCCGCCTGATCCAACCCACCTGAACAACCACTCCAGCTCCCATCTGAACCCCCCGCTGAACCACCCACTCACTGACCTGAGCCACACCCTCCCCTCTCCCACACACACCTGAACCAAACCCCCCTTCTCCACTTGAATCAACCCCCCTCCAACCTGAACTAACTCCACTCCCCTACTTCCCCCATTTGAATCAACTCACCCCCTCCCCTCCCCCATTTGAACCAAACAACCCCCGCAACTGAACCAAATCCCCCGACACCTGCCGCCTTCTGAATCTTGAAGTACCCCCCCCCCAAACCTGAATCAACCCCCCTCCACTCCAAAATCAACCCACCCACTTCCTCGCCCTCGTTTGGTCTGGGGTCTGACAGTGGGATGTTGGTTTGGTTCAGGTGGGGGGGGGGGGGGGGGGGGGGGTGGTTAAGGTGGGGAGAGTGGGTTTGGTTCAGGTGGGAGGGGTGCTCAGTTAAATCAAAAAGTAACAGCCACAAAAAAAATCAAAATTGCAAAATGCACAGAAAAAAATTGAAAATGAACAAACAATGATCACTTTTAAGTTAAAACAAAGAAAACACCCTAAGTGCGTTAAAATCCACATGTCAATAAAGTGGGAAAAATCTAATATAACGGAGTTTTCGTGGAGTGTCCTCGAAAAGAAATCAATTACCTTACCCCCCCCCCACACACACACACACACACACTTGAATCAGACCCCCCCCCACTTGAACCAAATCCCCCGCTCCCACCTGAACCACCTGAAGTACCACCTTCCACCCCCCCCCCCCCCCCGTAAACTGAACCAAATCCTTGCAACCCGGGTTTGGTCTGGGGTCTGCTAGGGGGATGTTGGTTTGGTTCAGGTGAGAGGGGGGTTCAGTTAAAACCAAGTAACAATCACAAAAAGTAACAGTAACAAAAATCAAAAGTGCGCAGAAAAAAATTAAACTTGACAAAAAAAAAACAACTTTTTTCAGTTCAAAATGTAGGAAGTGCGTTGAAAACCCCATGTCAAATAAGTGGAAAAAACTCTATTATAATGAAATTTCCTTGTTTTCATCTATAAATGTGAAAAAATAGCTATTATGTTTGATAGGCATAGGCTTTTAATGCTTTGTTAAACATAAGCAATAAAATCAATTTTTAATTGATCAGAATCGATTTTATTTCACTTTTGCAGAACTGACCATAAAACTTAAATTTAATCAAATTTTTTTCATGGAACTGCAATGCGGGACACGATTAAGGTCAGAATGATGCAAGACAAACTCAAAAAAATTCTGGAAATAAGCGCCGCAAAAATTTTTGATAATTTATTTTTCGATTTTTTTTATTTTAATGATTCATCAAAAAATTTAGTAATAGCAGAGTAATCTTTTTGCAGAAGTCACAATTATCTGGCAAGTGGAGTTTTAAATAGAAATTAGACTTTTCAAAAAAAAATAGACATTTTTTTACCTGGTGCACAAACAAAACCCTTGAACTCAAAAATTTGAAAAGGAAAACTCACTTTTTTCTCTTAAAGCTTAAACCAAAATGAATTTTGTTTTGTATGCCACATTGATAAAATAATTTCTTCAAATGGATTTGCAGGAGTTTTTTTGACACATTGCAAAAAGTTCAGAGCTTGTCAATTTGGGTGTTTGCACTTATTCCGCCCAAATAGCACTATTTCAACATTTTGAAATGAAACTATTTTGCTTCAACTTCATTGGCTCGAATTAGCCAATCAAAAAACTAACATCATTTGAAGATGTATTGTTAACAATTTTAAGTCGCTTCAGAATTAGCCACAATTAGCCACAAATAAAGAATATTTTGAAAACTGGTCAATTTTGATTCAAATAATTTACCTAAACACAGAAATTAGCTACAGGAAAAAATGACAAACATCTTCGTAAAATTCGGTCTCGTTAGAAAATAGCTAAAAGTTATTATGATCACATTTGCGAACGAATCAATGCTAACCAAACGAATAAGTGCAATCAGTGTTTTGTTCTACATTAAAAAATTGAAAGCTGCAAAATCGCAAAAAAGAAATTTGAGTGGAATAAGAAGAAAAATCAGTCAATTTTTGCTCTAAAAAACCTACCCATAACCTTCGACTACTTATGGTCCAATTCTTTTTGATTCAAAATACAGAATTTGATAATTTTCGATAAATTGTTCTCGAAAAGTCTCACAACCCCTTCGCAACGCCTTTAAACTCAATATTAAATTGAGTTTAGAAATCCAGTGGACTATTCCAGGATAAATTTATAAAGCTAAGCAAAGCAGGCCAAAAAATTTATCTAGAATATCATGCAAGCATTTCATTGCATTGAAATGCTGACATGTTTTCCTAGCGAAATTTATTTGACATAAACTAATTATGTGCTAAAAAACACAAAAAAATTTTGTTCATGAAACTAATTTTGTGCTGAAACGTTTGCTTTTCTAGGCGTCCCCATTCAACTTTTTGGATATTAAACCCACTTTCAAAATATAATTTTTTAGCGCTTTTAAACATCTGTCGGAGAGCAACTAAATAAGCTGAGTTGCTAAATAGGCCCAATTGAACAATTAAGGAAGAATAGTCATAATAATCATCATCATCTTCATTTTTTGTTTACACACATCTTCGTTAGTTGATACGTTCTCAAGTTTCTATTTTGAGTAGTTTTGTCGGTTGTTTCTGTATTTTGTGGGTTTGCGTTGCTCCGATTGCTTCTTTCTATATTTTCTTACATTGCACTTCATCGTATATTCACCACATTAAAATGCTCGAGCCACTTAAAAACGTCAGAGCTCTTTGACTCCTCTGCAAGTCGACCCTCGAATGGGTACATTAGCAGAGAAGCTTAAGAGCAGAATACAGATCTTTGCTCATTTCAAGTATTTTTCCGGTTTCGGGTGCAAACCATCCGAGAATAAGGTACTCCTTCCGAACTTAGTTTCATGATATGCAATTTCAAACTCCCTTGTGAGTTTTTTGTACAACGCTTTTACGTCTTTTTTTTCCAGAACGTCCAATTAGTTTCATCAAAACAACTTTGAAGCTTTCATTCATCTATATTGTTACCAGTCTCTTCATTTTTTCTTTTATTTTACACGAACTCACATCAGAGCCAACCCGTTCAACTAGATCAGTTGTTCCTCTCATTATTTCAACTGCTTCAACATTTTTGCTTTCAAGATCAATCATAAAATTCCGACTGGCTTAAGTGTTAAGGCCAGCTCCGGAACAGGACACCACAGTTGTACCTTTCAAATAACAGCCGTTCAAAATTGAAATTACTTATGACGGTTTGCCTAAAAGATATTTTTAATCCAGTGATCACTGATGTTCTGTGTGGCTTGAAACCTTCTTTCTTCTTATACAATTTTTTGTTCGCAGATTCTCAATTGTTGCATTTTTCCTTGAGGGCAGGATATAGATAACTGAAGTTAGTTGCCTTGTCCGTTTCTCAAACAGCTTCAATCTTCATTTTCCGAAAAACTCCTTCTATTATAAGCAGTAGAAATTGGCCCTTGAATGGGTAGCAGAAACACATAATGAGAAGACGTCCTCCTCAAGTTAAACTCCTTCAGGGCAGATAGCCACTGTTGTTTTATTTTAGATAAAAATGTTTTCTGAACAATTAAGTTTTCAAATTTTTCAAAAACTTTGGTTCGTTACTTTGTAATTGTAAGTCATGTGGTCAACTATTCCATCCAACAACACGGTCCGTAGAACGCAAAAGATTGAATTTAACTGAACTCCTTGTTTTTGAGCCAATCACAGCTCAGCATTTTGCATGTTGATTTAGTGTTTATTTTCAATCGACTTTCAATTTTAGGGTTTGATTTAGAGTTTGATTTATATTCACTTGGTCAGTTTAGAGGGAAAACTGTTCACATGTACCGAATATTGTGATGTGTTAAATAGGTGGGGCCCTGAAGGGGAGGAGCGTCAACTTCGCGTGCTTAAATCCACTTTTCTGCTTATAAATATGTCTCTCATTTTATTTAAATATTGATCTGGGCATTTTGCTGAACACTAATGAGACCAAGTTAAAATAGTCCCCCTAACTGCTTTTGGGTAGAGGGAGGATGTTAATTTGCTTCTAACTTGGAACTTTCAGCCAAGGGGAGGCGGAGGATGTTAACTTGATCCCAAAAATGTAATCCCAAGGTGAATCAGCTGACAAATTTTAATTGAAAAATGAAACTTGATGTATGATACCCTTCTTTATAACCCGAGGTACCATTGTTCCTTGTCACCGATGAAATGAATTGGGTATTTGTAATTTTTTTTGAAACCAAAGTGGCTATTTAGATCACTTATTTGAATGCGTCACAAAAGCAGAGCCTATACGGGTCTTTTTACTTCTTCCGTCCAAATTTAAAAAACCTCAAATTATGAAAACAGAAATTATAATTCTCGGATCCAATTGCATGAAAAGTGAATACGTTGACGGAAACGTTGGTTAAGAAAAGCGTTCAATTAGCAAACTGATGCAGAACTAATTGTTCAATTAGTAAACTGAGCAGAATCATTAGCAAGAATGCATTTGTTAAAGCAGCTTGAAATAACCGATGTGACCGACAATTTTAGCCATACAATTTTCATTTATGAAAAGTTCAATTCATACTTCAGAGAGACCACACACAGGGGCGGATCTAGGGGGGGGTGCGGGTGGTGGTGAGGCGGACGCCCTCTTCCCTCAGTGATTCGACCCCCTGCCAACCCAAAGGGTCCCCCCTTTGGTACTTTTAAGAAATCCATTTTTGGCCGACCGACCCTAAAATTTTCTAAAGGCGCCTTAGGTGCCAATAAATACTAATTTTGAGGGGGAGCGCGCGCCAAAAAAAACGCGATTTTTTTGTCAAAGTTTTCCAAAAAGTGCCCAAAAACGGCTTTTTTGACCTGTTTTTTCTAAAAATTGCCTGCGGCGCAGAAAATTTGGCCATAACAGGGTCTTTTTACTGCTTTGAGAGAGCTCGGAAAATCAATCTGATC
This sequence comes from Symsagittifera roscoffensis, assembly GCF_963678635.1. Classification (NCBI taxonomy): domain Eukaryota; kingdom Metazoa; phylum Xenacoelomorpha; order Acoela; family Convolutidae; genus Symsagittifera; species Symsagittifera roscoffensis. Next base: position 8,374,828 of record NC_087064.1, read on the forward strand.
GAACTAAAAAAAAGGTAGTCAAAATTTTCGAAAATTTTTTGAAAATCCGCCCCCCTCGAGAAAATTGTTGTTGTTCCGACCATTTGATAAAAGTGGAGGAACCTTGTAATCGAGTTTGTTTTTTCCTTGCTTTTCTTTTTGCTTTCCACGCGAATCAGGTACCGCAAAAAATCATCGGGATGGATTTAATGATGTATCATAATAAAGCCCTTTTAGTTGTGATTCGAACGACATTAAAAAAGATTTGAACGAAAATTTTAAAATTTAGTTCATTTTGTTGTTTTCATCTCTTCTATAAATTCCGGTTGATTTGATTAGTAAAAGGCGACTAATTTGGATAGAAAACTGTGAAAAAGGCAGCATGGCTGACATGACGCTAAAGAGTTTATAAAAAAAATTAATTTTGATATAAGAGGTCAGCCTCTGATCAATTTTTGTCTAACTTTGTCTGAAAAAAAAAAACAAATATTTGTCTGAAAACTCCAATTTTCTCACAATATTGAGAAAGTTTTTTTTTTAATTTGATTTTTAAATTCAACTGAAGACCGCAGTTTTAATATGATATCACACTTGGCCCCCTACGAGAATTCCTTGAGCTTAAATCGACACAAATCCGAAGTTACTTCCCCGTCATCGAGAGTGGTCGTTGCAATAAACAATGTAAGCATTTTGATCCTGATTAATTTCGATTAATTTTGATCCTGAGTTATTTTGCTAATCGCTGGTAAAAATTACTTATTTTTCATTTAACTTCACAATAGGTTTCTAAACAACGCCACAGACTGAACATTGATTTTTAGCTTCAAATATGTTTTTTTTTCTATTTACAGTTTTCCAGCGAAATGAATTATAGATCTGCTGATTCAGTTTTCTCGAATCTGCTTCGATTTAATAAACAAATGCCGGCCATACAAGATTCACTAATTTCCAAAACGTTAAAACAATATTTTTTTCAATTCGAAATTTGAAAAAGATTCATAGACAATTGTTTTTTTTTCTCGGGTTCCTGGTCTCATCAACTTTTCTGAGTGTCGGTGGCCTATTTTTTGCTTAATTTTGTACACTCGAGTGATGAAATTGTGGCTTTGTGGAGCATCGGTTTTGTAGACGTAAGGCGTATTTTTGTGTTCAAGCTTAATTTACGTCAAAGCAGTTGGATGTTTTTGCAATAAGATTCACAAAAACAACAATCATCGCCGGTTACTTGGCAAGTTGCACCGAATTTTGTGACCATAGTCTTAAAACAACACAAAAACATCTTTTTTAGATTAGTTTTGTTTTTTCTGCGTGGTGGAATGAAAAAAATCTGAAAAAAAATTCTCAGACATATTTCACAGTCATAGTAAGAAAGCCCAATTGGAAAACAGTTTTTGTATAAAAATCACCAGAAAAACGAAAAAAAAAGTTGAAAAATTAATTTTGAAATTTGCTTGCAGAAATTTTGATTCATTAAAGGAGGCTACAAACTCAAAAAGTTAGTTTTATTTGAGTAAAACTAAGCTTTTATGGCTTCAATTAAGCATAAATAAGCTTTTGCGTGCCTACTTAACCTCACCTTATTAGATTGAAATAAGACTAAAATTCAAAATTTTTTAACTGGTTTTACTGAACATCGGGAAAATTTTCAAATGTTCAAATCATGACGTAAACAACTTTATCCTGATATATGACTCGACCCGTTCCGATGTTTATTTGTGTCACTGATGATTGAAGTTTTTCAAAATCCGCCCAGATTTCAAAACTTTAAAAAAAAATTTGATTTAACTTCTCATTCAATCATAAAAAACTAACAAAATTTAAAAAAAGATTTGTTAATACTCAGTCTGAACCCTATGTTTTTATGCAAGTAAAAAAAGAAGTAAGAACACATTCTGTTTCCAACAACTAGAAACAAATTTGAGCACATTAAGTACCAAATGCAAATTAAGTTTCACGTATACATAAAATCGGGACTTTGTCATGACATAAAAGAACTTCTTTTAATTGGTTTTGAAAAAAACTCTTGATTGTATAAAACTTCTTGATTTTTCATGATCAGACAGAAATACTTGAAAAATCTCATATATCAATTACAATATTTATGATTTTCCTGAATGCACAATTTCTTTTATTAAAAACCCTTTGAAGAAAAAGAAACAATTTCCACAGACTCAACTATTTCTTGGTGGTAGGAACAAATTAACCGCATTTTCTTGTTTCTGAATCTTCTCTTCTATTTCAGGTTATTTTTTTACTTTCACGCTTTAGATACCTTTTGAGTGGTTGGAAAATTTAGTCTGACATTGTTTTTGTTCCTCTCTTCAATTTGAGAGCTACTTTTGATCATTTGTTGATGTTTTCTTTTTTATTAACTGTTTTGCATTTGCTGTTGTATTCAAATCTGTGAAATGGTATATGAAAATCAAAAAAAAACCAAACCTTGAAACAGGTTCTAACAATTTTAATTTCCATACAAAATTCAACCTCTAGAACAAAAATTCAGCTGAATGCAAATGTTTGCTGACATAAATTGTTTCAAAATTTTTTTTCAAAAAATAGATAAAATTGAAACTATGTACACGCACTGAGGTTGCGTGGATAAAAATCGACAATCGTATTAAATTTTTTGCCTTTATAATCAATAGAAGAAACAATTTGGGATCACGCAATCAACATTTTATGCCATATTATTTTAGCCGACTATGGTCCATTTAAATCCCTTCCATAATGTATAAGTTTTTTCCAATTTTTCTGCAAAATTAGCAGAATTTTCTGCATTTCTCACCTTAAACCTGCTCAAACAAACTTTTTTTAAACAAAACGATATTTTTTTAATTTTTAACAAATTTCACACACTGAACAGCCTTATAAATTATCCCAATTCCCGAAACTCAACGCCTTGAATTTTCCATCTCGCTCAATTTTGTCTTCCTCACGCTAACATTTTCCCCTTTTACCTATCAAATTTTTATTCTCCCGCCAAAAAAAAAAACAGAACCATAAATTAGGATGGCTCAAGTGCTGGAGGGAGAGGAGCATGCATAATTGCAAGAAGTAAGTTTGGGAATGGAGTTGGTACAAAAACAATACAACATCTCATTTTAATGGTGGCAATTTTCAAGTTTGTTTGCAGACTGGTGAAATTTTGAAATGTCCGAAACTATTGCGACTGATCCAAATTGAAATTGTCCTCAATTCAACTTGGAGCGATTATGTTTTGCGGGCCTATTAGTCACGCATAAATAATTCGCGTAACGCTTTCAGCAGTATGAATACAATCTTCAAATTGCGCATAACTTAGTCCAGAGCATGGTCAAACTAGCAATTTTCAAACTCCCAGAAATTTTTAAAGAATTGAACGGATTTAATTTTTTTTTACTTTCGATTTCAGGAAGTCAATATCTTCAATGGGGTATAATAAAATTTTGGTGATAAATAGTGTTTCGATTGCCGAAAATTGACTGAACGAAAAAAAATAAAAGCATAAATGTTAAGTTTTTTCCCAAAAATGTAATACAAAGAGCGATCAGGGATTGCCCTGATATACAAATAGTCTTGCTAGTTGCGGTTTTCCACGAAAACGACGGAAAAATTGTGCTCGGCATGTTTTTTTTCCATACAAATTTCAATTATTTTACAATCCATTTTTGACGGAATTTGCTTCCGCTCTCAATTTTTTTCCTTTGACCTGAAAATCAAAATATGGTTTCATCTGGTCATTTTAAATTTTTTTTTAATTTTGCGAAACTCGTTCAAATTTGGCACTATTTTGTCGAATATGCAGTTTTTGAAGCGCCATTTGAATTTTCTCATATAGAGCTAGCAATTTATTGCTTGTTTTTTGTTGCTTGGTTTTATATTAGCAATTTTGAAACCCTCATAACTGAACAAAAAAAAAACATCGTCAGGAGTAAAACATTTTTTTGAATTTGAGCTCAAGACAACAATAACTTTTAGATGGTTTAAAAACATTCCGTCAAAAATGCTTAGTTACAGTCCAAAATTTGCTGAATAAAAAACCATCCCAAGCACAAATATTCCGCACTTTCTTAGAAAGTCGGAACAATTAAAAAAACATCAATGAAGTTTATGCAATCATTAATGCGTCAACCCAAGCAATCATATCACTTGTAAATAAACTTTTTATCAATTTTTATCAACAGTTTTTCCTTTAGAGCATTAAAGTGCAGTCGGGTTTTTGACGGCTCCGCTCTGTTATGAGGAGTTTTGTTTGTGTAATTGTGTTTTAAAATGAAAGCTAATTATCTAAGGGCGCCTCAAACTGCACATCATTGACTCAAAAATTTTGAATAATGGCTCTGCACATATCTTAGGTTCACTAGATTCAGTAAATCTAATGGGCTATTGTACTAACGGGCTCTGTATAATTTTTGCACTCTGCTGTCTATCAGTTTGATCTTGACTTCACGTGAGGAGAAAATTAACAACAAAAAACAAAAATTGTGTTTTGACCTTTTCATACGAGCACTATTTTTATTGTTCCGAATTTCGTAAAAAAAAGTAACGGAATAATTCTGCTCGGCTGGTTTTTTTTTCTACAGACAAATTTCGTCTTTTTAAGTAGCCATTTTTGGCCTAATTTTTTTCAATTCATTCAAAAGGTATTGTTGTCATAAGCTTTAATTTGAAAGTTAATTCACCTGTGATCAATTTTTGTAAATTTAAGGGGGTTTAAAGATTTTCATTTTGCCCAATTTGGGACAACTAGCGCGCGATAAATTTCGCGCTTTTAACGTGTAAGGGGAGATTTAATCCGTCTTCGAAATCGTTCCAATTTGGTTAAAGGAAGCCTATTCGCCATAATTGTTTTTTTTAATAAGAGCGAATTTATTACTTTCTACTTTATATGGCGTAAGGGGGATGATTTTCACAAAAAGTTCCTTTTGAAAAAAAAATAATTTTTGTTTTTTATTAAATTCAATTTTTTCAAGTTATTAATGCTCAATAGACCTTGAAAGGCAGTCTGAACCGTCATGGCTTTGCCCTGATACGAGCAGTCTTGTTCCATTGATCAAAGAAAATAACGAAATTTAAAACAATGGAGTGCGGTTTTTTATTCAAACCAGTTTTCAAAATAATAGCTTTCGAAGAATTTTCATACTCCATATCAATTAAAGCTGATATTTTACCTAGCTTTTCAAAGTGGTCTATGCTGCTGAAAAAGTAACGCAAACTGTTTTTGGGTGGATCATTATCCCACATCTATTAACCTTCCAAATTGAATTGAGGCGAGCTAAATGACAATTTAAAATTACAGAATTTAATTTTTTATTGTTTTAGAAGATTTTTTTCTCGGCGACCATTAGAGGGAGTTCTTATATCACAATAAAACTATTAATGTACTTATTTCAAAATCAAAAAGAATTTTTACTTGCACCCATTTTTGTACTTTTATTGGGGTTTGAAACTTGCAAATGGGAAATGAAAGAAAAAAAAATTGAAAAACTTACAAAATTTTTCAGTGTTTTGAATTTTTATTTAATTTTCTCAAAAAAATCTCTTCACCCGGACGCTAAAGGGCTGTCGGAACCCTCAAAGATTCATCTTGATACAAGTCTTCTTTAAATTAATTTTTGTTTTTTTAATCTGTCTTTCGTATAAAAATTCTTTGATCAGCAGATAAAAAATATTATAATTGCCACAATCATGGTGTCTTTTTATTTAAAACAAATGTAGGTTTTTTTTGTATGAACCATGTGAGATCCGAGAATTTTTTTTTTGAAAAAATTTAAGTATAAGAAACTCATTTTTTTTTCTTTTTTTCTTACCTAAGTGCTTTTCAAAGAATACAAATTAACGTTTCTATGTTATCGAAAGTATTTTATTTGTAGATATTTGAGAAAGTGTATTATTTGTAGATATGATGAAGTATTTCATGTGTACTGTGTACAGCTTTTTTTATTTATGCATACTTTTATTATTTAATCATGAGATATGAAATCCTTTTTTTCTAAACAGTCTTCATAATCGCAAGTACCTTATGCCATCTTTTCCCGCACCAAATGTTAACTTGATCACAAACTTGTAATTTTGATCATTAATATCTCAAAAAAATCTATTGTGATCGATTTTAATGGATTATATTGAACGAAAAATATAAGGATAATCGATTATTATGTAAAATTACTAATACTGTCTCTAACAAACTTCACCTCATTTCATTTGAGGGGCGACATAAAAGCTGCTAAAATCAAGTCAGCTGAAACATGTGAAAGGCAAATGTAGGTACAGTAGCTTAATTTGACAGTTTTTGGACCAAAATTTACAAGGCGAAAATCACAGGTTAACCTAGAGTAATTTTACTTCTGAAAAATTGTCGAGAATGATGACATTTTTTAATCGACTTAATTTTGTCACCGATCAAAAATTGAGGTAGTTGTTAGCAGAAAAAGAGTGTATACCTAATAATGTGCCGCATTTTGACTGTTAAAACATCGTACCTCTCAAAAATTGTGCCCTTTTGCTTTAATGCATATTTCAAGTCTAATGAATGCTTGAAAAAAGCTCTCCAACTTATTGGAAGCACTAGAGAAAAGAGCTAACCTTTCAAATAATTAAGCAATAATTTATAGAATTAAATATCATGTCAGTTGAACGCTTTTACAAACGCGCAATGGTTTTTTTTCACGCAATTGTTCCCCTCTCGGCTGACAAGTTTTTACAAAGGTTCCCTTTTTAGGTACATACATTAATCCAAACTAAATTTCTATTATGTCCATTTGTTTTAAATTTTGAGTGAGTGCTCCCGCCGAAAAACGCATTTTTTTGCCCAAAACTTTTCAACACAGCTCACAAACGGCTCTGTTTTTTCAAAAAAAAGCGGCGCAGAAAGTATTGCCAAGCATGGTCATTTTAAAATTTATGGAAGCTCGAAAAACTCAAGAAATGGTTGACCTAAAAACCTTAAAAGACCTTTTGAAAGGAACACTGCGCCCGCCACTTTGTAGATTTTGACAAAAAAAAACATTTAATTTTTCTAGACTGACGGAGCTGATAACTCGGAAGCGTCTGCGTTTGGCATCCGCTTTCATCTGGTTGGTCCTGGCAGCATTCGGCGTCGGCTTCATGTTGGGATCCGAGGTGCAGACGAACCCTGCCACCAACTCGGAGTACTGCATCGTCAAACTAGTCGGACTCAGTTCATCCCAGTCCGGTTAGAACAAATGAGAGAAAACTTTCAGCCAATTTTCTTAAAATTGCAATGGTAGACGGATGCTGTGCAAGTAGCACAGAATGTTCCGATCTGATTGAAAAAAAATTCGAAGTTAAGGAAATTGTTTTAAAGATGAAAAAAAAATTATGATTCCTTTTTATATAGAAATATAGAAAAGCATATTGAAATAGGCGAAGAACCAACGAATTGCTAATTTTTCGTTGAAATTATCGTAAAATTCAATGGTCAGTCTCTAATTACTGTCTTAAGTTCTAATCTAATTTAGTATGAGAAGCAAAAAATTTCAGCGGATCAGCGGACAAACTTTTCAATTCCTAATCGAATCTCAATTACGACCAAATGGGTTTTGGGTGATTGACATGGGGACGCTTAAACTGCTTTCCCTTAAACTGCTAACTGCTTTTGGGATAGAGTGTTAACGTGGTCCCAAAGTTAATAATATATATACTATCGAAAAGCCTAGAATGTGTACAACTTACAAAAAAATGTGATTGATAAAATACATATATTGCCCAAATTTGGCCCTCGTTTCTGATTGGCTGTGAAATGATTAACTTGCTCCAGTAATCAAATGAACTTTATACCCCCTAAACCGAATGGGGTTTGATAGTTCAATGGAAAAAAAGTAAAAGTCGATATTAAAATTTTGGAAAAATCTTGCTCAACGCATTACGAGGCCAAACAGTTTGTGTCTGTATGTTCCTGAATTCCAGAGACAAGTCTTTAAACATGTTTTAAAATGAAAATAGATTCCACTTACAAACGTTCCGTGGAATCCCCGTACAATTACCTGTAACGTAACTTTTGTCGGCACTTTTGTTTTGACGGAAAAAATGCGGATTCCACTTACAATGTGCGGATTCCGCAACCGCTCATTTTAACTATACGCATTCATTATTTGTTTGAGAATTCCACATACTAATCCGGATTCCGCAAAAAATATTGCGAACTACGCAATTTCGCCTACTTTTAGAGCGTTTTTGAGCAGTACAGCTTTTTAGGTATTTGTTTGTGGAATCCACAACAGCAAATAAGATCAAAGAAGAAAAGCAATAATGCGGATTCCGCGACAAATCTGATTTTGGCCGGTTGCGGAATCCGCTTAAAATGCACAGAATGCACTATTTGGTCTCGTAATGCGAAGGACAAAATACTCAAACATTCACTGTTGCTGTTAATAATGGAATTATTTATCATAATCCTAACAAAGTATTTTCGTGCAGTTTTCGTGCAATTAAATAGTTCGGTAAATTTTGCTTAATGAATTATACAAGACTGTTCGTATCAGGGCCAAACCCGGAATGTTTCGACTGCTTTTTAAGTTTTATAGGGTAGTAGTAACATAAAAAAATTAAGTTTAATAAAATAAAATTTAAAAAAAATTCTTAAATTTGAAACTTTTTGTTTTTCCCCTATATGAAGAACAAAAGAATAAATTTCGCTCCTATTAACTAATCATCTATGGCAAATGAGCTTCCTGAACCAATTTTGAACGTTTTCTATGACGAATTAAATCTCCTCTTACGCAATAATAGCGCGAAATATATCGCGCGTTAATTGTCCCAAATTGGCCAAAGTGGCAATCTTTAAACCCCCAAGTCAAAAATGGCTAGTTAAAAATGGCTTAGTCAAAAATGGCTAGTTAAAAAGTCGAAATTTGTCTGAACAAAAAAAACCCACCCCGAGCACAAACATTCCGTTACTTTCGTTTCGAAAGTCGGAACTATAATTTTACAATCCACGCCAACATTTTTCCTCCTTCGGGTAGTACCATTGAACCTACAGGTCTGCTCACAAGTGTTTCACAGCGGAAATGAATCTTGTATTTTTTGATACTAGGCAAGAAATAACTTTCTCAATGCTAGAACTTAAAACTATTTGACTATTTATTATTTGCGAATTCCGCCTAAAATGGATTTTGCCTATAAATGATAAAAGGAACTTTTGTCAGAAGAAGAATATATAAAAAATAAATTGGATTGTACTTAACTATTCGAAAATATTTTTTGAGAGTTCTCCGTTATCCGACCTGCAACCAAAAAAATATTTGTTGTATCCGGAGTGAGGTCCGTATTTAGACAACCGCGTATTCATACTTTTCAGTAAGCGGACAATTTTTTTAACCAATCAAAATCAAGATGACAAAGCAAACTTACGAAATAAATAATTATTAATTATCAATTAGTTCCTTGTCTCGATTCTGATTGGTTAATATAGCGTTTGCCTGCGTACTGACGAGTGTTTGCGCATTGGGTCGGCAGGGGGTCGAATCCCTGAGAGGAGAGGCGTCCGCAACCCCCCCCCCCCCATTCCCCCACCCCCTAAATCCGCTACTGAGTATGAATACGCTGTCCAAAGACTCTTACGTAACATTGTATCCCTAGTAGTGACTAAACACTTATTTGCGTAGGGTTTCCAGTCAGCTTGTTGTTCGTGGTTGCCCCGATTCTGATGCTGGCCGTGCTCTACGGCTTTACCTGTCGGACTCTGTTGCGCAGTGTGGGCCAGTTCCGCCGACAGAACAGCTGTCGGTCTCCCACGATGGCTGCTGGCGGCACCAGCCAGCACCGAGCTGGAAGTCAGCAGAATTCACCCGCCAAGAACTGTTCGACCATCGGAGAGGAAGCAGTCACGAAGAGTTCGAGACATTCCCCGAAGCACGCCACAAACGTGGAGTAAGCTTTCGAAAATGAACTTCTTATTTTTTTCTGAAGTTAATGAAAATTATTGTTAGCGTACATTCGGATCATTCGCTAAAATCAACCGAAGCATCTTCGGAAACATTTTGCGTTTCAAGAATCAAAAGTGTTTGAAGACTCCTTAAGTTTAAGAATAAGTTGGTTAAAAAGGTATGTCTCATTGATTAGTGTATTTTTCCGGTACTGTTCGAAATAAGATTTTAAAAAATGGTGTTAGTTAATGTTTGTTTTTTTATCTGTTTTTGTTTCAGACTAACACCCAAAGCGGAAACGAATGCCATTTCCGTGGATCAAATGAACACGCCAAGTCAATTATCGACCAATCCGAGCCCAAATGAGTCCCAATTTAACCTCCCTTCCAGCCGATCAAAATCCGCTTTCGATTTTACTGTCGGCCGAATTCCGAGCTCCACTGGGACGATGAGCTCAACTCCGAACGGAACAACTTCTGGACTGGTCTCGCGAAACGAAGCGGTGGCACGGAGGTATCGCGCTACATGCTTGCTGCTGTTAACTGTTATTTCACACAGTTTACTGTGTCTGCCGTTCATAGTCAACCAATTTCTGGGTGTCTTCAAAGACGGAATTTACCCTGAAACAGCAGCCGAGGAAATGTTGACTCTGTTTTGCACGCCAATTCTGGTCACATCAAGCGCAGTTGTCCCGCTGATCTATCTGAGTATAACGAAATGCAACACGCCAAAGAATTCCCGACGACTTGCGACTGACCGACAGGCAATCGCGAACCGAATGAGCAATAGGGCGACAACCCGGGACACGTTGCGAGTAGTCGTGAATGATGCCCCGATTCGAGTTCCGAGTTTGAAAGCCGTCAGCTCCGCCAAAACGGGAGCAACTTTGTCGTCAACGTGTATATGATTAACTATTTTTTTGCTAGAGACAATTAGACTCCCAAATTTTATCGATTAATTCCTGAATCAATTATCATCGAGGCAAGGATTATCATGTACCGTCTTTGCTGTTACATACAAACATGCACTGTTTTGAACTTAGAAATATAGAACAGCATAAAGTTTCGATGGACTAATCTTAACAAGTAAATAGCAACCGACCTATTTTGGAAGTTTTTCTATTAAAAAAATTACTCTCTTAAGCAAAACCGATGTATCAAGTTCATGTAAATTATCAAAAAACGCAAGATTTCGTCTATCTTAACTTTATGCAACTCTCTATAAATTAATTATCTTTCTTTTTGAGCAGGCAAATGTCGGTTTTGAAACTTTGGATCTTGCTAACTATTATCCTCCCTCTCTTTGCGAAAAGGTGGGTATCATTACAAGGTGAAAAATTTGTATAATATCTTAACTGTTCTGAGGGAGGAAATTCATATATTCTTAACTGTTCTAGGAAATTATTTCTTTATAAAGGGGGGATTCCTTATAAGATGACATCGGGGAGGGGGAGGGTGGGGAATTGATAGATAGTTTACAAGATCCGAAATCTTTAGCGTTAAAAACTTACAGCGCTATGATAATGGATAAATTTCATCAAAAAATGAACAATTTGCATCCTTCTAGAATGTAGTTTGATTATTGTCTTTGAACAAAGAGTCACCATTGATGTCACAAATTGTTCACTAGTTTGGAACTTCACCGACCTGATTTTTTTCTCCGCCGAAAAAGAATATGTTCCAAAATTTCCATCTATTTTGATGTCTGTTTAATAAATTGCTGAACATTTACATTATCAGGGGACCAACTAATATTATTACTCTTCAAAACGTCCTCTTATTAGGTGTGTGATAACCAATTTGAGGTTTCTTCTCAAGTTTTTGTGGATGTTCATAGCTCCTAAAAGTAAAAAGCAGTTTCATAAATCCAAAATTAAAAAAGTAATTAAAAAAAAACAATCAGTATATGAAAAATTACGAGGCCTAATTGTGCATTTTGTGCATTGTAAGCGGATTCCGCAACAAGGACGCTCCCTTTGTTCTTCTTTTGTTTTTTAATTTCCTTTGATCGTTCCGACAAATTTTTAACATTTTTAAAGACTTGTCTCTGGAATCCAGGAACATACAGACACAAAGTTGTGCACCAATCCAGTGCATAGTTTGGCCTCGTAATGAAAAAGAAACTGCATTGGTTTTATTTATTATGTTGAGCATTAAGCAATTGATTGAAGTTTTCGTTAGCTCAAATCTTGGCAAATCTGAAATTGAATTAGAAAAAACTGGGAGCAATGATTGCTATGCTATGACAATTGGGTTTCATGAAATTTAACACTAAGTCTCGATTATTGTTTTCTTACCATTCAATCCACTTGGTGATTGTATTTTTTTATAAATTTGATGTTGTAATCCAAAAATTATCTAAATATCGAATGTTTTTAATGCTTCTTTAAGATTATTTATTTATCTATGCTTGCTGTTCCGACCTTCGAAAATGGGTATTCCGCTATGTTTTAGTTTCTTTTCAATTTAAATAATTTTGTTTTCCACGCAAACTCAAGCACCGCAAATCATCATCAAGCGAGTGATGTATCATTTTAAGTCCCCTTTAGTCGATGATTGGAACAACCGTAAAAAATTTCCCAATAACTCACCCAGCGTTGAGAAAAACCGGTTAGAAGTGTTAAGTTTTTGTTTAAAAATTCTGCGAATAAAGCAAGTGAGAAGGGCTTCTAACAGGCTTCTTTCTAATTCCCTACCCCTCCCCTTTATGGTACTTGGAAAAGAACAACATGCCTACTATAACCAAACAACTATTTACAACTATTCGCATTAATACATAGCAACAAAATCCACTTTTGCAATAGATGTGATGGGGGAGTTAATGAAATGTCAAATAAAAATAAAATTTAATTTTTTTTAAGTTAACGCTCATTTAATTAACGTTTTTTTGTGGTCAAATTAGTTTACTTCTTTTCAGTTAACAGAAACTATGAATTTTAGGAAAAACTATTGAGAGGAAAAAATTTAAATATTGTAAAATCACTCAGAACTTATTAAAGAGGCAAAAATTAAAAGTATGATCTCTGCTAAAAACTACACTCCCTGAACTTCGTTTATTTTGGCAAAGAACAACGGTTTTTCATTGGCTGAAAATTAAACAAATTGTTCAATTAAGTAAAAAAAACTTTTCACCTTTCAACTGGATTAAGAAAGATATCATTTACCTAAGTAAAATCTGTAGTATCAGAGCTATAACGCAAAAACTGAAAATTTTAAGACCATCATATAGTTTTCCGTGCTGGTAACGTCTAATTGCATATGTGTCAATTAGCCTGTCTATGTGAAAAAACGTGGTTCACCTGCTCGCTATCATACCTATTTTTATAAAATCGTCCCAACATTAATCTGATTTGAAGAGGTACAATACACCAAAACGAATTAAATCTGACGATTTTTAGTTTTTTTTTCAATAAACTACCGTTATGATTTCCATTTTTTAATTGAACAATTTTTACTTTTGTCCTTATGTTGTGGAGAAGGGGCGCATATATAAGCGTATGTGCCTATTAAAATACTATAATTGCATCATTTAGGTGTTACCTCTAACAAAAAACAAATGAAAAAGTGTTTATGGCCTAGGAAACTAACGAAAAGAAAAAGACTTGTGAGCAAAAAATAAATTTCAAGCTAAAAATACGCGAAATTAGACGTAATTGTATTTATACTGTGTCTGAGAGATTTTTTTCTGCCTACAATTATCTTTCATTCGAGCTTTCTTTGAAAACCGAATCAATTTTTCTCGTCATGAAATTGTATTGTTTATACATTTCAATAACGATTTATACTTTTTCCATTAAGGTTCCATTAAATCATTTATAACAAATGTTTTGATACACAATGGGATAATATACTTTTCTTGTATTTGTGAAGTTTTGTTTGAAGCAATAGGTTTTGTTAACTTTTCATTTTTGTCCAAAATGCTAGTTCTGCAAAAACACTTTAACGTCTAAAATCCTTTTTGTTGGTGCCGACTAACTTTTTTTCGTTAGTCAATGATCTTTTCTATTTGTTATTTCAAATAAATTGTTATTCCGAGCTTTGAAAATGGGGAAGACCTTTGTAATCGGTTGTGTTTTATTTTTTTATTTTTGTTTCAAACTCAGGTTTCAAAAATAGTCATCGGACTGGGTTGAGTGATATATCATATTAAATCCCTTACAGTTGTGATTTGAACCTTATAAAATTTTTCCCCGTTTCAAGAAAAACCGGTTTGAAATTTTTCCGGTTCCGAGCGAATAAAGCGAGCGAGCAGTCTTGTTTTAACTGCTTAAAAGTTTAAAATAGCCTAATTTATAATGTAAAACTTAGTTTTACTTAAGTTACGTTAGCTTAATTTGAGTATTTTAGCTCTTTTTGGAATGAGAGTTTTTAAGTTTCAAAAATCTGCAAAACTTGAGAAAAAAATTGTTTGGTTTTTTTTTTCATTTTTCAAGTTAATTTTATATTAAAAAATGTTTTTTAATTTGCTTATTTTACTATGACTGTCGAATTTTGTAACTTATCTCCAGTTTTTGTTCAGCTCTTTTCATCGCACCAAGCTGAAAAAAAACTAAATTAATTTTAAAAACTGTTGTTTTATTTTCAAGACTATGGCAAGATTAAAATTTTTATGAAGTTTTCAGCTACAAAATAGAAAAAAATGATACTGGAAATTTACTGAATAGGTCATAAAAATGTAAGATCTAATTTGCTTGTGTGTTTTAATACCTTTTGAAATCAACATCATCTTGTGACAAACAAACTTATAAAATTAGGGGCTTAGATTTGTTTTAGATGTTCAAAAAAAACTTTTGTGCTGTCAGCCAGGTTTTGTTTAATTGGTTTAGTAAACTTATTCAAAAGTTTTTAGGTTTTTGATTCGGCTAGTAAAAAATTTCAACGAAAAACATCAGTGATGTATTATAATAAATTGCTGAAAAAACGCTAAGAACGCACGTTCATTTCAACGTTTTGATACTAATTTTTTAAATATTCTATGTAGTATTATATGTAATAATATTTATATGTAATATTTCCAGAGTTTATGTTGATTTTTCAGCATATATTTGATAGAATTTTTGTTTTCACAATATATCGACTACGTATTAATATTTATTGTTATTAATTTTTGTCTCGAGAACCTAACTTTCATCTTCAGTGTTTTTCGTTTTGTAGTTTTGAAAGATTTTCACGCGTTCAAAAAGAAAATCAGGAAAAACGGTGAAAACAAGAAAGTTCAACTCGTTTGAAGAAAAATGTGTCATTTTGATGACTTCTATTGAGCTGTCGTTTAATGGAAAGTCGATACATTTCCCCGATAAACTGACAAGTATGTAATTAGACTGAAAAGTAACTTAAGCTTCCCGATGAATCGAATCTAGCCCCAGTTTATTGGGGGATCAAGTTTCGCAACTTTCATTTCTCTGCGTCTATAAAGGGTGCCAAAAGTTCGTTCTCAAAACTTAAAAGACCATCCATATAGCATTCATAAATAACACCTCTATAACGGTCAAGACAAAAATTTGAGTGTGAATTGAGTGTGAATTGCTTCACACTCAAAAGCATGAATGTGAAGCAATTGGGTCCGCCGCCCCATCTCCGAATTGGTACAAGTAATTCATTTGTTCACATTGTCTGATCTGTAAAACTTGGGATATGGAAACTTTAGGCCATGGAAATTATATTTGGTGTTCGTACTTAACCTTGTAAGTTTTACTCCCTCGTCCCACCTCAAAATCAAATGACCACAAAAGGAAAGCTGAGAACAGGAATCAAATTACGAAAATCAGCTCAAAATGAACTCAATCCCGGTCAATTGAAAAAAAGTAAACAACGGATTATTGTTTAAATATGGCCTTTCCATATTGCCGCATTAAAAAAGAGGGAAACACATTTAATTATTGATATCTATAAGTGAAAAAACTTCAAAACGAAAAGTTTGAACTCAATATTTTTGCTGCAATTGATAAAAAATCACCTAAAAATTAACCGTACGACACTCAACCACGTCAATAATTGCATGTTGATTTGAGAAAAACTCAGACAAAATTTGGAAAAACTTGTCATTTGTAGTAAATTTAATAGAGTTGTCAAAAATAGGAAGGAAAACTTTCTGCAGCTCAAACTCCACAAAAAACAGCATTCAATAAATTGATGCAGAAGCCACTGCTAATATTTATTTCCTTTTTCTCTTCTTTTTGGCTAGAAGAGCAAAAAATTTTTGCTTGATTACATTTGCGGTTTTTTGTTTCAAAATTTTCTGTCCAAATGTCAAAACTTGGACACAGAATTTTGGAATCGATATTTTCTGCTTTCATATGATCAAACTGATACAATTTTCTGAGTGGTATATACAAAACATTTTCTGAGTGACAAAAATATCTTGATTGATTACAATTGCAGCTTTTTGTGATCATATATTTTGTCAAAATGTCACCGGCATCCAAGTTTAGGCGTAAGTAATCTATTATAACGGGGTCTTATGATCATTTTTTCGCAACTAAAAATGGTTATAATCGTGGTATTGTTCAAGAGTTTATAATTTCTTAAAATCCATTTTAGTTGATTATAATTCACACAAAAAACCATTAAAATCAATTATAATCAGTTATAATCTCTTGTTTTGCCAAAATTTTGTCACAGCAAAACATTATTTGAAATCTATATTTTGAGTTAATATATTTCTGTCAATAGCAAAATATCTTGAAGAGAGATCTCTTGTCACACTTTGGTTCATCTGAATACAAAGATTTACTACGAAACAAAATTTTTATAGACATCTTTTTATATTAATTGAAAGGTTTCCGCGGTAGGTGAAATATAATTCTTCCGAATCAATCATGAACCGAAATCAATTCACTGATGTTTTGACGGTTAAAAAAGCTTAAAATAAGCGTCATGAAACAACTCTAATAAAAAATGGAAAAAAAACGTCAAACGTCTGAATTGATTTGAAAACTGCAGAAAAGTTTGCGCTTTTTTCACAAGAGCTATTGTCTATTGAAAGTGCTGGTTGTTTTTGAAAGGAACAACCGAATTTAAAATTTTGTATTTAGTCACTATTTTGCACTCTAAACGTATTCCGAGCTGTAATCCACCATGAAATTCCGATTATAAAATTGTGTTTATCACATATGTCCGCCAATTAGCTGTTTGCGGAGACAGAACAGTGTATCGCCCTTTTCTTTCGACCCATGTCCTACATAGAGTATTTCAATCTCTCGATCCAGGACAAGGGACAAAATTCGTTAGCTAGTCTTAATTGGACGCAGGGGCGGATCCAGGATTTTTCTCGAGACGGCGACCAAAATGATTTTCCGAGCACTGCCAAAGCACCAAAAAAAACTTTTTTGGCCAGATTTTCTGTAGACAATTTGACCAAAATGTCGCGTTTTTTTTGGCGCGCCATCCTCCATAAAAATTAGCATATAATGGCGCCAAAGGCGCCTTTGCAAAACTTTTAGGGTCCGTCAGCCAAAAATGGATATCTCAAATTAGTACAAAAGGGGGACCCTTTGGGTCGGCAGGGCGTTGAATCTCTGAGAGGAAGGCGTCCGAATCCCCCGCCCCCCCCTAAATCCGCCCCTGTCCGGACGCTTTGATTTTTTTCTCGACGAATAGAAGGCTGACCACTACGTAGAGACTGACTCCAATGTCAACAGCAACCAACTGCCAGTGGTTGAATTTGATTTCACTCTCATCTTCGTATAGTCTCCAAAATAATTGGAGAAACTTTTATTTTCTAAAAAGAAGATTGACCAACTTTTAAAGTAAAAATTTCAGGCTGTGGCTATATGCATTTTGAATTTGATTTGTGTGAGCATTTTGATCAATACAGCCAATAAGCTTGAGATATTTTGTTTGTTGTGTTCACATAAAAACAATAAAATTTTCTTTTCAGCTTGTTATGAGGTTAAAGTTATCTCTTTTTCTCTTCCGCTGATTTGCAAGGCATTTAAATGTTATCACTACACCTAATACACAATTGATATAGGTTGTCTTCGCGTGTAAAGCAGTTTTTTTTCTACAAAAAAATTGTTTTTTTTTTTATAAAGATCTTGCTTTTAAAAAGGTTATCTTTAAACGATGTTATCTTGCAACTAGTTTTCAAGATCTTTTAAAGAGACGCTGCATCGTCTTTAAAAGAATCTTGCCAAATTCTTGCAAGACTTTGCAAGATAACTTCCCTTGTTCGACTGGAATCCAGAAACATACCGACACAAAATTATGCGCCTATCCAGTGCACAGTTTGGCCTAGTAGGCAGGTTCCGAAAGTTTTTTTACTCTCTAGCAATACGTTGGCGGGCATACCAAGATCCGGATAATACCAATTTTTTATTATAGCTGAAGGTTCAGAAACAGTGTATTTGACACAAGGTTACTCTTCGGGCGGTTTTTTGGAGACTATACCAAGATGAGAGTGATATCAAATTCAACCGCTGGCAGTTGGTTGCTGTTGGCATTGGAGTCAGTCTCCATGTAGTGGTCATCCTTCTTTTCGTCGAGAAAAAAATCAAAGC